>NC_092115.1:13488761-13797928 GCF_045679555.1 Salvelinus alpinus
AACATCTCTGGAGAGACCTGAAAATAGCTGTGCAGCGACGCTCCCCGTCCAACCTGGCAGAGCTTGAGAAGATCTGCAGAGAAGAATGGGAGGAACTCCCCAAATACATGTGTGCCAAGCTTGTAACGTCATACCCAAGAAGACTCGAGGCTGTATTCGCTGCCAAAGGTGCTTCAACAAAGTACTGAGTAAAGGGTCTGAATACTTATGTAAATGTGATATTTCGGATTTGTATTTGTTATAAATTTGCAAAAAATTCTAAAAACCTGTTTTTGCTTTATCATTAAGGGGTATTGTGTGTAGATTTAGGGGATAAAAAAAAATGTGGAAAAAGTCAAGGGGTCTGAATCCTTTTCGAATGCACTGTATGGTATGTGTGTTTGGTCCACAGCCATTGTGACAAACATTGGATTTAAAAATGTTTTGTTATAGACAGAGGCCTGTGATTGGTCAGATACACGTGTCATATTTTCCTAATAAAACACCATAGTTAAACTGTGCTCAACCAGATCATAGCATGTGAACCCTTGCAACAGATTCCATGTGGTAATGAGTTTAAGTATTTACAGATCTTCATAATCATAACTGATGTCACTGAGTCATGATCCAGACTAATTATTCTGCTGTCTCCAAATAGAATCACACACTGGTTATATATATTTTTTTTTTATTAAATCAGGGCTAATTATGTTTTTGAACAGGTTTAAAAATCCTCTGCGAGTTGAATTGAGGATGAATCGTTTTGTTGTTGTCTTGTCTGCTATTGTCTAGTAGCCCTTTAGTTAAAACCTCTTAGGTGTAAGGTCCCCTTTTTAGGTGGTTCTGGTACCAGTTCCGTTTTGTCACTTATAAATCGATCTGTGGATTCCGTAGATCGAAATGGCTTGCGTTGAGTCCCGGGTTCCCACGGACACAGTAGTATTTTTTCTGAGCCTGTGTGACTTAGGATGTGAAATCTGAAAGCACTTGAAGCTAGGATGTCCCTCCTACAATTTCATTTTTTGTTCTGACTGTACATCAACTACTGGCTGAAACCTAAACATCACAGCCACTGACAAAGCACATGCTTGCAATCGTTACATCGTAGCGCAGCAGGAGTGTGTTTTCATCACGGGTATCACATTCAGAGATCGATTTATAGCCATTCATCTCAAATAATTAATAGATTTTAAATCAAAAACAGTTTGTCATAGAGGGACAATATTAATATTAGATGAAAGGCGGGTTCTTAATGAGTTCAGGAAGCTACGCTAGAGCTCTGTGAAACATTCACAGCGGTGGGGGCAGACGTTTTGATCAAGAGAGACCTTTAGAAAATATGCACATTTTCTCTAACACTAGACATACAAATATGTATTTTACAGTTATAAGGAAGTTGAAATCTTATACTTAGTCGTTTTTTATCATGCTATATTTAGAAAGCATATAACCTAATTTCAAGCCCTTATTCATACAGTTTGTTGAATAGGAAATACATTGTATAAAATATTTTCTATTTTCATATTTGTATCCTATTTGTACTGTGTACTTGAGTTTGTGTGCTCAAAAGTGACTATACCTCAACAATGTATAAACTATGTTTAAGAGAAAGGTGAGATTTGAGCCTTTGAGTAGGCTTTACTAGTTACTGTATATGGCCCTCTCATGATAAATGAAGATTACATTTAGTTACATTTAACTGGTTAACAAAAGACCCAGCCGCCCAGAACATGACACTCGCCCAGGACAAGACTAGTAGAACACTGAACATTCACTGTGGTGAGAGAGAGAACAGGAAGAATAATAGATGCATGACAGATAGATACTTGAGCATGTGTCATCAAAAGTGACTACACCTCAGCAATTTATAACTATGTTTACCAGAAAGCTGAGATTTGAACCTTTCTTTGAGTATGCATCATTACTAGTTATTGTTTATGGCCCTCCCCTGATAAATAATTACTTTTGGGGATTACGTAGATTACATGTAGTTACATTTAGCTGGTTAACAAAATACCCAGCAGCCCAGAACATGACACTAGCCCAGAACAAGACTAGACTAGAACATCAAGAAAAACCCTTCATTATGGTGAGAGAGAGAACAGGAAGAGGCCTTGACAGTGTCTCCTCCCTCTGTTAATAGCTAGCTAATACTAGATGCATGATAGATCATTTCCTTTGTCTCTACTCTCTTTGTACTAGATGAGTATAATGGTTTCAGATTGAAAGACAGGATACGATTCTGAGAAACCGTTGTCGCCACACAATTGACTGTGACTTCATTGTGCCATTACTAGATATGTTTATTTAAATTTACTTAGTTTTAACTGTTAGTGTGTTTTGCCAATATCTCACTTGTTGTTTCTTTTATTTTCAAATATCATTTTTATATAATATATAATTATATAATAATAGATGCATGACAGATAATTTCCTTTGATCTAATATTTTTTTTTTTAAGACAGTATTATTTGTTGGGAAACTCAGATTATTTCCTTTGTCTTTACTTTTACTATATGATAGATGATACTTTATATGATTGGGGCGGTGGTTAGAGCGTTGGGCCAGTAACCGGAAGATTGCTGGATCAAATCCCGGACCTGGCAAGGTAAAAAAAAATGTTGTTCTGCCCCTGAACAAGGCAGTTAACCCACTGTTCCCCGGTAGGCCACCATTGTAACTAAGAATGTGTTGTGGGTGGCAACACCCACAAGGACGGTATTCCCACGCTCTGGACAGAGTGATGCTGACACACTCCGTTTAACTGGCAGCTGCTGCCGCTGCTTCTAGAGAGGAGTTGGAGTGTGACTCCACTCCAATCACTCCAGGTAGACAGAAAAACTTCCAGAGCTATACAAGAAGAGAATCTGTACAGGAGGGGAAAACTCAACAGGAGTCGGTTGACATTGGGACTAATATCATTTGGATATTATACATAACAGCGGTAAGTGCCGTGTTGACGCGCGTGCTCGGCAGTGATTCTTTCCAGTTTGAGATCTATTTATACGACCTGTGACCATAGCGGTGGGAAAATGTTTTGTTATTTATGTAGAATACTAATGATTTATTATGTGATCTTCCAAGACATTGATTCAGCTTTGATCTAACTACTAAAGGAGCACCATTGCGAGAAGTGGCAGAGCGAAACTCCATGCGCTCCGGACCGCTGCACCTACCCAACTCTTTTTGCCTCCACATATGTGGCATTTTTATGAAAATCTTAGAATATTTGGCCAATGAAACGTTTCTGGTTGATCTAAAACAGTAAAACAGTTAGGAAGGGAAACGGTTAAAACGGGATTGAGTGAAGTAGCAGCAAATATTTTGAATGAGCAACTAATAAGCATGGAGAGGCTCACAAATTTGACCAAATTACCTTATAATCTTTCAGTCTAATAACGCCATTTGCGTACTTCTCATCAGAACAACACATTACACTGCACCGATCTGGTGACAATAAAATATATATTTTTAAACATGCTTTTTGAAAGTAGTTAGGCCTACTGTCCTCTAAGTTTAGCTGGAGCAAATATTATGGATATACTGACAAGATACACGTCTCTCCGCCCTAACGAGGGCTATATCGGTCTGCTAATACAGGACTAGTAAAGGCCCAGTGCACTACATTTGTGAATACATTAAAAAATATATATACAGTACCAGTCAAAAGTTTGGACACACCTACTCATTCCAGGTTTTTTCTTTAATTTGTACTATTTTCTACATTGAAGAATAATAGTGAAGACAAACTATGAAATAACATATGGAATCATGTAGTAACTAAAAAAAGTGAGAAACATATCAAAATATATTTTATATTTGAGATTCTCCAAAGTAGCCACCCTTTGCCTTGATGACAGTCTCTTGGCATTCTCTCAACCAGCTTCGTGAGGTAGTCACCTAGAATGCATTTCAATTAACAGGTGTGCCTTGTTCAAAGTTCATTTGTGGAATTTCTTTCCTTCTTATTGCGTTTGAGCCAATCTGTTGTGTTGTGACAAGGTAGGGGTGGTATACAGAAGATAGCCCTATATGGTAAAAGACCAAATCCATATTATGGCAAGAACAGCTCAAATAAGCAAAGAAAAACGACAGTCCATCAATACTTTAAGACATGAATGTCAGACAATACGGAACATTTCAAGAACTTAGAAAGTTTCTTCAAGTGCAGTCGCAAAAACCATCAAGTGCTATGATGAAACTGGCTCTTATGGAGGACCGCCACAGAAAATGAAGACCCAGAGTTTGAGTTACCAGCCTCAGGTTACCAGCCTCAGGTTACCAGCCTCAGGTTACCAGCCTCAGGTTACCAGCCTCAGGTTACCAGCCTCAGGAATTGTAGCCCAAATAAATGTTTCACAGAGTTCAAGTAACAGAGACATCTCAACATCAACTGTTCAGAGAAGACTGCGTGAATCAAGCCTTCGTGGTCGAATTGCTGCAAAGCCGCCACTACTAAAGGACACCAATAATAAAGAAGAGACTTGCCTGGGCCAAGAAACACGAGCAATAGACATTAGACCAGTGGAAATCTGTCCTTTGGTCTGATGAGTCCAAATTTGAGATTTTTGGTTCCAACCGCTGTGTCTTTGTGAGACGCAGAGTAGGCGAACATATGATCTCCACATGTGTGGTTCTCACCGTGAAGAATGGAGTAGGTGTGATGGTGTTTTGCTGGTGACACTGTCAGTGATTTATTTAGAATTCAAGGCACACTTAACCAGCATGGCTACCACAGAATTCTGCAGCTATACGCCATCGCATCTGGTTTGCACTTAGTGGGACTATCATTTGTTTTTCAACAGGACAATGACCCATCACAACTCCAGGCTGTATAAGGGCTATTTGACCAACAAGGAGAGTGATGGAGTGCTGCATCACATGACCTGGCTTCTACAATCACCCGACCTCAACCCAATTGAGATGGTTTGGGATGAGTTGGACCGCAGAGTGAAGAAAAAGCAGCCAACATGTGCTTAGCATTCCAGGTGAAGCTGGTTGAGAGAATGCCAAGAGTGTGCAAAGCTGTCATCAAGGCAAAGGGTGGCTACTATGAAGAATCTAAAATCTAAACTATATTTTGATTTGTTTCATCTCTTTTATCACGGCAACTGGTTTGATACATTCACCCTTGAAGGTAAATAATGTACTTACATTCATTAATCTTGCTCTGATTTGTCATCCTGAAGGTCTCAGAGATAAAATGTAGCATAGTTTTGTTTGATAAATAAATGTTTATGTCCAAATGTAGGAACTGACCCCACTGCTGTCTCTGGCTCCACACCCACCACGCCCGGCCATCTAGATGTGTGAAAGTTAGTGTATAAACTAATGATCCATCATGTATGACATTCCTGGGAGTGTGTAAATGTATTTTTTTAAATTTATTACCATAGCATTTTTGTATGTTCTCTATAGTTATGTACTTGAAAATGTATCAATTGACTAATTCGGCACATTTGGGCAAACTCCTGGCAGACTTGATACAAAATATTGTACAGTAATGTAATTCTTCACTGGATCAGTTGGAAACTTTGCACACACTGCTGCCGTCTGGTGGCCAAAATATAAATTACACCTAGACTCCTATCTCAAAGTATGGCCTTTCTCTTGCATTTCAAAGATGAAAGAAAAAAATGCACCTCAATGAGCTGTATACGTCCATAAGCAAACAGGAAAACGCTCATCCAGAGGCAGCGCTTTTAGTGGCCGGGGCCATTAATGCAGGGAAACTAAAATCCGTTTTACCTAATTTCTACCAGCGTGTTAAATGTGCAACTATAGAAGAATAAAAAAATATATAATAATAAAAAAAACTCTAGACCACCTTTACTCCACACACAGAGACGCGTACAAACCTCTCCCTCCATTTGGCAAATCTGACCATCAAATCTAATTTTAGACACATGCTCCGAATATTCACCTTACAGTGAAATGCTTACTTATGAGCCCCTAAACAACAATGCAGTTAAAAAAAATACAGATAATAATAAGAAATAAAAGTAACAAGTAATTAAAGAGCAGCAGTAAAATAACAATAGTGAGACTATATACAGGGGGCTACCTGTAGAGAGTCAATGTGTGGGGGCACCGGTTAGTTGAGGTAATATGTACATGTAGGTAGTGACTATGCATAGATGATAACAACAGAGAGTAGCAGCAGTGTAAAGGGGGGGGGGGGGCAATGCAAAAAGTTTGGGTAGCCATTTGTTTAGATGTTCAGGCGTCTTATGGCTTGGGGGTAGAAGCTGTTTAGTAGCCTCTTGGATCTAGACTTGGCGCTCCGGTACCCCTTGCCATGAGTTAGCAGAGAGAACAGTCTATGTCTAGGGTGGCTGGAGTCTTTGACAATTTTTAGGGGCTTCCTCTGACACCGCCTGGTATAGAGGTCCTGGATGGCAGGAACCTTGGTCCCAGTGATGTACTGGGCCGTTCGCATTACCCTCTGTAGTGACTTGCGGTCGGAGGCCGAGCAGTTGCCATACCAGGCAGTGATGCAACCAGTCAGAATGCTCTCGATGGTGCAGCTGATCCTTTTGAGGATCTGAGGGGTATGTACATACGGTCACTGTGGGGACGACGTCATCAATGCACTTATTGATGAAGCCAATGACTGATGTGGTGTACTCCCCAATGCCATCGGAGGAATCCCGGAACAGATTCCAGTCTGTGCTAGCAAAGCAGTCCTGAAGCTTAGCATCTGCTCCTTCTGCCCACTTTTTTATTGATCTAGTCACTGGTGCTTCCTGCTTTAATTTGTGCTTGTACTTTGAAACTATGCTGACATAGAAGGCTCACTTTCACACAAACTGTATTTAGACAGAGTTGGGAACCCATGAGGAGGATTTTTCAATTTGCACTCCCGGTTAGAGTTTCAAGTACAGGTTTGTGACTGTGTGTGAGTGTACAGTCGTGGCCAAAAGTTGAGAATGACACAAATATTAATTTACAAAGTTTGCTGCTTCAGTGTCTTTAGATATTTTTGTCAGATGTTACTATGTGTAACAGTATAACTTTATACCGTCCCCTCGCCCATACCCGGGCGCGAACCAGGGACCTTCTGCACACATCAACAACAGTCACCCAAGAAGCGTCGTTACCCATCGCTCCACAAAAGCCGCGGCCCTTGCAGAGCAAGGGGCAACCCTACTTCTAGGTTTCAGAGCAAGTGACGTAACTGATTGAAACGCTAGTAGCGCGTACCCGCTAACTAGCTAGCCATTTCACATCCGTTACATATGGAATACTGAAGTATAATTACAAGCATTTCATAAATGTCAAAGGCTTTTATTGACAATTACATGAAGTTGATGCAAAGAGTCAATATTTGCAGTGTTGACCCTTCTTTTTCAAGAACTCTGCAATCTGCCCTGGCATGCTGTCAATTAACTTAATTAGCTTTTTTCCGGATGCCCCAAACAATCGGAAAGGGTATTCATCAGAGAAAATGACTTTACCCCAGTCCTCAGCAGTCCAATACCTGTACCTTTTGCGCTTGCTGGACTTTCTTGGGCGCCCTGAAGCCTTCTTCACAACAATTGAACCGCTCTCCTTGAAGTTCTTGTTGATCCAATAAATGGTTGATTTAGGTGCAATCTTACTGGCAGCAATATCCTTGCCTGTGAAGCCCTTTTTGTGCAAAGCAATGATGATGGCACGTGTTTCCGGCACGTGTTACCTAACCATGATTGACAGAGGAAGAACAATGATTCCAAGCACCACCCTCCTTTCGAAGCTTCCAGTCTGTTATTCGAACTCAATCAGCATGACAGAGTGATCTCCAGCCTTGTCCTTGTCAACACTCACACCTGTGTTAACGAGAGAATCATTGACATGTCAGCTGGTCCTTTTGTGGTGGGGCTGAAATGCAGTGGAAATGTTTTTTGGGGGGATTCAGTTCATTTGCATGGCAAAGAGGGACTTTGCAATTCATCTGATCACTCTTCATAACATTCTGGAGTACATCGAATTGCCATCATACAAACTGAGGCAGTAGACTTTGTGAAAATTAATATTGGTGTCATTCTCAAAACTTTTGGCCACGACTGTATGTGTTGAAGCGACAGACACTTTTCACGGCATTTCGATACAAAGTGATTTATGTAGCAGGTTAGGAGAGCATTTCCCGCTAACCCTATCCCCTTTGCTAACCTTAACCTCAGTCTCCTAACCTGCTGCATAAGTATTCCTCACCTTCTACGAAAAAGTCATTACCGTAGTGTCGTGAAAAGAGGGTTTCCCGTGTGTTAAAGGTATGCTAATATTCTCAAAATTTGGACAAACCTGTATCAACGGTTTCAGAGTGTATGCTGAGGATGGTGACACCCTTGAAAAGACGCCAAACAAACTACAGTTGAAGTTGGAAGTTTACATACACTTTAGCCAAATACATTTAAACTCAGTTTTTCACAATTCCTGACATTTAATCCTATCAAAAATTCCCTACATACATAGACACACTGGCCTTACTCAAAGCCAGTGGCATGTCGTTAGTAAAGATTGAAAAAAGCAAGGGGCCTTAACAGCTAACCTGGGGAATTCCTGCTTCTACCTGGATTATGTTTGAGAGGCTTCCATTATAGAACACCCTCTGTGTTTTGTAAGACAAGTAACTCTTTATCCACATTATAGCAGGGGGTGTAAAGCCATTACACATCAGTTTTCCAGCAGCAGACTATGATCGATAATGTCAAAAGCTGCACTGAAGTCTAAAAAGAAAAGGATCCATCTGCCCAACTGTTTTCTCCCCTTACTAGCTCTGACATTGTTGATAACTACTTTGAGTAAAAATGAACTTACTATGTGTAAGGGGTGCGTAATCGGTGGCAGGGAAGTCAGACGCAGGAGAACAGAACTTGGTAATAGCCGGAGCAGTTTAATAGCAAAACCCACGGCATAAAAATAACAAGAATAATTGGGTAGAAAAACCCGACGCGCACCAAACAACACGTGCACAAGCACTTACAAATAAACAATCCCACACAAAGACATGGGGGAAACAGAGGGTTAAATACACAACAAATGATTGAGGGAATTGAAACCAGGTGTGAGGAAAAACAAGACAAAACACATAGAAAATGTAAAGTGGATCGATGATGGCTAGAAGACCGGCGACGCCGACCAAACAAGGAGAGGACCCGACTTCGGCGGAAGTCGTGACACTATGACTGTGATATGTGGTTTTCCTACCAAGTTACCGTACCTTAAGATGAATGCAGTAACTGTAAGACTAAATTACAAAATAAAATACAAATAATAATACAAATAACTACTTGAAAGGTTAAACATTAGTAGAAAGTAGCCTAAGTAAAGGTATAAGTCACAACACATATTACAAACCAAACACACCTGTGAGGTAAAGCATATTTGACTTTCAACAGTCAACAAGAAAACTTGCAGAACAAATAGGCAGTTTTACTGGCAGATGTCAATGATGAGACTTGAGAGGCAAGACACACCTTTGTCTTTGTTAGATGGACATGGTATCGTGGCCATGACACCATCGGCAGGAAAGCCAATAAAGACTGGTATTTACAATGGAGTACTTAAGTGCCTGGGAAGTATACTTAAGCAATAAGGCTCGAGGGGGTGTGGTATATGGCCAACATACCACGGCTGTTGCGTCGTGCCTAAGAACAGCCACTAGCCGTGGTATATTGGCCATATTGGCCATAAACCCCAAGGTGCCTTATTGCTATTCTGAACTGGTTACCAACGTAATTAGAGCAGTAAAAATAAATGTTTTGTCATACCCATGGTATACGGTCTGATATACCATGGCTGTCAGCCAATCAGCATTCAGGGCTCGAACCACCCAGTTTATAATCAGTGTCTTATGTCAGACACCGGTACACACACACAAGTACATGAAGCACAAAAGAATACATCATAGTAAGACAATACTGATATCCAGAGCCATTTATTTTAGCATGTCTCTACTTCTATCTCACTGTTCTTTCATTTACCAATGCAAAATGACCCCAGTTTCATGTACGGTAAGCGGTGGTGAGTGGAGCAAAATGACACCAGTGTCATGTACGGTAAGCGGTGGTGAGGGAAGCAAAATGACCCCAGTGTCATGTACGGTAAGCGGTGGTGAGTGGAGCAAAATGACCCCAGTGTCATGTACGGTAAGCGGTGGTGAGTGGAGCAAAATGACCCCAGTGTCATGTACGGTAAGCGGTGGTGAGTGGAGCAAAATGACCCCAGTGTCATGTACGGTAAGCGGTGGTGAGTGGAGCAAAATGACCCCAGTGTCATGTACGGTAAGCGGTGCTGAGTGGAGCAAAATGACCCCAGTGTCATGTACGGTAAGCGGTAGTGAGTGGAGCAAAATGACCCCAGTGTCATGTACGGTAAGCGGTAGTGAGTGGAGCAAAATGACCCCAGTTTCATGTACGGTAAGCGGTAGTGAGTGGAGCAAAATGACCCCAGTTTCATGTACGGTAAGCGGTGGTGAGTGGAGCAAAATGACCCCAGTGTCATGTACGGTAAGCGGTGGTGAGTGGAGCAAAATGACCCCAGTTTCATGTACGGTAAGCGGTAGTGAGTGGAGCAAAATGACCCCAGTTTCATGTACGGTAAGCGGTAGTGAGTGGAGCAAAATGACCCCAGTTTCATGTACGGTAAGCGGTAGTGAGTGGAGCAAAATGACCCCAGTGTCATGTACGGTAAGCGGTGGTGAGTGGAGCAAAATGACCCCAGTGTCATGTACGGTAAGCGGTGGTGAGTGGAGCAAAATGACCCCAGTTTCATGTACGGTAAGCGGTAGTGAGTGGAGCAAAATGACCCCAGTTTCATGTACGGTAAGCGGTAGTGAGTGGAGCAAAATGACCCCAGTGTCATGTACGGTTAGCGGTGGTGAGTGGAGCAAAATGACCCCAGTGTCATGTACGGTAAGCGGTGGTGAGTGGAGCAAAATGACCCCAGTGTCATGTACGGGAAGCGGTGGTGAGTGGAGCAAAATGACCCCAGTGTCATGTACGGTAAGCGGTGGTGAGTGGAGCAAAATGACCCCAGTGTCATGTACGGGAAGCGGTGGTGAGTGGAGCAAAATGACCCCAGTGTCATGTACGGTAAGCGGTGGTGAGTGGAGCAAAATGACCCCAGTGTCATGTACGGTAAGCGGTGGTGAGTGGAGCAAAATGACCCCAGTGTCATGTACGGTAAGCGGTGGTGAGTGGAGCAAAATGACCCCAGTGTCATGTACGGTAAGCGGTGGTGAGTGGAGCAAAATGACCCCAGTGTCATGTACGGTAAGCGGTGGTGAGTGGAGCAAAATGACCCCAGTGTCATGTACGGTAAGCGGTGGCGAGTGGAGCGGTGTAACTGAACGTCCCTTTCCAGGTAACTACACATTTACTTGAATCATACAATTTGCAGACGATTGTTTCTTGAACCATTATCCTTTATGAGATAATGACACTTAATTAGTAAACACAGATTCATGCAGGCGTGGACAGTACTGTAACACACAGACAGTCAACATTCTCATTAACACACGAGGGGGAGTGGCTGGGGGAAGGGGGAGGGGCTTCTGAAAGCTTTTTCGGGTTGAAATGGGGAAGCTGAGGTTAGACAAGACAGCAATATCTCCTCATCTTACTCAGGCAAAGAGGGAGTCACAGGAAGAGATAAGGATAGAGAGAGGGAGAAATGGAGAGGGGTGAGAGGAGACAGAGAAAGATACGAGATTCTGAGCGAGTGACCCTATTAGGCAGTGGGTAGCTAATGATAAAAGCTCTCGGGGGGGCAGCAGCGTGGTGATGTGCTGGGAGTCCCAGGCCCATCCATGATCCCCCTTGGTTTTTACCCAGGCCAAACGGACAGAAACAGCCTATTCTCATCCCTGCTCTCACTGTCATTGTGCTCCCAGAGCTATCCTGATGCCCTCCATTGTGTGCCGAACGCTTTCCGCAGCTCTCAGGAGTTGATGGATCGTCGCCATAAACCCCTCTATTATGGGAGAACCCCCAGCACCACATTTGCTGCGCTGGCTTTTACCATTCACCGGCCACATTTTGGACTTCTCAGCTAATGTCACACAAAGCCACACTAGGAAATCAGAGGAGAAGCACACAACAGAAGTACTTGTTTTTATGATATGAAACTGATTTAGTTTATATGATAAGCCTATAGATTTAAAACAGGTATAGAGGGATTGGGTGACTGGCAGGGCAGCTTCTCTGAGGTGTGTGGGGCCTCGACTCATCACTTCAGTCTCTCGGTGGACCCACTCTCCCCAAGTAGAACCCCACCAGCCACTATATTTTAATTTACATTTTAGTAATTTAGCTGACGCTCTTATCCAGAGCGACTTACAGGAGCAATTAGGGTAAAGTGTCTTGCTCAAGGGCACATTGACAGATTCTTCACCTAGTTATGTCAGGGATTCGAACCAGCAACCTTTAAGTTTCTGCTCCAACACTCTCAACCGCTAGGCTACCTGACCACAATACTCAGGGTGTGTCCGTAAATTCAATCTGGAGTGCCAGAGTGCGCTCTGGGCGTTCATAAATTCCCGAGCATTGTCAGTTTCGCTCTTGGAGCGTTCAGAACGCACACTAGACGCGCTGGCCGAGGAGTAGGGCTGATCCGAGCGTTGACCTCACAACAGCAGTCAAGCACCCAAGCTAACTGGCTAACGTTGGCTAGCCACTTCCAGACACGAATGAGAGAACCTCACTCTGACCATTTTACTCACCCTATCAGAACTGGTTAGGGTGCTTTCATGTTATCCAGAGCATTGGTGACTAACTGTGCTGCTGGCAACAATTTAAGTGTGCTTTGTTTTGCCGATGTTTACCGGCACCGGCCATATTCAACGGGTGTTGAGCATTCGTAAATTCATCAGTTATTCTGCGCTCTGGCACAGTCAGACGAGAGTGCTCTGAAATCAGAGTAGATAGCCAGAGTGAATTTACGAACGCACCCTTAACTGACAGTCTTCCTCCAATGTATGTACAACGACATAATCCACAGATTTTCGGTACATTAGGAGAGGAGTTGGAGTTTAAAAGTGCCTCAAAGTACAAATAATTGCTAGATTTTTTGTTGTGTTGTTCTGTTAAATGTTTGCTCAGCCCACATGCTCTATATATGTAATGTATACAATAACTATGTATTCATACTATGACTCTCTAAACTTGATTGCAGGCGAACTCCTGATATACCTGACCAATACCGAAAACTCAATGCTATTATTGCTAAATATAGTTTCAGAATAGTCAAATCTCAGGATATAAAATTAACTTGGAAAACCCTAAAATAATGGCAATAGGAAAAACAACAATTCATGATCTACAGCAATCCTTTAGTGGACCACAAAAAAATATAAAATACTTATTAGTATGCTAAATAAGTGACAAACAAATACATAAAGAAATGTGTCTAATTACTCAACAATATGAAAGCAGGTCTAATTAAATGGAATAATCTTCCCATAAATCTTACAAGTAGAATTCCTCTGGCATGGCTCTCAAAGTTGTATATTTATTTCTCGGTTACCACACCGAAGACATTCTTTAAAAAAAAAGTATACTTGGTCATAAAACTTCATATAGGCAAATAAAAATAGAATAAAAAGGAAAGTTCTACACCTTAAGTCTGAGGATGGTGTTACGTTCCCCCAGCAAGAAAACCAAAAGTGTCACTCAAACAGAAAAGGGAACTAACAAAGAGTCAGTGACAACAACCAAAACAAAACAGGTGGGGTTTTAGGAGGGGTTATAAAAGACTCTCATAGGGGTGTTCATTGAAAATTGCATAGCAAGAACAACTGGAACCTAAAAGACACCCACCGTGAGCACCCACAAAATTTGCCCACTAAGAGGAAAACAAAAGAAACACACAAACTTACAGACAGAGCATATCCAACTGACAATCTCTAAGAAAAAAATATATAAACTATTGGAACCAAGACTTAGAAACAACTGATATTGCCACAAGATGGAGGGAATGTTGGAACAAAATTACAGTTAATGAATATTTACACTTAATCCAGTATAAACTTATGTATAGAATTTATTACACAAGAGACAAAATTCACAGCAGTCACGTCTTATTAAGTGTAAAACTAACAATAACTCAATAATCCACGCCTTCTGGGAATGCTATAAAGTCCAAAAGTTATGTGCAGAGTTAGAAAGTTGGCTGTCAGAAAAATGACAATGTAAATCTACTTTTAATCCGTCTGTTTGCATATTTCAAGACATGGCATATGAGTGTGCCATGAGATACCTGATGGGTTGGACGATACTTTTCTCATCAATCATCTTGAAAAAAAAGGATACTTAACTGGAAATCAACTAATTGGCATTCTCTCAACCAGCTTCACCTGGAACGCTTTTCCAACAGTCTTGAAAGAGTTCCCACATATGCTGAGCACTTATTGGCTGCTTTTCCTTCACTCTGCGGTCCTACTCACCCCAAACCATCTCAATTGGCTTGAGGTGGGTGATTGTGGAAGCCAGGTCATCTGATGAGGCACTCATCACTCTCCTTCTTGGTCAAATAGCCCTTACACAACCTGGAGGTGTTGGGTCATTGTCCTGTTGAAAAACAAATGATAATCCCACTTAGCGCAAACCAGATGGGATGGCATATCGCTGCAGAATGCTGTGGTAGCCATGCTGGTTAAAATCACAGACAGTGTCACCAGCAAAGCACCCCACACCATCACACCACCTCCTCCATGCTTCACGGTGGGAACCACACATGCAGAGATCATCCGTTCACCTACTCTGCTTCTCACAAAGACAGGGCAATTGGACCAAAAATCGCAAATTTGAACTCATCAGACCAAAGGACAGATTTCCACTGGTCTAAAGTCTCTTCTTCTTATTGGTGTTCTTTAGTAGTGGTTTCTTTGCAGCAATTCGACCAAGAAGGCCTGATTCACGCAGTCTCCTCTGAACAGTTGATGCTGAGATGTGTCCGTAACTTGAACTCTGTGAGGCATTTATTTGGGCTGCAATAACTCTTAATGAACTTATCCTCTGCAGCAGAGGTAACTCTAGGTCTTCCTTTCCTGTGGCGGTCCTCATGAGAGCCAGTTTCATCATAGCGCTTGATGGTTTTTGCGACTGCACTTGAAAAAACTTTCAAAGTTCTTGAAATTTTACGGATTGACTGACCTTCATGTCTTAAAGTAATGATGGACTGTCGTTTCTCTTTGCTTATTTGAACTGTTCTTGCCATAATATGGACTTGGTCTTTTACCAAATAGGGCTATCTTCTGTATACCACCCCTAACTTTTCACAACACAACTGATTGGCTCAAACGCATTAAGGAAAGAAATTCCACAATTGAACTTCGAACAAGGCACACCTGTTAATTGAAATGCATTCCAGGTGACTACCTCATGAAGCTGGTTGAGAGAATGCCAAGAGTGTGCAAAGCTCTCAAGGCAAAGGGTTGCTACTTTGAAGACTTTTCATCAGGAGTCAGCAAACCTGGAGTCCAATCAATGAGACGAGATAGGAGATGTTGGTTAGAGCTGCCCTGCACCATAAAAAAAACACTCACAAAATTTGAGTTTGCTATTAACAAGAAGCACTGCCTGATGTGAACCATGCCTCGAACAAAAGAGATCTCAGAAGACCCAAGATTAAGAATTGTTGCCTTGCATAAAGCTGGAAAGGGTTACAAAAGTATCTCTAAAAGTCAGTCCACGGTAAGACAAATTGTCTATAAATGGAGAAAGTTCAGCACTGTTGCTACTCTCCCTAGGAGTGGCCGTCCTGCAAAGATGACTGCAAGAGCACAGCGCAGAATGCTCAATGAGGTTAAGAAGAATCCTAGTGTCAGCTAAAAACTTACAGAAATCTCTGGAAGATGCTAACTTCTCTGTTGACGAATCTACAACACGTAAAACACTAAACAAGAATGGTGTTCAGGGGAGGAGCCACTGCTGTCAAAAAAAAACATTGCTGCACATCTGAAGTTCGCAAAAGAACACCTGGATGTTCAACAACACTACTGGCAAAATATTCTGTGGACAGATGAAACTAAAGTTGTGTTGTTTGGAAGGAACACATAACACTATGTGTGTAGAAAAAAAAGATACAGCACACCAACATCAAAACTTCATCCCAACTGGACAGCTTGCTATCATCGACAGAAAAATTTATTCCCAAGTTTATCAAGACATTTTGCAGGAGAATGTAAGGCTATCTGTTCGCCAATTGAAGCTCAACAGAAGTTAGGTGATGCAACAGGACAACAACCCAAAAGACAGAAGTAAATCAACAGAACAGAAGAAAATACACCTTCTGGAGTGGCCCAGTCAGTCCTGACCTCAACCCGATGGAGATGCTGTGGCAGGACCTCAAGAGCGGTTCACACCAGACATCCCAAGAATATTGTGTAACTAAAAGTTTTGTAAAGAGGTATGGTCCAAAATTCCTCCTGACCGTTGTGCAGGTCTGATCCGCAACTACAGAAAACGTTTGATTGAGGTTATTGCTGCCAAATGAGGGTCAACCGGTTATTAAATCCAAGGGTTCACATACTTTTTCCCAACCTGCACTGTGAATGTTTACACGGTGTGTTCAATAAAGACATGAACAATTATAATTGTTTTGTGTTATTAGTTTAAGCAGAGTGTGTTTGTCTATTGTTGTGACTTAGATGAAGATCAGATACAATTGTACGACCAATTTATGCAGAAATCCAGGTCATTTTAAAGGGTTCACATACTTTTTCTTCCCACAGTATATATATTTCATCATACTATTTTGTTGAGGTACTATTTCATTATTGGTTTTGTTAATGACATCACTACTGCATGTTAACCTCCCCAGTAATGAATCATCCTTGAAAGCCCTGGCAGGCAATCTATTTATGACCATTACACTATTAGACACAGTCAGAATAGACACAGCTCAATATATATTACCTTAACATACATACAGTGGCTTGGACAATGAAACATGTATCTGTGTGCCTGCATGACTAAATGGCCCCACAATTCATCATTATGACACTTAATTAGCCTGACTAGCTTAAAAAAAGCATGGAGATTATAGAAGCAAAAGCTATGCTAAATAAGAGTAAATACTACAACTTTTCATTAAAAAAAAAAATTGGTAAGTCTTTACATTAAGTTGCTTTTGTACCTGTGTTGTAATTGCTCTAGTAATGATGTTGTATTAAAGCTGCAATATGTAACTTTTTTAGGGAGACCGAACAAATGCACATAGAAATATTAGTTATAGAGCTTTCAATCTCATCATTCGCTATTTCTATGCATCCTGTCCTTTAGTTTAGTTTTTGCATCTTTTACTTTGGGTTTTGTACACCAGCTTCAAACAGCTGAAAAAACTATATTTTTGGTTATGGAAAAGATATTTCACAGTGGTTTAGATGGTACAATGATTCTCTTCACAATGACTGCTTGTTTTGTCACATCAACTGAAATTAGGCAAACTATTAGAATTTTACCAACCAGGAAATGGCGGAGCGATTTCTGCATATTGCATCTTTAAACAACAACATTCTATTAAGAACTTAATACATTCTAGTTAGAGAAATTACAGAGTAACTACACAGGTAGAAGAGCAGCCTAACGTAAACAGTTACCAAATGTTTAAGAACTCTAACACACCCAAAAGGCAAAATTGTAAAATTCAGTTTCAGACTAGTTGATTGATCTGTTTGTCTGCTTTTCTCTAAGGAGGATGTTATTACACTTAACTCTCACCACATTGGGCCATTAGAGTAAAACGTGTACTCTCTCTTCCATTTCAGAGCAATGCTCTGCACCCTGGGGATGCTGGATGAGTCTGAGCAACTATGAGGACGGCTGTGTGCGAGTCAGTAACAACAGGAGTGTGAGTGACTTGCCGGACGGAGGCGATTGTTTCCGGGAGGCTCCTCATGTGATTCTCCCTGACACACCCATGCCTCCTGCTCCATGTGGGAACCCTAGGATGGAACACACACACTGCTATGCACAGTCACTGGGACAACTGCGTCTGCAGCCGCTCTTTCACACACTCTGACACACACCACCGCTCAGACCTGACAGAGGAAGAACCCCAGAATTTTACTGAACCAATTTTCCGGTATGTTTGTGAATTTTCGGCGGATCCGCAAGTGCCAGTGCTTGCAGCTAATGACCACGTGCCTGGTGCTGTCGGTGGTGATGGTGTGCTGGGATGGCAGCGTGGTGAGCCACGTCAAGTCCTACTCCTACCACTACCTGGTCAACCGCTACACCTTCATCAACAAGAGCTTCACCATCCCGCGGCAGGAGGCCCACATGTTCAGCAACCACCGCTACCTGCTCAACCACCCGTATAAGTGCTCAGGAGAGAAGAACGTTTTACTGCTGCTGCTAGTCAAGTCCTCCCCAGAGAACATCGAGAGACGGCGAGCCATACGGTCGACGTGGGGCAACGAGACCTACATCCGCCAGACCCTGGGGGTGACTGTGAAGGTGGTTTTTGTGCTGGGCCTCCCCAAGCAGCACGAAGCTGCCCATACTCGGAGGAGCCGAGGGGGCACCCAGGACAACCTTGTCCGTGAAGACCGCTTGAATGGCGACTTGATCCAACAGGACTTTGTGGACTCGTTCCACAACCTAACCCTCAAGCTTCTGCTACAGTTCCGGTGGGCGCACGCCTACTGCCCGCACGCCCACTTCCTCATGACGTCTGACGATGACATTTTCGTGCACATGCCCAACCTGGTGCGCTACCTTCAGGACATAGACAGGAAGGGCGTTACAGACTTCTGGATCGGTCGCGTGCACAGAGGCGCGCCACCCATCCGCCGGAAGGAAAGCAAGTACTATGTCTCATACGAGATGTACCCGTGGTTGGCATACCCGGACTACACGGCAGGGGCGGGTTACGTTGTCTCGAGAGACGTGGCGAACAAAATCTACCAGGCTTCGTTGACCCTCAACGCCTCGCTGTACATCGACGATGTCTTCATGGGCATCTGCGCCAACGCCATGGGCGTGTTGCCGCAGGAGCATGTGTACTTCTCAGGTGAGGGCAAGGCGCCCTACCACCTTTGCATCTACGACAAGATGATGACGTCGCACGGCCACGTGGCCGACATATACGAACTCTGGAAAGCCGCCACCAATCCGGAGGTCAAACGGGTCACGTCAGGACTCTTTGGGAGGTTGTATTGCACAGCTGTGAAACTCACCCTTCTTTGTAGACCGTATTTCTTTAACAGCTACCCCTGCAAGGCAGCCTTGTTGTAGTACAGTAAACCTATGTACTGTGATTGGTCCAAAATAGAGCGAGGGATCATTTTGTACCAAATTTTTCTTTCATCGGTCTCCCGTCATTTGAAAAGGCTGAAGGAGGGAAGGCCTGTGTTTTGTGTTGATGGAGGAAGATACGCATGAGTCATATCTATTGCTGTAACTTTGGGTTTTACAGTGGCCGTCTATCTATATGGCTTTATAGTGACCGTCTATCTATATGGCTTTATAGTGACCGTCTATCTATATGGCTTTATAGTGACCGTCTATCTATATGGCTTTATAGTGACCGTCTATCTATATGGCTTTATAGTGACCGTCTATCTATATGGCTTTATAGTGGCCGTCTATCTATATGGCTTTATAGTGACCGTCTATCTATATGGCTTTATAGTGACCGTCTATCTATATGGCTTTATAGTGACCGTCTATCTATATGGTTTTATAGTGACCGTCTATCTATATGGCTTTATAGTGACCGTCTATCTATATGGCTTTATAGTGACCGTCTATCTATATGGCTTTATAGTGACCGTCTATCTATATGGCTTTATAGTGACCGTCTATCTATATGGCTTTATAGTGACCGTCTATCTATATGGCTTTATAGTGACCGTCTATCTATATGGCCAGCAGTGGTCCAGTTCCTGATATCTTTACCATGTATTGAAGAGCAGAGACTGAATGTGATGAATAAGGAGATGCTATCCAGAGATAAGGATGGCAAATAGGATTCTAAGTGAATTTCCGCTTCCACTACCTCATCTCCTTCAATTAAACTAATTGAGAGAATGATTCTCTGGCCTAAAATTATGTTATTCTGTTGGTTATGCTGCTGTGGTTTAAAACTAACTGTGGATGGACACAATTGGCTCATTGTCTGTCGTTACACAGTAAGGTTTGCTAAAGTTAAAAGGAAGATACCATAATAGTCTTATTATAATAATAATAAGTAGTCTTGAATAAAAACTGTGACAGTCCTGAATTTGAACTCACTCAGAAAAACAGCAGCTCTTTGCTGTATGTTGACAGTCTCTTTGTGGTCATGGTTTTAAAATATATTAAATCTTACGTAGGCTAGTAGCCTATTAAACTTGGCTGTAGCCAGGGTCATGGAAGCTCTGTAGCCACGGTGATTTGAGCTATCCGATTGGGCAGCGCAGTAGGTGCACTCGATTTAGTCACAGATTTGCCGGTCCGCCGGGTAGGCGGAGCTTGTCTCATGGGAACACTTTGCTTGCCCGGTGCGCAGGACTTTTGAATCTAGTACACCTACCGGCAACAGCTCAATATGATTTTTAAAAACGAGCGCAAGCCTTTATCGTTTGTTGGTTTTTCTACAGAAATATTTGGTGATCGACTAGGAATGCCTTGACGTGATCGACGTGCTGGCGACCACTGTTCTAGACGATTCTGTGCTTCCAACTTTTTGGGAACAGTTTGGGGAAGGCCCTTTCCTGTTTTAGCATGACAATGCCCCAGTGCACAAAGCAAGTCCAAACAGAAATGTTTTGTTGAGATCGGTGTGGAAAAACCTGCACAGAGCCCTGACCTCAACCCCATCGAACACCTTTGGGATGAATTGGAATGCCGACTGCGAGCCAGGCCTAATTGCCCACATCAGTGCCTAACCTGACTAATGCTCTTATGGCTGAATTGAAGCAAGTCCCTGCAGCAATGTTCCAACATCTAGTGGAAAGCCTTCCCAGAAGAGTGGAGGCTGTTATAGCAGCAAAGGCGGGGACCAACTCCATATTAATTTTGGAATTAGATGTTCGACGAGCAGGTGTCCACATACTTTTGGTCATGTAGTGTATCAGCTTCAAATGTTTTTGTCTTTCCAGATCAGGCTGACTCAAAGACTTGTGGGGGAGAGTTGAAAAGGCATCTAGCCCATTGCTACAGCATGACGTCATACATGCCTCAGAGACAGTAGCCTCAAAACTATAGCTCTATTGTTGTTGATGTAAAACTTTAAAACTTGGGACTTTTCTGTCTCCATAATGACAGTCACAAATAGTTTTGAAGAAGTGCATTTCTGATCTGTTGCATAAGTCAGATAAGAATTGGTTGAATCGTTCAAAACCAAATAAATTGGTCAGTGCTATGAAGGATACTTGGGACGCCCCTATCCTAAACCCTAACCTTTACTTTAAAATGTCAAGTTCAATAGGGGAGAGATATCCCAAAATCACGGACCCCAAAAAATCCCCCTTTCTTTCTGTTTTGGGCATATTTTCTCGTGGGCCTTTTTCCTATTTGTGCATTTTCTTTGTATAATGGCCCACGACTTGTTCTGAAAGAGGTGCGTTGGAATATCTTTGGGATTAGCCGTTCTCCAAACATCTGGCCTGTTTCCAAGGCGACTGCACAACGAGAATAATTCACACAAATGATTAAGAGGGGCCCAAAACACGGTCCAACAACCTACCTCTCACAATTCATAGGTACTACTGCAGTGCACATGTAACTTTCATTTTGCCATTGAAAGGTCCTGTTCAGAGTGACTCAACTACCCAAATATATTCCATTTTCTTGTTTGCATCACTTTTAAGATATTATCGGAGCTTTACAATGGTCAACCAGTTTTTCTCCAGTCCTTTGGAAGAACGGCTTCTCAATCCGAAAAACATTTAACAATGCAGGAGAACTGGTCCAGGTGGAATCAGCCAATCTCTATCCAAATGTCCAATTAGTTTATTTTGTCTTCTCTCTACCCTCCCAATGCGGTCCTGCCAGCATAATTGCATTGACTTCTGTGAACGTGGGAGTCAAAGAACAAAGTTGATGTGCTCAAAATACATGCATTTACCATATCATAGCCAATTACACATTCACTCAGTGCCCCTGAGGCAGACTATAATTATAACTAACCTGCCTGCCTCCAATTTACACAGAGGCACAGAGATATGGAGAATTTATACAAACATGCCTGAGTGCGTATCCACCTAGATAAATTCAACAGATTAAACTAAAGGCCATACAAACTTGCCTGCTTTATTGCTACAAACAGAAACAGTACTATTGTGATCTGTACAGTGCTTTCAGAAAAGTTTTCACACCCATAGACTTTTTCCACATTTTGTGTTATAAAGTGGGATTAAAATGGAATTGTCGTCTGTGAACAATCTACACAAAATACTCTGTAATGTCAAAGTGGAAGAAAAATTCTAACATTTGTAAAAAAGTAATCAAAAATAAAATATGAATATATCTTGATTAGATAAGTATTCAACGCACTGAGTTAATACATGTTAGAATCACCTTTGGCAGCAATTACACCTCTGAGTCTTTCTGGGTAAGTCTTCAAAAGCTTTCCACACCTGTATTGTGCAACATTTGCCGATTTATTCTTTTCAAAATTCTTCAAGCTCTGTCAAATTGGTTGTAGATCATTGCTAGACAACCATTTTCAAGTCTTGCCATAGATTTTCAAGGAGATTTAAGTCAAAACTGTAACTCGGCCACTCAGGAACATTCACTGTATTCTTGGTAAGCAACTCCAGTGTATATTTGGACTTGTGTTTTGTTATTGTCCTGCTGAAAGGTGAATTCGTCCCCCAGTGTCTGGTGGAAAGCAGACTGAACCAGGTTTTCCTCTAGGATTTTGTCTGTGCTTAGCTCAATTCCATTTCTTATTTATCCAGAAAAATTCCCCAGTCCTTAACGATTACAAGCATATCCATAACATGATGCAGCCACCACTATACTTGAAAATATGGAGTGTGGTACTCAGTAATGTGTTATATTGGATTTGCCCCAAACATAACACTTTGTATTACACTGTGAATTAGATCAGTGCTATGGAGGAACTACAATGTTGTTGATCCATCCTTAGTTCTCGTCACAGTCAATAAACTGTAGCTGTTTTAGTCGGCCTCATGGTGAAATCTCTGAGCAGTTTCCTTCCTCTCCGGGAACTGTTAAGAAGGACGCTTGTGTCTTTGTAGTGACTGGGTGTATTGATATACCATCCAAAGTGTAATTAATAACTTCACCATGCTCAAAGGGATATTCAATGTCTGCTTTTTATATTTTACCCATCTACTGTCTACAATGTCTTGAGTGACATATCAGCTAACAGGCAGTCCCTGTGCCTTGTCCCAGTCTAATCCTCACGTTTTAACATCACTCCAATCCTTCCTGTTCTCAAGCTGAGCAATCGGGGGAGAAGGGCCTTGGTCAGGGAGGTGACCAAGAACCTGATAGTCACTCTGACAGAGCTCTAGAGTTCCTCTGTGGAGATGGGAGAACCTTCCAGAAGGACAACCATCTCTGCAGCACTCCACCAATCAGGCCTTTATGGTAGAGTGGCCAGACAGAAGCCACTCCTCAGTAAAAGGCAGGACAACCCGCTTGGAGTTTGTCAAAAGGCACCTAAAGACTCTCAGACCTTGAGCAACAAGACTCTGGTCTGATGAAACCAGGATTGAACTCTTTGGCCTGAATGCCAAGCATCACATCTGGAAGAAGCCAGACAACATCCTTAAGGTGAAGCATGGTGGTGGCAGCATCATGCTGTGGAGATGTTTTTCAGCAGCAGGAACTGGAAGACCAGTCAGGATCGAGGGAGATGAACGGAGCAAAGTACAGAGATCCTTGATGAAAACCTGCTCCAGAGTGCTCATGACCTCAGACTGGGGCGAAGGTTCACCTTCTAACAGGACAACGACCCTAAGCACACAGCCAAGACAAAGCAGGAGTGGCTTTGGGACAAGTCTCTAAATGTCCTTGAGTGGCCCAGCCAGAGCCCGGACTTGAACATCTCTGGAGACTGAAAATAGCTGTGCAGCAACACTCCCCATCCAACCTGACAGAGCTTGAGAGGGCTCTGTACCGGTACCCCCTGTATATAGCCCCGCTATTCTTATTTACTGCTGCTATTTATTTTTCTTTACTCATATTTTTAAAGATTGCATCATTGGTTAAGGGCTTGTAAATGAGCGTTTCACTGTAAGGTCTACACCTGTTGTATTCAGCGCATGTTACAAATACAATTTGATTTGATCTGCATTGAAAAATGGCAGAAACTCCCCAAATACAGGTTCCAAGCCTGTAGCGTCATACCCAAGCAGAAAGCCACATTCTCCAACTAACATAATTGACAAAGCATGGGTTTGGTGAGTCTGCCAGATCAGAGGCAGTAGGAATGACCATGGATGATCTCTTGATAAGTGTGTGAATTAGACAATTTGCCTGGCCTGCTAAGCATTCAAAATGAAACAAATTGAGTGGCAGGGAAAATGTATGGAGTAAAAAAATAAATTTTCTTTAGGAATGTAGGAAAGTAAAAGTTGGAAAAATACAAAGAGTACAGATATCCTAAAAAAATACATTGTGTAGTACTTAAGTATTTTTACTTAATTACTTTACACCACTGAGGGGGAAAAACAAGCACAATAAATCTAACATAAAATGTGGGTAAAGTCAGCGGGTCTGAAAACTTTCTGAAGGGACTGTATACTGTAGCTAAGAAAGTGTACATTGTGTAGTAAGCCGCTATCTTTTGGTGCACAGCCTATATGTGCACCAATATTGCATGAGCTTTCATTGTCTGCTTATATGCCCCCCTTAGCCTACGGTTCTGACTTGGAAGTGCTGAACAAAGTTATAGTTGACTACAGCCGGCCTAGCTCGCTCATTTCTTAATCAAAATTTACCATTAGTCTCTTTTCCACTCATCCCCTTACGCCATAGTATGAACATCAATTGTCAGTTATAAAACACATGTCAGTCATGTTTAATTTTGTTTTATCAAAGGTAGTATATAAGGCTGAATGAACTGTTTTGCTGTCAGACAAGGCTCCGCTGATGGCCAGGTGTAGCAGTCGTAAGGTTTCACCCCATTGTGAAAAGAAAGCTCTGCTGTTGTAGGCCCTAACAGTTTGTGGGCAGTGTCACCGTTATAGCACAATTAATGTATTGGTGGCACAAAAGAGTATGCACCACAAAGACGTACATGCTAAAACCACCGAAGCCATCACACAATGAGCGAATAGCCTGCAACTAGTTTAATCAGCCGTGTACCACCACACATTGACTCAGTACCCCTCGGTATAACCTTGTGATATTTTATTTCGTAAATATTTTTCTTAATTGCATTGTTGGTTAAAGGGCTTTTATGTAAGCATTTCACAGTAAGATCTACACCCCAAAACAGGTGCCCAGCCTGTAGCCTCATACCCAAGATTCAATGATGTAGTCGCTGCCAAAGGTGCATCAAAGTACTGCGCAACGGGTCTGAAAACCGTTGTAAATGTGATTTATTATAAATTGTCACCCTGTTTTTGCTTTGTCATTATGCTATGTATATTGATGAGGGGCAGTAGTGGGAAAAAGTACCAATTGCCACACTTTATGTAGTAAATAATTTCCTTTAAACGGAATTGTTTGTTAATAAGGGCCTGCAAGCATTCCAGTTAGATCTACTCCGGTTGTATTCAGCGCATGCAACAAATACAATTTATTGGACACGGGTCATTATCAGATACACCGGGGATGGGAAACTGATGGGGGCAACACATCTGAACAGTGGCTAGCAGGTCTACAAACCCACATGCAGACAGGCAGCCCTAGCCGGTTTGGGGGCCCCAAGCTTAATTGTTGGAACCACTGGTCTAGACTCAAATATGCAATTGTGTCATAGTAACAAGTAGGTTCTTCACCAAATATGGTATCATTTAGTACAGCAAGTATATTTAATTAAGACTCAGTTTTAGGGAAAATGGCTAGACTCAAAACAAGTTCAAACAGGAAAAACATTCCACAAAATAGTCAAACTGAGGATTTGACAAAGCGTGATTGGTACACTTAAATTAAGTCTAAAATAACATCCAGGTGAGCCAAATCAATAACATTGGAGCAGCCTCATTGCACACAAGTTAGCATAAAATAATTGGCAGACTTAATACTACACTTGTACCTTTTAGTCCAATAGTAAATCTAAATGGTGAAGAAATCCTGTACACCTTAATTGTACAATGAAATAAATTACTGTTAGGAACAATATTGTTTAGTCTCCACTAGAGGTCGACCTCTAGTCTCCACAGCTTGTGGTTTCAACCAGCAAACTCTCAAGGTTAAAATCTACAACTGTCCATGAGACCACCATCTTACACATATCAGAAGTCTGATTCAAGGATAGCATTGAGTGACGTTTTCCTCAAATGAACACAATGTGTAAAACCGCCAGCAATGCATCAAAATCCTCAACACCCAGTTTCAAATCAGGTCAGCCGCATTCAAAGGCATCTCATCCACTGTTGTATTGTAAAACATCTCGATGTCCCGAAGAATATGCTTGTCCTCCTCAGTCAGTTTATAGCCACTCCTTTTCTGCCAAAACCGCCACCACGACCAATTCTGGAGAAATGGGGGAGGAGGAACAATATTTAGGTCCAGGTCTGCTTTCCAAATACAATACAGTCTGAGCACATCTTCCATTTATGCAGGGACTGTACATACCTGTGAATAAAATCCTCCCTCTTTGTAAAAGGTCAGTTTCTGACCAGGGAAACCTGCTGCACATCAATTCCTCGGGCCTGATATCAAAGCAAACACGAGTTAGAATCAAGTTTAAACAATCAGATTTACAAAACATTTCACTGTAAATGTAGTCTGACTTTAAGTAACAGATTCCTACAGAGAGAGAAGCCCGTGGTGGAGAACAGACATTTCATCTCCCAAAAGGTGTTACTGCTAAGCCATGAAAAGGCAGTCGCAGAGAAAAACCATTTGGGATAATAATTACATGTAACCATAACAAGTCACTCATTACAGTTGGATAAGAGTGAGATTCTACCCTCACCAATAAGTCAGTAGTGATGAGTACTCTGCTTTAGCCAGACCTGAACTCCCTCATGATCACATCCCTCTCCTTCTGGTCCATGTCACCATGCTGGAAAACAAAGTACGTTATTTCAACCTGCATTTTAAACAACCCCATGACCAACACAACAGTAATTATAGCAGCATTATAATTCAGGGAGCAATGTTTGATGGTCTTACCAGAGCAGAGATGGTGAAGTCCTTTGAGTGCATCTGTCAGCCAGCCGACCTTCCTCCTGGTGTTGAGGAAGATGCCTGCCTGAGTGATTGTTTGCGTCTCGTACAGGTCACAATGTCCAGCTTCCACTCCTGGAAGAATGTGAGGGTAACAACTTATTTCACCGACCAGACTAGCCTTACAACATAAACCACTTCTAAATGGAAAGTTTCCAGAAATATTGTAGCACAGAATCTTGAGACAAAGGGCACTGGACATTAAGAAAGAGGTCCGCCAAAGCCTCATTTCAACCCTGGCTTTACTGTCCTTCCTTGGTGTACCCATGCTTACATGACCGCAAGAGCCAAGCCCAAAGGCTTCGCCCTCACAATTTTAGCAGGGTGCTTTAAAAAGAAGGGAAACGCTATACACATTGACTACAGAAACTCATTTACAAATGGCAGCAGCTTGTCTTCCTGCGGTCCAGCAACATTAAGGCAGTTAAATACAAACACACAATTAAATTACATGGCATTACATGTCATAACACACGTAGAGAGCCACGTATTTTCTGAACGCTACCCACCTCGCTCTACATTGATGTAGAACTGCTTAATACCCTCTAGGGCAAGATCTTGTTTCTTCACCAGAATGCGAATGGGCTCTCGCATGAACTTCTTGGTCACCTCCAGCACATCAGTAGGCATGGTGGATGACAGGAGGACCACCTGCGCAGCGATAGAAGAAACATTAGTAAAAATCACAACTGGAAGAAATGCACTCATCTTAAGTCTGATTAACTGTTGCACTGGGCCTTGAGACATGAGGTCAACGAACATTAAGAAAGAGGTTCGACCACAACTCTTTTCCGGCACAGTGCAAAATGCTCTCCTTCCACACAATACTCTGCTAGCATTATTGCCTAAACCAAGTGTTACCTGGATTCTGCAATTTTAGCACAGTTCTTTTTTATGGAAGTGGGGTGACTGGGGCAGAGAGAAGCCCATGTTGATTGCCTTGTGGCAACAAGGTTAAACTTCTGAAGCAAGGCTCTAGAATGGAACCTGGAAATCAAAACACATTTACAAGTAAAATGGGCAATATACAACAAGAGGCCTACTTGAACGTGTGCTCAGTGTCTGGAAGATCTCATCTGAGCCTTGAAGCCATGACTCAGCATCTCATCAGCTTCGTCCAGGACAAACATCTTGATGCTTTTCAGAACTGTAAGTAAGAGGGCAAACGTAAAAATCTGCACCGTGGTCAAGCCAAACGAAAAGACATCTAAAGCATGCCAATGGACAAGATATATACACATACATTTCTTAATTTAACTCAGCATTGTTGGCTAAAAGCTTATAAGCAAGCATTTCACAGTAAGGTCTATCTATACCTGTAGTATTCGGTGCATGTGACAAATACAATATCATTTGAACACGAGCAAATCAGATACTTACACTGATATAAGTACCTACAGGCACCGCCTGTTAAGCATATCAAACACCCGGCCTGGAGTTCCCACATCAGCATGTCGTTGTGGACATTAGTGCCCCCAATTTAGGCATGGCAGGCAGCCCCCATGTAGTCCCCCAGAGCCAGAACCCCCTTCTGGATCTAAGAAAACAGACCAAATAAATACTCCGTTGGCAATTTGCTCTTGGCACCAATGCATTATACAGGACTAAACAGGTTTGAGTGATCAGTATAACAGGTTGTCACCATTATCAGGTCTGTCCCGAAAGATGAAATGCCATCACTTCACTCACTTGTTACAGAACAGAAATCCCATGCCAAGTAGTCATGTCAACTTTCAGACCATTGCAGTCATGGACAGACTACAACAATCCTAAAAGAGAACTGTCACATTTAACCCAATTAGCTGTTTCTGCACGAAAAATATACCTTTTTAGTTTGAGATTGTCCGAATATGCCGCCTCGGTCTGATAAACACGTAAGTTTGTCCAGACCTGAGGTACGGCATACCTGCTGAGCTAGCTCCCTGCTGGGGTCCTTTTCTGCTTTATGTCCAGCTGCTGCAGGATAGAGATGGCAAACGCGGCAGTCTTGACCATGCCTGGGTGATGACATCACAGCCTGCGAAGGGAAAAGGGGTTCATGAACAGAATTTAAATCCCGCTTTGTCCAGTGACAATTGACTTGAGTGATCAGTAATACTAAAAAGGGTAGTTCTCCATTGCTGTCAGTCCCGAAAGATGGTATGGCATCTTGTCAATCAATAGACAATAGTTTTCAACTTGCAATTATACTGAACCAAAATATAAACACGTTAAGTGTTGGTCCCATGTTTCATGAGCTGAAATAAGAAATAAGATGACGGAAAATGCCTACCTATTTTAAAGCATTACTCAATTTGGGCATATTTTTTTTAATTTACAGCCTTTAGTGAGCACACCAAGAAGCTAATTAAACAGCATGATAATTACACGGGTGTGACTTGTGCCAGGTACAATGAAAGGCCACAAATGTGCAGTTGTCACAATGGCAGACATCAAGTTGACTGCGCAATTGGCATGCTGACTGCAAGAATGCCAACCAGAGCTTTTGCCAGATAGTGTAATGTTAATTTCTAAAACACTTATGGTAGAAAATGTGGCACCATGTCCAACCACCCACAACTGCAGACCACGTGTAGCCACACCAGTCCAGGACCTCCACATCCAGCTTTTTCACTGGTGGGTATTTCTGTCTAATAAAGCCCTTGCGTGCTGGGCCTGGTTACCAAGTGAGTGGCCTACGCTCATCCAAGTCCACCCATGGCTGCGCCCCTGCCCAGTCATATGAAATCCATAGGTTAGGGCCTAATGAATTTATGTCAATTAAATTGATTTCTATGAACTGTAACTGAGTAATATTTGAAATTGTTAATTTTATATTTTTGTTCAGTATATTTATCAACAAGCCATTGATTTGCATACCTTTGATACAAGGAATGATTGCCCTCAATGGCTGATGGCTTCTGAAACCCATACTCAGATACCCCTAAGAGTGTCTCCTTCAGGGCCATGTCTTCAAAGTTGTCTAATCTCATTTTAGATGCACTGCACAATAAGAGTATTCTGTTCACACATTGTTTCGATGACATTGAGTTAACTGCAGGCCTACGCTTGAGGTTTGAGTGATCAGTATTAAAAGTTGTCACCATTATCAGGTCTGTCCCGAAAGATGAAATGCCATCATTTCACTCAACACTCCCAACAGAACTGAAATCCACTATAACAAGTGGTACTCAAAAAGAATTAGGTCAACTTTCAGACCAATGACTACATGGACTGACTAAACCAATCAGATCTCTATTGTAAACTAACTAAGCATACCTCTATGACGGCATCAGCCTCCATCCCCTCAGGCCCATCATGTTCACGATCTCTTGAACTATTGGAGAAATAAGGGTCAGGTCAGAGATGGAAAAACTGAGAAACCAAAAAAAACTTAATTCACTTAAATAGTTAAGGGTTGAATCAATTACAGGAAACCCCAAGTTAGCCACGTGGGAAGTTAAAAAAATGTGCGATACAGTAAAAAGACAAAAAGTTTTACACAGATAACAAGTTTCAGTTCCGAAAGATGGTATGCCAGTATTTAAAACTTCGTCCAAAAATTATAGATGACTTGCTTTATTGAGCTAGGCCTGTGCTGTCCAATTTCACCAACTTTGTTGGTTGGGCGCGCACGTGTCTCGTACGGTATTCTCAGTTGAGGCTGACATGCCCCCGAATTTCGACAAGATGAACTCACATTATTCGCTAATATTCTTTCCTTATAAATGTGTATTTTAATCCTACGGCCAGCCAACTCAGTGCGTCGCAAGTTAACGTTAGTTTAGCCGAGCAAGCTGGAACTAGGCCAAGGATAACAAAAGTTATTAGTCATAGGTCTGATTACATCAGTTAAATGTACAAGTGATGTCTTGGTAACTACTATATTTTACTGCATATTCTTTGCATACTAACGTTACACGAAACTACACGAGTCGGATGTATACTGCCATCTTCGCAGATATTTAAAGTAGCTAACATTAACTAGATAACGTTAGCTAAGTGAATGCCAATGGGTCCAGCGTAAACCACCTAATTTCCTCTGAATATCTGCAAGATGCATGGAAAACGCATATCTATAAATACATGTCATTTTAATTTGTGACAATAATTGTAAATGAAACAAGTTCCTTTTTTGTTTTACCTGTTGTAATCAAGAGAGTCGCTAGCCATGATCCTTCTCAAACTTCAACATGCGACTGGAAAGATCTATGTGGAGGAGGACAAGCGCTTTTATATAGCCGGACTATTTTCACTGAAATGTAAAAATTCTATTTATCCGACAAGACTTTCTCAACACAACAACACAATATTTTTTAATATACAAATTCTTATATTTTATGTGTTAATACTGTGAAGTTTCATTCTATAAAGATGTTTTTTTAAAGATTTAGACTATATTTTATAACGGAATGATATTACAGCACAAATTGCATGTGCTTCGGTTGCTACGGCGTCCTCATCATGTCAAAATTATGGCAATGGAAAATGTAATGGTCAATGTTATCTGGATTCCTGGGGACGTCCCTACCCTAAATCCTAACCCTAATCCTAACCTTAACTCCTACCCTTACCATAACCCTTACCTAACCCTAACCTTAACCATTTTAAATGTCAACTTCAATGGGGTTGGGACGTCCCAAGGATCTGTGATAGCAAGGATGCAGGAGTACCTTTGCCAAGACAACATACTGTATCAGCTTTATGAAATAATTTCTAACCTCAAACAGACTCCTATTTTTCTCATGTCAAAATTGCCTGTTTTACCATTCATACATCTGGAATATTTTGGATTATTATCAAACTAGTTATAGCTGTCCCGGCCCTAGCCCCATGTCAAAAATGCAAAACTGAGGCTTGAATGCAAAATAAAGATGTTTATTTAAACATCATTGGTGGCCCAAAAAATCTAAGTGCAAGAAAATGCATAAATAAAAAACCTACAGCAAACTCTCTGTTTGCAGTTCATTGTGATCATTACTGCATCTTTTAATGAGACTCAATGGGGAACATGGAGTACATTACAAAAAATATGTAATTGGTTGGCATTGATTCCAGTGTTTGTGTAATGAGTGGTATAGATAGAGCATTATTATACAATATATATCTTGGGGATAGCACACTGCAATATCATGGGAACAGAATACTAATTACAATAGTAGCTATATTGATAATACTTTTGAGAGATATTGTAATATATGCAATTTACATATTCTGTATTGTATTCTTATGGTTGGGGCTGGTAAAGAGGTATTGTGTGTCTGTCTATCTGTTCAGTTTGAAATATAAGAATCTGGTATCCAGGCAGGATTAATGTTTTGGTGTGGTATCTGATCTAGTAAATTCTATGTCTGGTATACTAGCATAGCATTTCTGCCCCACTCACAAATAGTGTCCACCACCAACCAACCATTATGTCAATGATTAAGATACACTAACCAACCATTATGTGTAATAAGATACACTATACTACAGTCTGTCAACCGTAGTCCGTTGACATACATACGAACCATGTCTGACTAAATATGGCGACCTGGAAAAGTGATATGTAGCTCCACCAACATGACAGGCATCTGTTGTGTCCAAACTGCGCATGAGCGGAAAAAGGTGGAAGAGAGCGAGGCAGCTGGATGGGAAAAAGGGAGTCGGGCAATTACAAACATGGTGAAGAATACGTTTATTTATCTCGTTTTTTATGTTTATTTTTGTTATCCAATACACCGTTGATCAAATGAACACCCTAAACACTGAATTTAAACAAACTTGTTTAAAATGTTACCTGTTAGCATTGCAAAGGTAACGTTAGCTAGTTGTTAGCTAGCTAGCGTTTCAGCAACTCGACTGTATTTCGGTTCGTTGTCATTGAACAACCTAGGTGGCTTGTCAATACTGCAGCATAGGTAGGTTGTCAGACAGTTCTAGTCAACAACAGTTACTAGACAGTAAGTTTAGCTATCTAAAGATTAAAACGTTGCTAAAGAAGCCGGCCAATCTCGGCTAGCTGGTCGTTCAAATGAACATTATGCGCCGTCGCGGATCATAGCTTTGACTAGGCCTGTTTGTTTTGCCTATGAACGCCGTGGCTAAGTTAAGAGTGGATATTGGAAAGAATGTGTGAATGCCACAATAACTTAATTGTTGTGCTCAGCCCCCGTATGTCATGCCAATACTTTTCTGCATCCTAACCATTCATGTATAGTCGATGAAGCAGTTTTGCACTGTTGATACCTAGAGGAAAGTCATTAGGCTAAGTAGCTTTCCAAAACGACCTCCGTGGCTATAAGCCAGCTATTATAACATGCATCCAAGATTATGCTTATTGCTTGGCAAGATGACACCAGAAGAAGTGTGCAATGCATGTATTGTCAGGTTTGCAGACTTCTACCCAAGGCTATACAGTTTTGAAAGCTCACAATTCTGAGCATGAGTAGAGCTACATTTCGGTCATTGTGTTTGTTCTGTAAACGTCTGTGTTGTTCCTCAGAACAAGCTGAAGTCCTCACAGAAGGATAAAGTTCGACAGTTCATGATCTTCACACAATCAAATGAGAAGACGGCATTGACCTGTCTGTCACAGAATGACTGGAAACTAGATGTCTCCACAGACAACTTTTTCCAAAATCCAGATCTCTACCATTCAAATCTAAAGGGAGTGTTGGACAAGAAAAGGTTAGAACAGCTCTACAACAGATACAGAGGTAAGTGTCAACTTTTTTTCACATCTCTGTCTATGCTGGATGTACTATAATAATATATGCCATTTAGCAGACACTTTTATCCAACGCGACTTGGTCATGCGTGCATACATTTTTAAGTATGGGTGGTCCCATCGAACCCACCATCCTGGCATTGCAAGCACCAGGCTCTACCAACTGAGCTACAGAGGGCTTGTCAAGTGCACAAGACAGTACTATTGTACTGTAAGTAAAAACAATAGCAGTATAACTGACTAAAAATAAAAACTGCCATAGGCCATGCATGATGTCGAAACACATAACTCACCTTTGACCACCAAAATCAAATAAAATTGATATAATCAAATAAAGACATATATTTGTCAGTCAATTTACCCCTTTGTCAGTCAAGTTGCTCAAAAGTGGCAAAGTATTAATTGAACACCATATTTTTACCTTATCCTTCACTCAGACCCACAAGATGACAACAAGATTGGTATAGATGGTATCCAGCAGTTCTGTGACGACCTGGGCCTGGACCCGGCCAGTATTAGTGTGCTCTTCATTGCCTGGAAGTTCCGGGCTGCAACACAGTGCGAGTTCTCCAGGCAGGAGTTCATGGATGGGATGGCAGAACAAGGGTGAGGAGGGCCTTTGAAGAGAGAGAGGTTTCACTTAATTTCTGGGGCCAATTTAATTGACAACAAGTGTGTGTGTTGTGTTCATTTATTTCATCATGTAATTATAGAGGAAATTGTTTGTTGTCGTCCATCAGCCACTGAGTTGTGTAACAGAATGTAGACTAAGCTCTTCTTTCTCCACATCAGATAGGCTAACCCTTAAACTTGTACTTGGTGCTAAAGCTTATTTTGTTCTCCTCAGGTGTGACAGTATAGAGAAACTAAAAGCCCAACTACCAAAAATGGAGCAGGAGTTAAAAGACCATGGGAAATTTAAGGACTTTTACCAGTTTACATTTAACTTTGCAAAGAATCCTGGCCAGAAAGGTTTGGGTAAGCAATACATTTTGACATTCCTGATCTATTTTCATAGTCTACTCTGCTCATTGGACTTGGATTTCTCTCAGACATGTCCTCATTGTTGTGCATTTTCTAGACTTAGAAATGGCAATTGCGTATTGGAATTTAGTACTGGCTGGAAGATTCAAATTCCTGGAGCTGTGGAACAAATTTTTAGTGGTAAGTTATTTTGTCTTAATTGAATTGAGTATACTTTATTGATCCACACAAAGTGGAAATTGGATGGGTTTGCTTCAATTGAAGGCTTCAATAAACATGATAAATGAAGGCTAGTTGTTTCTTTTAATGCACATTTTTATGTTTTCTTCTACTTTCCCTGCAGGAGCACCATAAACGATCAATCCCTAAGGACACCTGGAACCTCTTGTTAGACTTCAGTACAATGATAACTGATGACATGTCCAATTACGACGAGGAAGGTTTGTGTTTTTGTGTACTATGGCTGAACTATAGCAACCCATTGCCTCAGGTCAGGTGCATGACAATGGAAACAGTTGTGAATGGAATAATATGGAGCCAGCCCACTTGTTGCCTCTCCCAACAACCACCAGAGTTGAAAAGTAATTTTTTCTTGCTTAACCCTATATCTGTTGTGTTTCCTTTTAGATAAAGCAAGTTGAATTTTATGCATGAAACATCTGTCATTTTTGTCTCCTTCCTCCAAGGAGCATGGCCAGTCCTCATTGACGATTTTGTGGAGTTTGCACGACTGCACATCGGGACCAAAAGCACCGCTGTCTAGGGACCGCCCAAACTCGGAGGAACGTCCATGCGTTTGTTTATACAAAAAACACAACCGAGGCGGAGAAACGGAGCACAGGGGACTGCACTGAGCTGAGATCTATGTTGCCTTTTCCAACCCTCAGGACTGAGATGTTTTACACAACAGACAATATAAAAGGCATATCTCCTCGTCGGTCGTCTTGTGGTGGTTTGGGATTTTATCTTTAGTATGGGGCTTTTTTCGTGTCAACTCTAGCCAACTGGAGAGGAGTCGCCATCCTGGACCTTACAGTTCCTGTCCCAGTGTTTAGTTGACACAGTCGAGGTTCATGTGAAGCAAACCGACACCCCGAAAAGACAAATACAATTGTATCGTATTCTAAACACGAGGGTCCGTGAGGGAATGTCATTCTTTAAATATTAAATTACATTTTAATACTTTGTGTGCATTCCTGCTATGAATATGAATTTTGTTTTATGAGACTTGTGTGACAGAACAGTACAAAAACATTTGATTGTAATTTTTGTTAGTTTTAAGCATAATGCTATTCCAGTACAAAAGTACAAGGTAATAAATGTTTCGATTTTATATTTCTTTGATGTGTGTTGATAATGGTGATGCACTCTTGTCTGTCATATTTCTCTCTACCAAAGCTGATACCCGAAACCTGCATATGAACTTGTATCTCTTATGTTAAAAGGATGTACTATTCTTTCAATTGTTTAATTTTACTACAGATGTTTCTCAAATAGTGATGGCCTTTGTACGCTACTGGCTTGAGAGTGAATTAACTATTCTTTAATGCGGTTAATTTATTTTAGTTATCTAGGCAAGTCAGTTAAGAACAAATTCTTATTTACAATGATGACCTACAATGTTAAGTATGTTGTTTGGATAGAAAATAGGCAGGATGGTTTATTGTAAAATAGTAATAGTATAACCTTTTGGTGTGATTCACAAAGTTTTTAGTGGATAAACTGAGTATAGTGACTCCGGTTGCATGCATTGCCAAGTGGTAGTAGTTGTGTGGCCCTCTTGTGACGCGTGCGATTTTTTTTACAACCGGATGATGTGGTAACTAGCCACCTGACACGGTTGCTAGGGGCCAGCATTGACAACACAGCGGTTTTGTAGCATGTTATGACCCTTACAAGTTGTCAAAAATAGAACAAAGTAGCAATTTGTTACTTATTGTAAATAATTAGTTGGTACATTGGGCTGGCTTGATATTCAGTTCTAAAACTTGGAATTTAGCCTTAGAGAAAAAATGTCGAACATACTTTTATCGGAGGTAGGCTGGGACGAGGGCTTTGCCATCCCAGTTGCCAATGCAGAAAATAAATGTTTGGAAGATGAGGTAAGTGTCTGTTAGCTAACAGTTTATTAGCTTATTTGTACCAGAATATCTGACATTTCATTTGTTTCATCTGTATTTGATATAAATCGACATATTTATGCCCCAGTTACATAGCGGACAGTAGGTAGGTATCTAACGTTAACGTTAGTTAGCGAACGTTAGCTAGCTAAAACGAAACAGCTAACGTTAGCTGGGATGAACATCAGTCCAATGTGAAATATGACTGTCATTTGCACTTCCTACCTCTCCACAGCTTCAAATGAAACAAAATCAGAAGTTACAACTGGAGAACAAACTTGGTGGATACAAGGATAGAATACAAGCCATGGCTGAACACCTGAAAAATGTTAGGCAGGAGTTATCTCAAACTCAGGTAAAGCTACTTGGCCATTTTGGAATTCCATAAAAAGAGACTTCTGAGGTTCTGACCCAAAACTATTTAGCTCATGCATAGATCTAGAACATTACTGTATGAGTAGTAGTTATATTGCTAAGTAATTCTGTTTATGCAAGGATCAATGAATAATGCCATGTGAACACAGGTATGACAGTAATCTTTTTGCAACAACTCTGAAATGCTATCCTATAACTGGTTTATTTTTATCTGTACTTTGTTAGGCTCTGTGCAAAGCCAGGGAGAAAGAGACTGAGTCGGAGATGCATTTCAAGGCCCTGGCGGAGAGAGAGGTGGGCCGCCTGCATCAGGAGATTACACAGCTCGACAACGAGCTTGGAGCACTGAGGGAGAAGAAGAATGCACAAGAGGTTATTCTACATACCATCAACATCCTGGTCTTTCTGTTCTAAAACAGAGGTCTTTCCTCAAAACAACATGGGTCTCTCTCTCTCTCTGTGACTGAGAATTATCTGGCCTGTTGTTCTATTTCCAACTGTTAGTATTCACTGGAACATACAACATATTCAGTGTATGTTCCACTGTATTAGATAAATGTCTAGCCATCTGTTTCCTCAGAACAACATCTTCAAAGCCACCCAGAAGCTGGAAGAGCTGAAAAGCCAGCTGAATTGGGACCAGCAGACCCTGGATGCCTGGCTTGAGGAGTCGGCACACAAGGACGAGGACACCATGGCCATCATCAAGTACGCCCAGCAGGACGAGAGCAGGATACGGGTACGTCATGGGTGTTGTGAGTGACCGACTGATGGGGGTACGTAAACCCGGGTACCCTGCGTGGTCTTGGATCTCAGTTACAGTGGCAAGCAACTACATTCCTTTCAGGATCCTCTAGAATGAACAGTTCACTGACAATGGGATATTTTTTAATGAACAGTACAATATATTTTCTAAACTACTGTTTGCATTCTTTGTTTACAGGAGCTCACCTTGTTGATAGAGAAGATGACGCTTGAGGCCAACCAAAAGCACAAGGCACTGGACAATGAACTGACTGAGACCATATCAGCACAGGTCTAAAACCCCAGCTATCTTACAGTTCAGTACATTAACTAGTACAGAACAACACAGGAATATCAGTCAATGTTCATTCACCCGCAACTGAGATTCTTTTGTTGACATTTAAGCTACTTTGTGTCCATTGATGACACACTAGAGATTTATACGTCCCACATCAAACAGAAAGCATTTATTCTTCCTTGTTGATATACATCAGAGTGTGTCTCATTTATTGTAGTTGTGCTCTGCCAACAGATTGGTCTGGATAAGACAGCAGAAAACTTCCGCCAGGCTCACCTAGAGAGACAGGAGCTGATCCACCAGTGGGAGAACACCATCGAGCAGATGAAGAAGAGAGACAGCGAGATGCAGCAGTGTTCAATGGTAACCACTAGATGGCAGCCTGCAGTTATTACAGTCAGTCAGTCATACAATATTTGAGCTGACGATGGGATATCATAGCCTGGATAAACCAGATTGAATGCTACACTCACTTTGCTTCACTATCATTTTGTCAAGTTCAACCAGGCTAGGAATATTATAGCAGTTAGAAACTATTGTAAAGACACGAGTTCACTAGTTTACTTTTTCACATACTCACTTGGTCCAGAAACGATTAGATATATTTTATAGGTATTTTATAGTTGAAACAACACTGTTTCAACACCCCTTTTTATATTACGACACCTTAAGATGAATCTATCAAAATCATTAAAAAGGCTACATGAAAGTGACTGATGTACAACTGTGAAGTTTCTAAAATAATGGTCTGACAATGTAAGCAATGGATTTTGCTATATATTTCCAGCTTCTCACCCAAGTCAACCAGGACATCAGAGAGAAGAATGGAGTGATCAAGGAGAAGAAGACCTTCCTGGAGAGCGAGACGGAGAACAACAAGGAGTACGAGAAGAAGATAGCCATGGCCGACCGGCAGGCGGCCAAGCTGAGACGGGAGTTCCAGGAGCAGGAGAGTAACCGCACCAGACTACAGGACGAGGTGAGTCTGTCTGCTGTGTGTCTGTCTGTCCAGAGCTTTCTTCCCAGGACGAAACATTAACAAATTAGTATTTCATAATTTGCATATATTTATAGGCATTATAACATTGCAATTCATCAGCATTTATACGCATGTAATTACATTTATAGTGTCTTCAAGAAAGTGATTAAAAAAGTGTAACCAAATCATTTAGTCAATGCTTTCTGCTGACAGGTTTTTTTATTCTGTATGACTTCTTTCTATGGGAATGATGGCTTGTCTTATATTTTATTATCACGTATCTCTTTCTAGTTGGAGAGTCTGAAAGGGACAGTGGACAGAGCAGCTACTGATGTCGAGTCCATGAGGTCCCAGCTATCCAACATGAAAAAGGACATCCAGGACAAAAACAACAAGTGAGACATAGAGATCGGCAGGCCTCAGTACCAGTCAAATAGGAATAATTGGAGGCATCGTTTTGGTGGGAACTAACCGTTTACATTTAAATGAATTCCCTCACAGGGATTCTTTATGTAATTCTGTGGAATACCCACCCTCTCATTAGTTCTGGTGTGTGTGTGTGTGTGTGTGTGTGTGTGTGTGTGTGTGTGTGTGTGTGTGTGTGTGTGTGTGTGTGTGTGTGTGTGTGTGTGTGTGTGTGTGTGTGTGTGTGTGTGTGTGTGTGTAAAAAAACCTGGTCCAGGCTAAAGGGGGCCAAGCTTCATAACACAGCCCTGGAGGAGAAGCTGAAGACAGTGACTGAGACGACCCTCAGCGTGGAGGAGAGGGCCGCTCAGATGGAGCAAGTACTGAAGGAAGAGGAGCAAACTATCAAAGTGAGTGCACTCCACATGATAAAACAATGTTTTTGTTATAATATCAGTATGTTTATCGGAAAGAGTGTCTGCATGGTTCTGGGAATGGCAGGCTGCAGTTGCGTTGAGCTAACTTGTGCATTTTACCTAGCAATTCACATGGTCACAATATGAACTCGATATCGCTAGATATTTAGAAGTATATGAACATTGTATCAATCAAACTGATATATTAAATCCCATTCTGACTGACTGTATTCTCACATTTAGATATTTTCATTTAGATGCTCTGATGTCATTCTATTCATTCCCATGAGGAATGTAGTGTTACATTGTGTTGTGGTTCTCTTTCGTAATTTTGCCAAACGGGGACACATCTCGGATGTCTTTCTTTGGAGCTGGTGAACCATGTGTTGACTTCAGTGTCACATTGTGTTGGTTAATGTACTCATGACCATGTTGTGGTGAACTGTCTCATTCTGCGTCTGTCGTGGGCTGCAGGACATGGACGCCCAGCTGCACCGCCACCGCGAGGTGCTATTCCGTGAGAGCCAGGAGGTACAGGCCCTGAGGTTGAAGGAGAAGGACTCCATGGCCGTGCTCTCTGGGAGCCGGGTGGCCCTCTCCAACCTGGACAGCCGCCTCAGTAAACTGGACCAGAACTCCCTCAAGCAGCAGGAGATCATCTACAACCAGGCTAGACAGCAGAAACACTAGTCTTTCTCTAGTTGTTATTTTCCTATCACTAACAATATGCAATACCCACCCTGTTTATTATCTATGCATAGTCACTTTACCCCTATCTACTGTCGTGGCAGTTTCCTGTATTACCGAATGAGGAGAGTTATAAACCACATACCAGTCAGAGTTATACTTAAATTTCATCTTTAATAATATGAGCTTCAAAATCGAACTTTGACTCTCAGATCAATTCAGTGTCTATAATGAATTCTGAGAGTCCCTACAAAAGAATACCAAGATCTTTTATAGCCAAGATACACCCCTTTCAACTTACATGACGAACCACAGATCTTAGGAAAACTTCACAAAGGGCCTTTTACTTGAGAAAGGAGTATCCCATAGCCAGATAGCATTAGCTATAAATTATCGTTCAGTTTGGTCTCTAAGACGAGGTTCTAATCTCGTTCCTGGTACTTCATAGTACCAAAACATTACCTCATCCAAGGCATAACTCAATTCTCAACTCTATATTCTCCCATCTCAAATACACTCCACTCCTGGACAAGCTCACTAAGGGGAGTGAGCCTCTAGGTCATATACTAGCTCAAGATAAGTGCAACATCAGAGGGGACATACAATGGTTCCAGACACTGCCATACTCCTCCCCCCAATGGGAAAAGGAGGGAGTGACTGGCGTACAGACATTGTGGAGACAACTAACTGGTTCCCCATTAATCACGCCATCCCTTCACATGGTTTAAAAATAGATAAAGACACATTCACATAAGAAGACAATGTTCCATTCTGTCCTCCTCCACTTCTGATATTCTGCATAGCACCAGATGGTTTAACAGATACATTCACATATGAAGACAAGCCTGACCTCTCCCCTCTCTAGGCCCCAAGTGACTTTTCCCTAGCTGAGAAGGGAAAAGTGCAACTGCCAACAGTATAGTCCAAAGGGAGACATTCTAATGACAAGTATCTCACATAAGCATATTAGATAAATAAAACATCTTATTTATCTATGTTACCCAACTAATTCTGATTCATCCCCCACACTACGTGTACATATTACCTCAATTACCTCGACTAACCTGTACCCCCTGTATATAGCCTCGTTATTGTTATTTTATTGTTGCTCTTTTATTTTTTACTTTAGTTTATTTAGTAAATGTTTTTTTCTTAACTCATATTTTTCTTAACTGCATTGTTGGTTAAGGGCTTGTAATTAAACATTTCACTGTAAGGTCTACACCTGTTGTATTCGGCGCGTGTGACAAATAACATTTGATTTGAATAGTAATAACAGCATGGTCATTCAACAGACGCTTTCAGATAGCCCTTAGACCACTGTCATATGATCATTATCTATTTCTACCACCATGACCATTATAGCTAGCGTTCGCCCTAATGTCATCACATCTCCTTCTACCATTGGGGTATACAAATCAAATCTTTTCAGTGTCCTGAGGGGGGGAAGGTGTTGTCGTGCCCTCTTCACGACCTATACAGCTGGTCTTGAGGTGTATGCTTGGTGTAGTGGGTACATCACTAACTCCCTCTCCACCTCAAACGTTGCTACTCCAGGACTTCCAGATCCAGCTGCTGGAGAGGAAGATGTTGCGTCTGCGTGGCGAGGTGAACACGGAGGAGAAGCAGGTCCTGGAGAAGAAGGCCCAAAAGCTGGCCCACAGGCTGGAGGAGAAGAAGAGGACGGCCACCATGCTCACCACCCAACTCAAGAAGCTCCAGGTGGACAGACCTCTCTCGTACTGTAGAATGTTCTTGATACTATTTTTCCTGATGATTTGGGCATTTCTGTTGTTTTTGTCACCTTAAAAGTAGGAAGACTATTTCTTGCAACCCTATCTTATCATAGAAATCATCAAAAATTGTTGGTGGTTTTTCTCTCTCAGATTTTCTGTTTTCAAATTAGTCTCTATTTACAGTTACCATATAATTACATTTTAACTAATCATTATAAAAAAATCTTTATAGACATTCTGTGATTTGACTGTTTCTGTCGTCTGACAGGATGATATTCGCTGTGTGAGGAAAGAGGCGGAGAAGACAGGAGCTGAGAAGAGAGACCTAACCACCAAGATCGAGGAGCTGCACCTGTTCAACCACATCTCCGACAAGGAACTGAAGAAGCTCCGGCTCAAGAAGCAGGTGAGAACGCAGGCGCATGCGCACACACACAGTCACTGTCACTGCAGTTTTATTCAGCCAACCTTGACTTTATCAATCTGATTAAATAAAACGATTATGTGAAACTCATACTCTTACACAGCCACACGTTGCCTCTGACCTTTGACCTTCAGGACACCATGGTGGAGGACAACATCCTGAAGCTGGAGATCAAGCGTCTGCGTGACCTGCTGTACAACAAGGCGGACAGCGTGCTCTCGCTGGAGAAGCGGCGGCTGCAGCTGCAGACGGCCATGAGGGAACGGGAGGAGGAGATTAAAGCGCACCGGGAGATGCTCAACAAGCAGGTCAAGATCACTGACCAGGAGCGCCAAGGACTCAGGTATGTCTAAGACTGGCTCCCAAAAGATACCCTATTACCCAGACAGTATAGTGAATTCAGTGTTCTTAAAGGGATACTTTGGGATTTTGGCTGTGGGGGCTATTTATCTGATGCCTTTAAACCCTGAACCTGGTCATGGGGATCCACAGGGTGTGCAGCCTTTTTCTCCTTCCCAGTACTAACATACCTGGGCCCATATTCATATTTTTAGATCATAATGAATAAGATTGTATGGACGAGGGGGGGCTGATTCCAGATCAGCACTCCTACTCTGAGATGCTCTCTGAATACAGGGCTTGATGATCCAGTGCCATACGAGGGGGGTTGTGTTTGTTTTGCCCAAGGCTCATATAAAGTGGTAATGCGGCACTTGAAAAGAAAGCTGTCAAATGAATTGAACACAGGATAGCCAGACACTTGGTGTTTTGAGCCATTGTGTATACTCTATGTTTAATCAAATCGAGCTTTATTTATACAGCACATTTCAGACATGCAATGCAATGTGCGTCACAGGAAAAAATTTATAAAAACAATGAAAATGAAAACTAAAATATTTACTACATAAGAATAACAATAAAAACTTCTCTGAAATATGCCTCAAGCTCAGCACATTTTAAATGTGGAGGAAATTTCACATAGGTTTACGGGGGTAGGATTTATCAGGCCGTCAATGGTCGAGAAGAGCACTCTCAACTGATTCTATGCGTACACTGATTGGTTAATTTCAGTGCTGAGGTGCATGAGAGACTGTCCAAGGTCGACAAGATGAGGAAGCGCTATGAGATTATGACTGTCTCGATGGCTGCTCCCGAGGGAGAAGAGGAAAAATCACAGGCTTATTATGTGATCAAGGTGAGAATTCCTTCAGACACCAAAAAAACTTCACCAGCCAACTATTGCTTCAGTTAATAATTGATTTGGCTTATTGTGAAAAAATATATACAGTGGCATGAAAAAGTATGTGAACTCTTTGGAATTACCTGGATTTCTGCATAAATTGGTCATATAATTTGACAACAATAGACAAACACAGTCTGCTTAATCTAATAACACACAAACAATTATACGTTTTTATGTCTTTATTGAACACACCGTGTGAACATTCACAGTGGAGGGTGGGAAAAGTACGGTATGTGAACCCTTGGATTTAATAACTGGTTGACCCTCCTTTGGCAGCAATAACCTCAACCAAACGTTTTCTATAGTTGTGGATCAGACCTGCACAACGGTCAGGAGAAATTTTGGACCATTCCTCTTTACAAAACTGTTTCAGTTCAGCAATATTCTTGGGATGTCTGGTGTGAACCGCTCTCGAGGTCATGCCATAGCATCTCCATCGGGTTGAGGTCAGGATTTTCTTCTGTTGAAGCCATTCTGTTGTTGATTTACTTCTGTGTTTTGGGTCGTTGTCCTGTTGCATCACACAACTTCTGTTGAGCTTCAATTGGCGGACAGATAGCCTTACATTCTCCTGCAAAATGTCTTGATAAACATGGGAATTCATTTTTCTGTCAATGATAGCAAGTTGTCCAGGCCCTGAGGCGGCAAAGGAGCCCAAACCATGATGCTCCCTTCACCATAGTTTACAGTTGGGATGAGGTTTTGATGTTGGTGTGCTTTTTTTCTCTCCACATAGTGTTGTGTTCCTTTCAAACAACTCAACTGTAGTTTCATCTGTCCACAGAATATTTTGCCAGTAGCGCTGTGGAACATCCAGGTGCTCTTTTGCGAACTTCAGACGTGCAGCAATGGTTTTTTTGGACAGCAGTGGCTTCTTCCATGGTCCTCCCATGAAAACCATTCTTTAGTGTTTTACGTGTTGTAGACTCGTCAACAGAGAAGTTAGCATGTTCCAGAGATTTCTGTAAGTCTTTAGCTGACACTCTAGGATTCTTCTTAACCTCATTGAGCATGCTGCGCTGTGCTCTTGCAGTCATCTTTGCAGGACGGCCACTCCTAGGGAGAGTAGCAACAGTGTTGAACTTTCTCCATTTATAGACAATTTGTCTTACCGTGGACTGATGAACATCAAGGCTATTAGAGATACTTTTGTAACCCTTTCCAGCTTAATGCAAGTCAACAATTCTTAATCTTAGGTCTTTTGAGATCTCTTTTGTTCGAGGCATGTTTCACATCAGGCAATGCTTCATGTGAATAGCAAAATCAGATTTTGTGAGCGTTTTTTATATTGCAGGGCAGCTCTAACCAAAATCTCCAATCTCATCTCATTGATTGGACTCCAGGTTAGCTGACACCTGACTCCAATTAGCTTTTGGAGAAGTCATTAGCCTAGGGGTTCACATACTTTTTCCAACCTATACTGAATGTTTAAATTATGTATTCAATATAGACAAGAAAAATACAATAATTTGTGTGTTATTAGTTTAAGAACACTGTGTTTGTCTATTGTTGTGACTTAGAAGAAGATCAGATCACATTTCTTGACCAATTTATGCAGAATTCCAGGTAATTCCAAAGGGTTCACATACTTTTTCTTGCAACTGTAGTTTTGACAGTTGTTAATTGTTTTGAGAACATGGAACTTTGTTTACAAATCAATTGAGAAAAACGTTGTACCATTTTACTTTCTACCGTGGGTAATGTGCTTTTCATAAGGCTGCCCAAGAGAAAGAGGAGCTCCAACGTGAGGGAGACGATTTGGACGCCAAGATCCGCAAGATGGAGAAGGAGATCCGAGCGCTGGAGAACACTCTCCACGTCGTCAACAGCCGCAACACAACCTATCGCAAATCCTTCAACAAAGTGACTGAGTCCAGTGCGTACTGTATGAGGAAAGGTTCCCTGTGAGAGAAACTGATTCCAACAAATCAAATCAACATTTATTGGTCACATACACATGGTTAGCAGATGTTAATGCGAGTGTAGCGAAATGCTTGTGCTTTTAGTTCCAACCATGCAGTAATATCTAACAAGTAATCTAACAATTTCACAACAACTACCTTATACACACACAAGTCTAAAGGAATGATTAAGAATGTGTACATATAAATATATGGATGAGCGATGGTCGAACGGCATAGGCAAGATGCAGTAGATGGTATAGAGTACAGTATATACATATGAGATGAGTAGTGTAGGGTATGTAAACATTATATAAAGTGTCATTGTTTAAGTGACTAGTGATACATTTATTACATCCAATTATTGAAGTGGCTAGAGATTGAGCCTCGGACTCTATGCCTCCCCCTCACCCCAAAAAAAGATGACACAAATATGCCAGCAACAAATATTGACTCTATGCCATCACCATAGTAACACACACATCAATGTTATCAGTGTTCTATATCTATGAAGGGAAAACCCAACATAATCAGATGAGAGGATATACTATTTATAAACTATTTTATAACTTTAATGTGGTGGTTATTTTGTACTGTTGTTCTGTTCAGATCCTTTTTTACTCCTTTTTCTCCCCAATTGGTAGCTACAGTCTTGTCCCATCGCTGCAACTCCCATACGGACTCGGACGAGGCGAAGGTCGAGAGCCATGCGTCCTCCGAAAACACGACCCCGCCAAGCCGCACTGCTTCTTGACACAGTGCCCGCTTAAACCGGAAGCCAGCCGCACCAATGTGTCGGAGGAAACACCTCACAACTGGCGACGTGTCATTGTGCATGTGCCTGGCCCGCCACAGGATTCGCTATAGCGTGATGGGACAAGGACATCCCGGCCGGCCAAATGCTTCCCGGGCGACGGTTGTCCAATTGTGCGTCGCTTCATGGGTCTCCCATTCGCGTCCGGCTGCGACACGGCCCGGGATTGAACCCGGATCTGTAGTGATACCTCAAGCACTGCAGTGCCTTAGACTGCTGTGCCACTCGGGAGGCCTTCCTTTTATACGCTATTTTGGTTTTTATTTCTTTTTTTTTCTTTTTTTTCTTTTATTTTTTTTAATTTTTATCCCCTTTTCTCCCCAATTTTTCGTGGTATCCAATCGCTAGTAATTACTATCTTGTCTCATCGCTACAACTCCCGTACGGGCTCGGGAGAGACGAAGGTCGAAAGTCATGCGTCCTCCGAAGCACAACCCAACCTAGCCGCACTGCTTCTTAACACAGCGCGCCTCCAACCCGGAAGCCAGCCGCACCAATGTGTCGGAGGAAACACCGTGCACCCGCCCCCTCGGTTAGCGCGCACTGCGCCCGGCCCGCCACAGGAGTCGCTGGAGCGCGATGAGACAAGGATATCCCTACCGGCCAAACCCTCCCTAACCCGGACGACGCTAAGCCAATTGTGCGTCGCCCCACGGACCTCCCGGTCGCGGCCGGCTGCGACAGAGCCTGGGCGCGAACCCAGACTCTGGTGGCGCAGCATAGCACTGCGATGCAGTGCTCTAGACCACTGCGCCACCCGGGAGGCCGGTTTTTATTTCTTGCTTCATGCTGTAAAGTGTGTTGGTACAACTCTTTAATGTTTTTATAGAAGTAAACAATGAACCCAAAACTCTGTTTTGAAGGTGAGGAGTATCAGGAGAAACTGAAGCTGGATGAGCAGAAGAGAGCCGTTGAGGAGAAGTACAAGTACAAGAGGAGGCAGATCCGAGAACTGCAGGAGGACATTCAGGTACTTCTCCACCAAAGCAAACATGACTGGGGCCAGGAGTTTTACTGGACTACTTAACCTGATCAGGAAAACTCCTGGTCCTAGCCTTGACGTGAGCGTGGGTTTTCCACCAGGCCATCATCTTCTCACATGAAACTGGAGTAGAATCATCTTTTGTGTACTTCATTTCCATGTTGTTACTTTACCTCTCTGTCTCTCTCTGCCTTTCCCATGTGCAGTGTGTTAGATCTGTCCTAAGCCCTATCATGATCTCTTTTGTCTTCATCACACGCCTTACATTGGCTGCTCGTGTCCAAGAACAACAGGTCCAATATAGACTTGTCTGACAACTCACTCTTAACTATCATACAGTGCAATCATAACTGTGGTGTGTGTGTGTGTGTGTGTGTGTGTGTGTGTGTGTGTGTGTGTGTGTGTGTGTGTGTGTGTGTGTGTGTGTGTGTGTGATTAAATCGGTAGGGCATGAACAATACACTCGACAACCTGCTTCAAGAGGAGGCCGTTCAGAATGTGAGGACTGAAGAGACCCAGTCACGTATCATGTCTCTGAACAGAGAACTGGTTTCCCAGCAGGAGAAACTACACAGGGTCACTAAGCAGGTTTGATACCACCACCCAACAATTCACACCATCGCAACAAGTGTGTTCACACCATTCTTCAATGACGAAAGAAAAACATGAAATACGAAATGTACTTTACTATAGTCCCCCTTATGTATGCATTCATAAAGCCTTTATAACAGCTACACAATACATATAACGTCTGTCATAGGCAGTCATGAACATGAATTGGTCATAGGGTCAGGAAAAAATCCTGGCCCTACTTATCACTGCTCTGTGTTCATCCCTTGCTATTCTCCATGACAGTGCTCCAAACTGACCAAAGAGATCCGGTCGGGCAAGAAGGCCAAGGAGGAGACGTTTGAGGAGAGGGACATTGAGCTGAGGGAGCTGAAGGACTTCAATAAGAATATCAACAAGATGCTGCTGGTTGCCATGGAGGAACAGCCTGACCTCAGATCAGCTCTACACATGTACTTTGTCCAGGTAGCCTTCTTTTCTTTTTACTATAAAAAGTATGACGTTTTTCTCCATGCAGCTGATAATACTATACACTCTTCGAAAAAAGATGCCGCCTAGAACCAAGAAGGGTTCTTCAATTGTCCCCATAGAAGAACCCTCTGAAAATAACAATTTTTGGTTTCAAGTAGAATCCTTTCACTAATACGAGGTTCTACGTGAAACCTTTTACCACTAAAATATTCTAAGTAGAACATTTTTCACAACCAAAGGGTTCTCCTATGGGGAGAAACAAAGATTTTTTTTCTTCTAAAAGTGTAGGTGTGCAAATTATACCTTTTTAACCTTGTAGAGTTTGGCAAGGCAATGACTCCATTCTGGAATTCTGACAGCAAATTGCACTGATGTTAGTTGATTCAAGGAAATGCTAAATGTTAGGTTTTAGGGACAGCTAAGTTTCAAACAAATCTAATAAAACAAAACTAATCAATTTCTGGCAACTTACTCTAAAAGCAAACAAGAAGTTGACCCATCCCATTAAGTCTCATTTTGGATGGCCTTTTACTCAGGACTAAAAAGGTCTAATTTAATTTGTGTGTACTGTATGTGTCTCAGGCCAACTTGCCCCTGCCGTCTCCTGCCTCCACCCCTGCCAGCCGACAAAGCTCAAAGACTAACTCTGCTCGCAGCTCCGTCTCTCTCAGGTACGTCACAACTATTTTACACAGTCAATCTAGCTCAGGGGTCTACAATATACATTCCGTAGCCAAATACCCTCTAGAGACAATTTTTGGGGGCCGACGGGTAAAAAAAAATGAAAGAGACTCACAGTTAGGAGCATATTTGAAAGCTACATTCCTTTTCTTCTTGACACATTTTAAAACCCCAAAGGTTTTTCCTGTTTAGCTGTTTTTTGGATGTCTTGTTTTTAGACTGCTACAACGGAATTGTCCATACTGTTATTTCTGAGTCTCAAAGTTTCCAATATTATCTACTGATAATTTACACAGAGTGTACAAAACATTTGAACACCTTCCTAATATTGAGTTGAACCACCCTTTTGCCCTCAGAACAGCCTCAATTCGTCAGAGCATGGACTCTACAAGGTGTCCAAAGCATTCCACAGGGATGCTGGCCCATGTTGACTCCAATGTTTCCCACAGTTGTGTGAAGTTGGCTGGATTTCCTTTGGGTGGTGGACCATTCTTGATATACATGGGAAACTGTAGAGTGTGAAAAACCCAGCAGCGTTGCAGTTCTTGACACAAACCGGTGCGCCTGGCACCTAATACCATACACCGTTCAAACGCACTTAATCTTTTGTCTTGGTCATTCACCCTTTCAATGGCACACATACAGTGCATTCGGAAAGTATTCAGACCCCTTCCCTTTTTCCACATTGTGTTACAGTCTTATTATAAAATGGATTAAATTAATTTCTTTCATCATCAATCTACACACAATACCCCATAATGACAAAGTGAAAGTCAGGTTTTTAGAAATGTTTGCAAAATTATTAAAAAATTAAAAAACAGATGCCTTATTTGCAGAACTATTCAGATCCTTTGCTATGAGACTCAAAATTGAGCTCAGATGCTTCCTGTTTCCATTGATCATCCTTGAGATGTTTCTACAACTTGATTGGAGTCCATCTGTGGTAAATTCAATTTATTGAACATGATTTGAAAAGGCACACACCTGTCTATATAAGGTCCCACAGTTGACAGTGCATGCCAGAGCAAAAACCAAGCCATGAGGTTGAAGGAATTGTCCATAGAGCTCAGAGACAGGATTGTGTTGAGGCACAGATCTAGGGAAGGGTACAAAAACATTTCTGTAGCGTTGAAGGTCCCCAAGAACACAGTGGCCTCCATCATTTTTAAATGGAAGACGTTTGGAACCACCAAGACTCTTCCTAGAGCTGGCTGCCTGGCCAAACTGAGCAATCGGGGGAGAAGGGCCTTGGGGTGTGTTCATAAATTCAATCTGGAGTGCCAGAGTGGGCTCAGAGTGCGCTCGGGGCGTTCGGAAATTCAGAGCGTTGTTTTTTTATTTTTTTTTATTTAACCTTTATTTAACCAGGTAGGCAAATTGAGAACACGTTCTCATTTACAATTGCGACCTGGCCAAGATAAAGCAAAGCAGTTCGACACATACAACAACACATAGTTACACATGGAGTAAAACAAACATATAGTCAATAATACAGTGAAAAAAAGTCTATATACAATGTGAGCAAGTGAGGTGAGATAAGGGAGGTGAAGGCAAACAAATATATGTATAAATAAATAAAATAAATAAATAAAAATATAAAAGGCCATGGAGGTGAAGTGAATACAACACAGCAAGTAAAATAAAACTAAAAAAAAACCCTGGAATGGTTGGTTTGCAGCGGAAGAAAGTGCAAAGTAGAGACAGAAAATAATGGGGTGCAAAGGAGCAAAATAAATTAATAAAATAAATACAGTAGGTAAAGAGGTAGTTGTTTGGGCTAAATTGTAGATGGGTTATGTACAGGTGCAGTAATCTATGAGCTGCTCTGACAGCTGGTGCTTAAAGCTAGTGAGGGAGATAGGTGTTTCCAATTTCAGAGATTTTTGTAGTTCGTTCCAGTCATTGGCAGCAGAGAACTGGAAGGAGAGGCGTCCAAAGGAAGAATTGGTTTTGGGGGTGACTAGAGAGATATACCTGCTGGAGCGCGTGCTACAGATAGGTGCTGCTATGGTGACCAGCGAGCAGAGATAAGGGGGGACTTTACCTAGCAGGGTCTTGTAGATGACCTGGAACCAGTGGGTTTGGCGACGAGTATGAAGCGAGGGCCAGCCAACGAGAGTGTACAGGTCGCAGTGGTGGGTAGTATATGGGGCTTTGGTGACAAAACGGATGGCACTGTGATAGACTGCATCCAATTTATTGAGTAGGGTTTTGGAGGCTATTTTGTAAATGACATCACCGAAGTCGAGGATTGGTAGGATGGTCAGTTTTACAAGGGTATGTTTGGCAGCATGAGTAAAGGATGCTTTGTTGCGGAATAGGAAGCCAATTCTAGATTTGACTTTGGATTGGAGATGTTTGATGTGAGTCTGGAAGGAGAGTTTACAGTCTAACCAGACACCTAGGTATTTGTAGTTGTCCACATATTCTAAGTCAGAACCGTCCAAAGTAGTGATGTTGGACAGGCGGGCAGGGGCAGGCAGCGATCGGTTGAAGAGCATGCATTTGGTTTTACTTGTATTTAAGAGCAGTTGGAGGCCACGGAAGGAGAGTTGTATGGCATTGAAGCTCGCCTGGAGAGTTGTTAACACAGTGTCAAAAGAAGGGCCAGAAGTATACAGAATAGTGTCGTCTGCGTAGAGGTGGATCAGAGAATCACCAGCAGCAAGAGCGACATCATTGATGTATACAGAGAAGAGAGTCGGTCCAAGAATTGAACCCTGTGGCACCCCCATAGAGACTGCCAGAGGCCCGGACAACAGACCCTCCGATTTGACACACTGAACTCGATCAGAGAAGTAGTTGGTGAACCAGGCGAGGCAATCATTAGAGAAACCAAGGCTGTCGAGTCTGCCAATGAGGATGTGGTGATTGACAGAGTCAAAAGCCTTGGCCAGGTCAATGAATACGGCTGCACAGTATTGTTTCCTATCGATGGCGGTTACGATGTCGTTTATGACCTTGAGTCAATTGTAAAATTGTAAAATTGTCTGTTCGTAAATTCGGAGTGTTTCGCTCTCGGAGCGTTCAGAATGCACACTGCTAAAGTTGGCTAGCTTGCTAGCTACTTCCAGACACAAATGAGAGAACACCTCACTCTAACCATTTTACTCGCCCTTGCAGAGTTATCCAGAGCATTGGTGACTAACTGTGCTGCTGGCAACAATTGAATTACGCTTTTTTGCCGATGTTTATCGACACTGGCCATATTCTGCTGGTGTTGAACGTTCGTAAATTCATCAGTTATACTGCGCTCTGGCACACTCAGACAATAGTGCTCTGAAATCAGAGTAAATGGCCAGAATGAATTTTCGAACACACTACTGGTCAGGGAGTTGACCAATAACCCGATGGTCGCTCTGACAGATGGGAGAACATTCCAGAGCAACAACCATCTCTGCAGCACTCCACCAATCAGGCCTTTATGGTAGAGTGGCCAGACGGAAGCCACTCCTCAGTAAAAGGCACATAACAGCCCGGTTGGAGTTTGCCAAAAGGCCCCTAAAGGACTCTCAGACCATGAGAAACAAGATTCTCTGGTCTGATGAAACCAAGATTGAACTCTTTGGCCTGAATGCCAAGCATCACGTCTGGACGAATACCTGGCACCATCCCTACGGTGAAGCTTGGTGGTGGCAGCACCATGCTGTGGGGATGTTTTCAGAGGCTGGGACTGGGAGACTAGTCAGGATCGAGGGAAAGATCAATGGAGCAAAGTACAGAGAGATCCTTGATGAAAACCTTCTCCAGAGTGCTCAGGACCTCAGACTGGGGTAAAGGTTCACCTTCCAACAGGACAACAACCCTAAGCAGACAGCCAAGACAATGCAAGAGTAGCTTCGGGACAAGTCTCTGAATGTCCTTGAGTGGCCCAGCCAGAGCCTGGACTTGAACCCGATCAAACATCTCTGGAGAGACCTGAAAATAGCTGTGCAGCGATGCTCCGTTTATTTTAATTATTTATTTGCAAACTTAATTTTTTAAAATATTTTTGGCTTTGTCGTTATGGGTTATTGTGTGTAGATTGATGAGGGGAAAAAACGATTTAATCCATTTTAGAATAAAGCTATAATGTAACAAAATGTGGAAAAAGTCAAGGGGTCTGAATACTTTCCGAATGCACTGTACACAATCCATATCTCAATTGTCTTAAGGCTCAGAAATCCTTCCTTAACCTGTCTTCTACTGATTGAAGTTGATTTAACAGGTGACATCAATAAGGGATCATAGCTTTCATCTGGATTCACCTGGTCAGTCTGTCATGGAAAGAGCATGTTTTGTACACTCATTGTGTGTCAATATGTTCTTGTAAAATATAGCTTCTTAAATGTATTTTTCCACTGCAGGTCAGCTGGGTCTTCAACAAGCAGCAGCCCAAGGGCGTCGTCAGTGCAGTCTCCCCCTGTTAAGACTCTGGAGCTGGGCTTGGGGTTGTCTGTTACGTCCCCTCCTCTCACCTCTCCACGGGACTCCCATACACCCAGCTCCACCAGCAGCAGCGGCAGCAAGCGCCAGAGCCCATAGAGAAACCCTACAATAGGACAGCCTCACTTACAGCACCAGAAGGCTAATGTGACTGTAGTGCCATTAGGAAAGAGAATGTGTGTCACTGTTCAATGTGTACTGAACAACCGTTTGGTGAGTTGATTGATTTGCATGTTTTTCATGTTTTGCATGTGATATGAGAAATACACTTAAATAATATATATATAATATATGATTTACCTTTTTTTTGAAAGGCACATATTCTCCATTTGTCAGCTAACCTTTATAGAATTGTATTGTAAATGTGCATAAAAATATGTACTTTTTCTAAATTAATTTTTACTCCTGGCAATGTGTTTCTGGATATATCCCAATAAAATTGATGGTTGCTTGTCAGAATGATCAATTAGTTGATAATACACTTGTTTTGTTTAAATGCCCAATGTAGTCAAAAACGTGTTTTTTTTCTGTGTTTAATATATATATCCACACGATGAGGTTGGAATAATACTGTAAAAATTATGATAATGCCCTTTTAGCGTAAGAGCTGTTTGAAAAGACCACCTGAAGTTTCAGACTGTTTTGGTGGGATGGTGTTTTGGCCTGCCTGGTGACAAAAATTCTTGCTTGAGAAATTGCTCTTTGTTAACAAGCAATTTTTGTTTATTTTTGACATTTTTATTGAAAACAATCCCAGTAAGGTGCTTAATTGTTACCCAGAAATGATGTGATATTGAGATAAAAAAACGGCTTCATTGGACCTTTAAAAAATACTGGTTGAGGTTTTGACATAAAATCTCGTGAGACAGATATATGGAACACCTTCCTCATAGCTATTAAAATAGTTCAAGAGGAGGCGGTCAGACCTTTTTCTGAAATCACTTGTGCCTCAAATGAATTTTTGAAAACCTGGGCATTATTTAAAAGGCAAATCCCTCCCACAATGAATAGAGGAGACAACTTCCTCATGCTGAACAAAGATTGTCAGACGGACTCGCTGAACAGAATCTGTCAGAGGTTTAGTCCAGAAAACAGTGACTGTTGAAGCATGACCAAACCCAGATATCAGTGAAGATGTGTCTTCCAGTCATTAGTAGTGAGCATGAGTAAGTCAACAACAACAAAAATTGTGTGGAAAAGAATAGAAGAATACAATTGAACAAATCAGATGATTGAATGTGGATCAAATGCTGATATTTAAAATATAGTAGGAAGTAGAGAAGTGTGATGACTACTGTGAAAACAACGTTATTATGTATTTTTGTATTGCTTGTTGTGATCATAAAGTAGATATACTAGAATGGGTACTAGTCTGTTTGGGCTATCATTCCACTCCTTATAATGTAATGTTTTGCATAAGACACGGAGTACAGGGAGTGGAATGTTTAGCCTAAAACAGGTTTGGATTTCAGGCTAATGAGAGATACAGCTTCATGTCAATATTTACCCCATCAGCTTCAACTACAATGGGACCAAGGACTATCACGACACAGGTGACAACACCTCCAACTCTTACTACCCCTTACGTGGACCCACCTTTTGGTACTAAACCCCTGGAAAGTGGTGGGTATTTAAGCATAAAGTAAATACATTGAATTATGATACTCGGCTAATTGTCTTTAATTTACTGAAATAATTTGAATATTCTTGCCCAAATATAGGATTTGCAATTCTTCAGATCGCTGTCCAATCTTATCAGGAGCTAAATGAGACCACAGTTGATCCAGTCTTGAGTCAGGTAATATTTAGACCACAGTTGATCCCGTCTTGAGTCAGGTGACATTTCCTCATTCAATCATGGTGGTTTGCTTTTTTTTATTTTTCTTATCTATATCCCAGGTAGCAATGTATGTATATATTTTATATAAAGTTCCAATGCATATGATTTATCTATTATACAAGTATATATATTGGAAAATTAGATCTAGATTAGATGAGCTTGAGTTGAACTAAATAGTGATCTATTTTCTCTACTAGCTCTACAACATCTTTCGGGCACAGCAACCTGATCTGAATATTCGACTGACTGTGAAAACTGTCCAGAAAGTTTGATGGATTATGATCCAAGGCATAGCAGATTGAAGTTCTAATGGTACATCATGTTCTGCAGATGTGAACTATTGTACTGTATTTTCAATGATTTTATGCTGTTTAATATCAGTCATTATATTCATGTTAATAATATATTTGAACTTATCATTTAATTGACTTATATTGACATGCTGCACATTCCTGTCACCATCTGGGGGAGGAGCTGTAATTCAAGAGTTATGTCACAACTTTTCCCACTTTCATAGAATCTTGTCATCTGTTTCCAGTGTTTTCTGATGGATTTGATGTTGGACTGAATAGTCCTAACTACTGTAATCTTTTCTTTGGCTATAAACATGTTACAAATACTGCAACTGTTCTCACACTCATGTTAATTCAACAGATCCAGTGACTTCAAGTCTTTTTTTAACTTCAAACATAAAATTGTTAAGTGTTTTTAATTGAGTATTCACAAATATCAACGTAAAAAATGTACCATGTACATTTTAGAACGATGTTTGAAACTAAGTCACGTAGGCCTATGTTATTATGAACATACTGAACCAGAGGGCTCCAGAGAGTTTAGCCTATTTTATTTTACCTGAGTAGCCAGCAGCATACCATCCTGCATCCCACTGCTGGCTTACTTCTGAAGCCAATCAGGGTTGTCCTTGGATGGGAGACCAGATGCTGCTGGAAGTGGTGTTGGAGGGCCAGTAGGAGGCACCTTTTCCTTTGGTCTAAAAAAAATATATCCCAATGCCCCAGGGCAGCGATTGGGGAGATTGTCCTGTGTAGGGTGCCATCTTTCGGATGGGATGTTAAATGGGTGTCCTGACTCTGTGGTCACAAAAAAATCCATTGGCACTTATCATAAGAGTAGGGGTGTTAACCCTGGTGTTCTGGCTAAATTCCCAATCTGGCCTTCATACCATCATGGCCTCCTAATCATCCCCAGTTTACAATTGGCCCGTTCCTCTCCCCTGTAACTATTCCCCAGGTCGATGCTGTAGATGAGAAAATCCAGTTGTTGGTGTAATTCTTTAATTTTACTGAGCCCACTTCCTGCAAAAGCATTAGACAGGCAGGGCTAGAATCAGATTGTGGAGTATGTTTGACATTGGGTGTGTTCGTAAATTCAATCTGGAGAGCCAGAGAGTGCTATGGGCGTTCGTAAATTCAGAGCGTTTCGCTATCGCACACTGGACGCCCTGGCCGTGGACTAGGGTTGATACGAGCCTTCTGACCTCACAACGACAGTCAAGCTAACTAGCTAACGTTGGCTAGCTTGCTAGCTACTTCCAAACACAAATGAGAGAACAATCTCACACTGACCATTTTACTCGCCCTAGCATAGCTGGTTAGGCTGTTTTCATGTTATCCAGAGCGTTGGTGACTGGCAACAATTTAATTACACTTTTTTTAACCGACAATTACTGACACCGGCCATATTCAACCGGTGTTGAGCGTTCATTTATTCTGCGCTCTGGCACACAGACGAGAGTGCTCTGAAATCAGAGTAGATATTATTATTTTTTACGAACGCACCCATTGTATTGTCATTTAGTGGGGACTTGAGTTTCAATTTGTATTACACTTCGAACACACCGACAGTATCAATACGCAAAACAGGACGCAGCATCATCTGGATATGTATGCAACAACAGTTTAACATTTTCCTTCTGCTACCTTTTCTATGAAGCCGTCTACGCAGACAGTTTGACGCATACGTTCGATAAATCCAAGGTATACACCACGCCGAACGCACTGCAACTTATTAAAACATATAGGCCTATGGGCTAGTCTACATGAGGTGTGTGACTATGATTAAAAAAAGTTGCCAAAAAGAGGCTTTGTTTCTTATGCTGGGCATCATTCACAAGTAATAATATATAATTCACAAGTGGTAGGCTAATATTGTCACCCATCAGACTATTCTTGATTTAATTTTTTACAGTCTATAGTCTATACTCCTTTACATATACTACATAATATATGTGTGTAATTTGTTTTGATTTAGAATGGACGCTTTTCCCCGTGGTTTATTTTCATGCCAGCCAGATAGTCTATACTCCTGTTGCAAATATAAGACATGTGCTTAATATTAGGAAAGTTGAGAAAGAAATATAGTGGGCCTAGCATATAGAAAGTTGATGGGATCCTCCTCTTTTTATTAGCAGCCATCAATCTGTTATCTCAGGCAATTGCATAGCCTATAGAAATGTTGCGCAACATGAGTTCATGGGCTCTCATGAAGTGTTTGATTAGATTTTAAAACACATTTGCATTGCTGTCCGAGTGATTAGACGGACAATAGAGTAATGAGTACCAGGCAGTTAGAAAGTTTGGTAAGCTACTATTGACCAGCATCAGAGCTTGGAGAAACCTAATTACCGTGACTAAACGATCATCTGGAATTTGACTGCCTCCATGACTCGTGACCGCAGGTGTGGCGGTAATATGGTCACCCCAACAGCCCTAAACGAAAGTTTCTATTGGAGAAATTCAGGTATGTTTATCCCCGTTTTGTTCCGTTTGCTTCCGATTTAAGAAACGTTTTTCAACAGAATCGGCGGAATGGATACAATCCTGATCATGCATAGATAGAGCTGCCGCTTTCAAGGAGCGGGACTCTAACCCGGAAGCTTATGAGAAATCCCGCTATGCCCTCCGACAAACCATCAGACAGGCAAAGCATCAATAGAGGACTAAGTTCGAATTGTACTACACCGGCTCCGACGCACGTCGGATGTGGCAGGTCTTGCAAACCATTACAGACTACAAAGGAAAGCACAGCCAAGAGCTGCCCAGTGACACGAGCCTACCAGACGAGCTAAACTACTTCTATGCTCGCTTCAAGGCAAATAACACTGAAACATGCATGAGAGCACCAGCTGTTCCGGACAACTGTGTGATCACGCTCTCCGCAGCCGATGTGAGTAAGACCTTTAAACAGGTCAACATTCACAAGGCCGCAGGGCCAGACGGATTACCAGGATGTGTACTGCGAGCATGCGCTGACCAACTGGCAAGTGTCTTCACTGACATTTTCAACCTCTCCCTGTCCGAGTCTGTAATACCAACATGTTATAAGCAGACCACCATAGTCCCTGTGCCCAAGAACCCTAAGGTAACCTGCCTAAATGACTACCGACCCATAGCACTCACGTCTGTAGCCATGAAGTGCTTTGAAAGGCTGGTCATGGCTCACATCAACACCATTATCCCAGAAACCCTCGACCCACTCCAATTTGCATACCGCCCTTTCCCACCTGGACAAAAGGAACACCTATGTGAGAATGCTATTCATTGACTACAGCTCAGCGCTCAACACCATAGTGCCCTCAAAGCTCATCACTAAGCTAAGTACCCTGGGACTAAACCATTCCCTCTGCAACTGGATCCTGGACTTCCTGACAGGCCACCCCCAGGTGGTAAGGGTAGGTAACAACACATCCGCCACGCTGATCCTCAACACGGGGCCCCTCAGGGGTGCGTGCTCAGTCCCCTCCTGTATGAGACAGCCTATAGGGAGGAGGTCAGAGACCTGGCCGTGTGGCACCAGGACAACAACCTCTCGCTCAACGTGAGCAATACAAAGGAGATAATTGTGGACTACAGGAAAAGGAGGACCGAGCACGCTCCCATTCTCATCGACGAGGCTGTAGTGGAGCAGGTTGAGAGCTTCATGTTCATTGGTGTCCACATCACCAACAAACTAACATGTTCCAAGCATACCAAGACAGTCGTGAAGAGGGTCTCCCCTCAGGAGACTGAAAAGATTTGTCATGGGTCCACAAATCCTCAAAAGGTTCTACAGCTGCACCATCGAGAGCATCCTGACTGGTTGCATCATTGCCTGGCATGGCAACTGCTCGGCCTCCGACCGCAAGGCACTACAGAGGGTAGTGCGAACAGCCCAGTACATCACTGGGGCCAAGCTTCCTGCCATCCAGGACCTCTATACCAGGCGGTGTCAGAGGAAGGCCCTAAAAATGGTCAAAGACTCCAGCCACCCTAGTCATAGACTGTTCTCTCTGCTAACTCATGGCAAGCGGTACCAGAGCGCCAAGTCTAGGTCCAAGAGGCTTCTAAATAGCTTCAACCTGCAAGGCATGAAACTACCGAACATCTAATCAAATGGCTACCCAGACTATTTGGATTGTCCCCCCCCCCCTTTTACACTGCTGCACTCTCTGTTATTATCTATGCATAGTCACTTTAATAATTCTACCTACATGTACATATTACCTCAAATACCTCGACTAACCGGTGCCCCCTCACATTGATTCTGTACCAGTACCAGTACCCTCTGTATATAGCCTCACTGTTGTTATTTTACTACTTTAAATATTTGTTACTTTTATTTCTCATTCTTATTTTTTTTAGGTATATATGTAATTTTTTATATATTTATTTATTTTTAACTGCATTGTTGGTTAGGGCTTGTAAGTAAGCATTTCACTGTAAGGTGAAATGTACACCTGTTCTATTTGGCACGTGACAAATACATTTTTATTTGATTTGAGACACAGTTCACTTTCATAGAAGCCACGTTGTATTCCTTCTAGCATCTATGTGCTCTTCTCCTCTCACCTCTTCCCTTGGCTTGTGGACTTGCATAACATATTAACTGTATGTGACCAGGTGAAAAAACCTTTCCATGCCAAACCGCTACACACAGCCTACATCGTTGTCAACATAGTAACTAAAGTAACGTCATAGTCAGCACAGCTAATAGAACTAACGCGTTTGTAAACCCGCTACAATCATGCAGTAACGTTACATTGTACAGTCAAGTAAGCAGTTACACCAGCGGGCCCCGGTGGCAAAACAAATCGTAAAACCAAAAGCTTACCTTGACTTGGAAGAGTTCCAGTGCTGTGTTGGAAAATCATAGCCAGCTAGCTAACATAGCATCCCTCTGTTTGAGCAGGGTGTTTCAGTGGGCTAAACTAGCTAGCTGCATTTGCTAGCTAAGTAAGTCAAACTGAAAGTGAAAAGAAATACACTATTTCTCTCTTGCTTCTCCTTCATTTTTAAAGAAATTGATTTGTTGAAAACTGTTCAACTACTGTCTTTCTCTCTCTTTGAGTCAACTACTCACCACATTTTATGCCCTGCAGTGCTAGCTAGCTGTAGTTTATGCTTCCAGTACTAGATTAATTATCTGATCCTTTGATTGGATGGACTACATGTCAGTTCATGCTGCAAGAGCTCTGATAGGTTGGAGGGCGTCCTCCGGAAGTTGTCATAATTACTGTGTAAGTCTATGGAAGGGGGTGAGAACCATGAGCCTCCTAGGTTTTGTATTGAAGTCAATGTACCCAGAGGACGGAAGCTAGCTGTCCTCCGGCTACACCATGGTGCTACCCTACAGAGTGCTGTTGATGCTACCGTAGACCTTATTTGGAAAATAGTGTGTTTTAATCAATTCTTTGGTGACGTGATTATATTTAGTATAGTTTTATCTAAAAAGGATAACTTTAATGTTTTACCATTTTTATTTTTATGAAATTCACTGAGGAGCGTCCACTGATGTGGATGTGTTTGTTTTTCAAGGCATGTGTATGTGTTTGGTGTTCAAGGGCTTACCGTCAGGATTTTTAAACAAGACTGCAAGAGGCAAATATCCATTTCACAATGGACAAAGAGGTACTATTCTGTTTGTAGTCTCTCTAGACAGATGAGTTGCCTCCCACAATGTAACCAATGTTTCAGCATACACTAGGTCTGGAATTTCCGAGACTATTCAGTATGGATAAGCATGGAGTAGCATTAATGGGAAAAATGTACTATTCAGTATGGGGAATGTAGTGTTAATGGGAAAAATGTACTCTTCCGTATGGGGAATGTAGGATACCTAGTCAGTTGTACAACTGAAATGTGCCTTCCACATTTAACCCAACCCCTCTGAATCGGAATAGTCTTCATTTTTCAGAACAAGAATAGACTGACGAGTTTCAGAAGAAAGGTCTTTGTTTCTGGCCATTTTGAGCCTGTAATCAAACCCACAAATGCCGATGCTCCAGACACTCAACTAGGCTAAAGAAGGCCAGTTTTATTGTTTCATTTAATCAGCACAACTGTTTTCAGCTGTGCTAACATAATTGTAAAAGGGTTTTCTAATGATCAATTAACCTTTTAAAATGATCAACTTGGATTAGCTAACACAACGTGCCATTGGAACACCGGAGTGATGGTTGCTGATAATGGGCCTCTGTACGCATATGTAGATATTCCATACAAAAATCAACCGTTTCCAGCTACAATAGTAATTTACAACATTAACAATGTCTACACTGTATTTTTGATCAATTTGATGTTATTTTTCTGGACAAAAAATTGGCTTTTCTTTTAAAAACAAGGACATTTCTAAGTGACCCCAAACTTTTGAACGGTAGTGTATATAAAAACGTATTCAAATAATTTCTTTGCTCAAGTCATAATAATTCAAATAAAAAATTGTTCAAAGTCTGTCTGTTTAAGAAAGAGATATCTGTTTTTTGATCGGACTGCGTCTCAATCATGACCGTATCTATATGAGGACATCAAGGACCTCTGTAAATTTTCCTAATTAATTTTTTTTTTGATTCATAGAAATATATATTTTGTAGACAATGGAAATCAATTATGGGTCACCATCTAAATATTGCTCCCAGCGTTGATCAAAGCTCAGAACGCTTATATTCTTGGGGTGCGTTCATAAATTCGCTCTGGCTGTCTACTCCGATTCCAGAGCACTGTTGTCTGAGTGTGCCAGAACGCAGAATAACTGATGACTTTCCGAACGGACAATCTGACAATGCTCTGAATTTACGAACACCCAGAGTGCACTCTGGCACTCCAGATTGAATTTACGAACACACCCTGAGTTCTAATCACGCCTGCTCCTTTGCAAACAACTGGAATGATGAACAGTCGTTTGTTCGTTATGTTATCCTGCGTCCCCTGGATTTGTTTTTTAGCAGCAAATTCACCACTCTCAAACGGCTAACTCTGTCCTCTCGCGGAACAGGCCGAACAAACTACCCCAGCTCGGAGTCGGCTCACTAGAGAAGTAGATAATGGATACATCTCTGATAGTTTAAAACTATCAAGTGCAGTGAGACAGGGTTGCTCGCTCTCACTGTATCTATCTGGAATTGGAATTGAAATACGAGCTATAAAGTTAATAAATAGTATAAAGATCGAAGGATTAGACATGTATGAATTTATGACCAAGATTTCTACCTTTGCAGAAGATGCCACCTTCCATCTCTGTCCTCGAGCGGCCTCCATAAGTGCACTCACCAAAGATTTAGATGGTTTTGCCAATCTATCCGGTCTGAAACCAAATCATGACAAGTGCTCACTACTTTGACTGGGATCTTTAAGAAACTCCAACTTTGTATTACCATGTAGTGTACCAAAGACGGGCTAGTAAATGTTCTTGTAATACATACCGTGCATTACGAAAGTATTCAGACACTTTCCCTTTTTCTGCATTTTGTTACATTACAGCCTTATTCTAAAATTGATTAAATTAAAGCAAATTATCATTCATCTACACACAATACCCCATAATATTTTTTTTATTGCAAATGTAAAAAAATAACAATACAGAAATACCTTATTTACATAATTATTCAGACCCTTTTCTATGATACTCAGGCGCATCCTGTTTCCATTGATCATCCTTGAGATGTTTCTACAACTTGATTGGAGTCCACCTATGATAAATTCAAATGATTGGACGTGATTTGGAAAGGCACAAACCTGTCTATATAAGGTCCCACAGTTGACAGTGCATTAACAGAGCAAAAACCAAGCTATGAGGACGAAGGAATTGTCTAAAGAGCTCAGAGACAGTATTGTGTTGAGGCACAGATCTGGGGAATGGTACCAAAACATTTCTGCAGCATTGAAGGTCCCCAAGAACACAGTGGCCTCCATCATTCTTAAATGGAAGAAGTTTGGAACCACCAAGACTCTTCCTAGAGCTGGTCACCCGGCTAAACTGAGAAAATGAGGAAGAAGGGCCTTGGTCAGGGAGGTGACCAAGAACCCGTTGGACACTGACAGAGCTCCAGAGTTCCTCTGTGGAGATGGGAGATCCTTCCAGAAGGACAACCATCTCTGCAGCACTCCACTAATCAGGCCTTTATGAATGAGTGTCCAGACAGAAGCCACTCCTCAGTAAAAGGCACATGACAGCCTGCTTGGAGTTTGTCAAAGGGAACCTAAAGACTCTCACACCATGAGAGACACAATTCTGTAGTTTGATGAAACCGAGATTGAACTTTTTGGCCTAAATACCAAGCATCACGTCTAGAGAAAACCTGGCACCATCCCTACGGTGAAGCACGGTGGTGGAAGCATCATGCTGTGGGGATGTTTTTCAGAGGCAGGGACTGGGAGACTAGTCAGGATCGAGGGAAAGATGAACGGAGCAAAGTACAGAGAGATCCTTGATGAAAACCTGCTCCAGGGTGCTCAGGACCTCAGACTGGGGCGAAGGTTCACTTTCCAACAGGACAACGACCCTAAGCAGACAGCCAAGACAGCGCAGGAGTAGCTTCGGGACAAGTTAATGAATATCCTTGAGTGGCCCAGCCAGAGCCTGGACTTGAACCCGATCAAACATCTCTGGAGAGACCTGAAAATAGCTTGTTTGCATGTTTTTACGTTTTTTTTTTACAAACTGGGACAACTGGCAGTGATATGAGAAATACACTTAAATAATATATGATTAAACCTTTCTTTGAAATGCACATATTTTCCATTTGTCAGCTAACCTTTATAGAATTGTATTGTAAATGTGCATAAAAATTATGTACTCTTTGTAAATTAATTTGTACTCCTGGCAATGTGTTTCTGGATATATCCCAATAAAATTGATGGTTGCTTGTCAGAATGATCAATTAGTTGATAATACACTTGTTTTGTTTAAATGCCCAATGTAGTCAAAAAACGTGTTTTTTCTGTGTTTTCTATATATTTCCACACGATGAGGTTGGAATAATACTGTAAAAATTATGATAATGCCCTTTTAGAGTAAGAGCTGTTTGAAAAGGCCACCTGAAGTTTCAGACTGTTTTGGTGGGATGGTGTTTTGGCCTGCCTGGTGACAAAATTCTTGTTTGAGAAATTGCTCTTTGTTAAGAAGCAATTTTTGTTTATTTTTGAAATTTTAATTGAAAACAATCCCAGTAAGGTGCTTAATTGTTACCCAGAAATGATGTGATATTGAGATAAAAAAACGGCTTCATTGGACCTTTAAAAAATACTGGTTGAGGTTTTGACATAAAATCTTGTGAGACAGATATATGGAACACCTTCCTCGTAGCTATTAAAATAGTTCAAGAGGAGGCGGTCAGACCTTTTTCTGAAATCACTTGTGCCTCAAATGAATTTTTGAAAACCTGGGCATTATTTAAAAGGCAAATCCCTCCCACAATGAATAGAGGAGACAACTTCCTCATGCTGAACAAAGATTGTCAGACGGAATCGCTGAACAGAATCTTCCCACATCACAGCTCAGTCGGTGCTCTGTCTTCTGAAACAACATCATGCTTTTCCTATTATTTTGTGTTGGATGTGTTGCTTTGTCTGCAGGGCAATCCTCTGGTAAGTTATCAATTTAACATGTTTTTAATGTTCATGATTTGAAAAGAAAATGTCAGAGGTTTAGTCCAGAAAACAGTGACTGTTGAAGCATGACCAAACTCAGATATCAGTGAAGACGTGTCTTCCAGTCATTAGTAGTGAGCATGAGTAAGTCAACAACAACAAAAATGATGTGTGGAAAAGAATAGAACAATACAATTGAACAAATCAGATGATTGAATGTGGATCAAATGCTGATATTTAAAATATAGTAGGAAGTAGAGAAGTGTGATGACTACTGTGAAAACGACGTTATTTTGTATATTTGTATTGCTTGTTGTGATCATAAAGTAGATATACTAGAATGGGTACTAGTCTGTTTGTGCTATCATTCCACTCCTTATAATGTAATGTTTTGCATAAGACACGGAGTACAGGGAGTGGAATGTTTAGCCTAAAACAGGTTTGGATTTCAGGCTAATGAGAGATACAGCTTCATGTCAATATTTACCCCATCAGCTTCAACTACAATGGGACCAAGGACTATCACGACACAGGTGACAACACCTCCAACTCTTACTACCCCTTACGTGGACCCACCTTTTGGTACTAAACCCCTGGAAAGTGGTGGGTATTTAAGCATAAAGTAAATACATTGAATTATGATACTCGGCTAATTGTCTTTAATTTACTGAAATAATTTGAATATTCTTGCCCAAATATAGGATTTGCAATTCTTCAGATCGCTGTCCAATCTTATCAGGAGCTAAATGAGACCACAGTTGATCCAGTCTTGAGTCAGGTAATATTTAGACCACAGTTGATCCCGTCTTGAGTCAGGTGACATTTCCTCATTCAATCATGGTGGTTTGCTTTTTTTTTCTTTCTTATCTATATCCCAGGTAGCAATGTATGTATATATTTTATATAAAGTTCCAATGCATATGATTTATCTATTATACAAGTATATATATTGGAAAATTAGATCTAGATTAGATGAGCTTGAGTTGAACTAAATAGTGATCTATTTTCTCTACTAGCTCTACAACATCTTTCGGGCACAGCAACCTGATCTGAATATTCGACTGACTGTGAAAACTGTCCAGAAAGTTTGATGGATTATGATCCAAGGCATAGCAGATTGAAGTTCTAATGGTACATCATGTTCTGCAGATGTGAACTATTGTACTGTATTTTCAATGATTTTATGCTGTTTAATATCAGTCATTATATTCATGTTAATAATATATTTGAACGTATCATTTAATTGACTTATATTGACATGCTGCACATTCCTGTCACCATCTGGGGGAGGAGCTGTAATTCAAGAGTTATGTCACAACTTTTCCCACTTTCATAGAATCTTGTCATCTGTTTCCAGTGTTTTCTGATGGATTTGATGTTGGACTGAATAGTCCTAACTACTGTAATCTTTTCTTTGGCTATAAACATGTTACAAATACTGCAACTGTTCTCACACTCATGTTAATTCAACGGATCCAGTGACTTCAAGTCTTTTTTTAACTTCAAACATAAAATTGTTGTGTTTTTAATTAAGTATTCACAAATATCAACGTAAAAAATGTACCATGTACATTTTAGAACGATGTTTGAAACAAAGTCACGTAGGCCTATGTTATTATGAACATACTGAACCAGAGGGCTCCAGAGAGTGTAGCCTACATTTATTTTACCTGAGTAGCCAGCAGCATACCATCCTGCATCCCACTGCTGGCTTACTTCTGAAGCCAATCAGGGTTGTCCTTGGATGGGAGACCAGATGCTGCTGGAAGTGGTGTTGGAGGGCCAGTAGGAGGCACCTTTTCCTTTGGTCTAAAAAAAATATATCCCAATGCCCCAGGGCAGTGATTGGGGAGATTGTCCTGTGTAGGGTGCCATCTTTCGGATGGGATGTTAAATGGGTGTCCTGACTCTGTGGTCACAAAAAATCCCATGGCACTTATCATAAGAGTAGGGGTGTTAACCCTGGTGTTCTGGCTAAATTCCCAATCTGGCCTTCATACCATCATGGCCTCCTAATCATCCCCAGTTTACAATTGGCCCGTTCCTCTCCCCTGTAACTATTCCCCAGGTCGATGCTGTAGATGAGAAAATCCAGTTATTGGTGTAATTCTTTAATTTTACTGAGCCCACTTCCTGCAAAAGCATTAGACAGGCAGGGCTAGAATCAGATTGTGGAGTATGTTTGACATTGGGTGTGTTCGTAAATTCAATCTGGAGAGCCAGAGAGTGCTATGGGCGTTTGTAAATTCAGAGCGTTTCGCTATCGGAGCGCACACTGGACGCCCTGGCCGTGGACTAGGGTTGATACGAGCCTTCTGACCTCACAACGACAGTCAAGCTAACTAGCTAACGTTGGCTAGCTTGCTAGCTACTTCCAGACACAAATGAGAGAACAATCTCACACTGACCATTTTACTCGCCCTAGCATAGCTGGTTAGGCTGTTTTCATGTTATCCAGAGCGTTGGTGACTGGCAACAATTTAATTACACTTTTTTTAACCGACAATTACTGACACCGGCCATTTTCAACCGGTGTTGAGCGTTCATTTATTCTGCGCTCTGGCACACAGACGAGAGTGCTCTGAAATCAGAGTAGATATTATTATTTTTTACCAACGCACCCATTGTATTGTCATTTAGTGAGGACTTGAGTTTCAATTTGTATTACACTTCGAACACACCGACAGTATCAATACGCAAAACAGGACGCAGCATCATCTGGATATGTATGCAACAACAGTTTAACATTTTCCTTCTGCTACCTTTTCTATGAAGCCGTCTACGCAGACAGTTTGACGCATACGTTCGATAAATCCAAGGTATACACCACGCCGAACGCACTGCAACTTATTAAAACATATAGGCCTATGGGCTAGTCTACATGAGGTGTGTGACTATGATTTAAAAAAGTTGCCAAAAAGAGGCTTTGTTTCTTATGCTGGGCATCATTCGCAAGTAATAATATATCATTCACAAGTGGTAGGCTAATATTGTCACCCATCAGACTATTCTTGATTTAATCTTGTCTTTACATATACTACATAATATATGTGTGTAATTTGTTTTGATTTAGAATGGACGCTTTTCCCCGTGGTTTATTTTCATGCCAGCCAGATAGTCTATACTCCTGTTGCAAATATAAGAAATGTGCTTAATATTAGGAAAGTTGAGAAAGAAATATAGTGGGCCTAGCATATAGAAAGTTGATGGGATCCTCCTCTTTTTATTAGCAGCCATCAATCTGTTATCTCAGGCAATTGCATAGCCTATAGAAATGTTGCGCAACATGAGTTCATGGGCTCTCATGAAGTGTTTGATTAGATTTTAAAACACATTTGCATTGCTGTCCGAGTGATTAGAGGGACAATAGAGTAATGAGTACCAGGCAGTTAGAAAGTTTGGTAAGCTACTATTGACCAGCATCAGAGCTTGGAGAAACCTAATTACCGTGACTAAACGATCATCTGGAATTTGACTGCCTCCATGACTCGTGACCGCAGGTGTGGCGGTAATATGGTCACCCCAACAGCCCTAAACGAGAGTTTCTATTGGAGAAATTCAGGTATGTTTATCCCCGTTTTGTTCCGTTTGCTTCCGATTTAAGAAACATTTTTCAACAGGATCGGCGGAATGGATACAATCCTGATCATGCATAGATAGAGCTGCCGCTTTCAAAGAGCGGGACTCTAACCCGGAAGCTTATGAGAAATCCCGCTATGCCCTCCGACAAACCATCAGACAGGCAAAGCATCAATAGAGGACTAAGTTCGAATTGTACTACACCGGCTCCGACGCACGTCGGATGTGGCAGGTCTTGCAAACCATTACAGACTACAAAGGAAAGCACAGCCAAGAGCTGCCCAGTGACACGAGCCTACCAGACGAGCTAAACTACTTCTAAGCTCACTTCAAGGCAAATAACACTGAAACATGCATGAGAGCACCAGCTGTTCCGGACAACTGTGTGATCACGCTCTCCGCAGCCGATGTGAGTAAGACCTTTAAACAGGTCAACATTCACAAGGCCGCAGGGCCAGACGGATTACCAGGATGTGTACTGCGAGCATGCGCTGACCAACTGGCAAGTGTCTTCACTGACATTTTTAACCTCTCCCTGTCCGAGTCTGTAATACCAACATGTTATAAGCAGACCACCATAGTCCCTGTGCCCAAGAACCCTAAGGTAACCTGCCTAAATGACTACCGACCCATAGCACTCACGTCTGTAGCCATGAAGTGCTTTGAAAGGCTGGTCATGGCTCACATCAACACCATTATCCCAGAAACCCTCGACCCACTCCAATTTGCATACCGCCCTTTCCCACCTGGAAAAAAGGAATACCTATGTGAGAATGCTATTCATTGACTACAGCTCAGCGCTCAACACCATAGTGCCCTCAAAGCTCATCACTAAGCTAAGTACCCTGGGACTAAACCATTCCCTCTGCAACTGGATCCTGGACTTCCTGACAGGCCACCCCCAGGTGGTAAGGGTAGGTAACAACACATCCGCCACGCTGATCCTCAACACGGGGCCCCTCAGGGGTGCGTGCTCAGTCCCCTCCTGTATGAGACAGCCTATAGGGAGGAGGTCAGAGACCTGGCCGTGTGGCACCAGGACAACAACCTCTCGCTCAACGTGAGCAATACAAAGGAGATAATTGTGGACTACAGGAAAAGGAGGACCGAGCACGCTCCCATTCTCATCGACGAGGCTGTAGTGGAGCAGGTTGAGAGCTTCATGTTCCTTGGTGTCCACATCACCAACAAACTAACATGTTCCAAGCATACCAAGACAGTCGTGAAGAGGGCACGACAAAACCTATTCCCCCTCAGGAGACTGAAAAGATTTGTCATGGATCCACAAATCCTCAAAAGGTTCTACAGCTGCACCATCGAGAGCATCCTGACTGGTTGCATCATTGCCTGGTATGGCAACTGCTCGGCCTCCGACCGCAAGGCACTACAAATCAAATCAAATCAAATTTTATTAGTCACATACACATGGTTAGCAGATGTTAATGCGAGTGTAGCGAAATGCTTGTGCTTCTAGTTCCGACAATGCAGTAATAACCAACAAGTAATCTAACCTAACAATTCCACAACTACTACCTTACACACACACACAAGTGTAAAGGGATAAAGAATATGTACATAAAGATATATGAATGAGTGGTGGTACAGAACGGCATGGCAGATGCAGTAGATGGTATAGAGTACGGTATATACAGTGGGGAGAACAAGTATTTGATACACTGCCGATTTTGCAGGTTTTCCTACTTACAAAGCATGTACAGGTCTGTAATTTTTATCATAGGTACACTTCAACTGTGAGAGACGGAATCTAAAACAAAAATCCAGAAAATCACAGTGTATGATTTTTAAGTAATTAATTTGCATTTTATTGCATGACATAAGTATTTGATACATCAGAAAAGCAGAACTGAATATTTGGTACAGAAACCTTAGTTTGCAATTACAGAGATCATACGTTTCCTGTAGTTCTTGACCAGGTTTGCACACACTGCAGCAGGGATTTTGGCCCACTCCTCCATACAGACCTTCTCCAGATCCTTCAGGTTTCGGGGCTGTCGCTGGGCAATACGGACTTTTGGCTCCCTCCAAAGATTTTCTATTGGGTTCAGGTCTGGAGACTGGCTAGGCCACTCCAGGACCTTGAGATGCTTCTTACGGAGCCACTCCTTAGTTGCCCTGGCTGTGTGTTTCGGGTCGTTGTCATGCTGGAAGACCCAGCCACGACCCATCTTCAATGCTCTTACTGAGGGAAGGAGGTTGTTGGTCAAGATCTCGCGATACATGGCCCCATCCATCCTCTCCTCAATACGGTGCAGTCGTCCTGTCCCCTTTGCAGAAAAGCAGCCCCAAAGAATGATGTTTCCACCTCCATGCTTCACGGTTGGGATGGTGTTCTTGGGGTTGTACTCATCCTTCTATTCCTCCAAACACGGCGAGTGGAGTTTAGAGCAAAAAGCTCTATTTTTGTCTCATCAGACCACATGACCTTCTCCCATTCCTCCTCTGGATCATCCAGATGGTCATTGGCAAACTTCAGACGGGCCTGGACATGCGCTGGCTTGAGCAGGGGGACCTTGCGTGCGCTGCAGGATTTTAATCCATGACGGCGTAGTGTGTTACTAATGGTTTTCTTTGAGACTGTGGTCCCAGCTCTCTTCAGGTCATTGACCAGGTCCTGCCGTGTAGTTCTGGGCTGATCCCTCACATTCCTCATGATCATTGATGCCCCACGAGGTGAGATCTTGCATGGAGCCCCAGACCGAGGGTGATTGACCGTCATCTTGAACTTCTTCCATTTTCTAATAATTGTGCCAACAGTTGTTGCCTTCTCACCAAGCTGCTTGCCTATTGTCCTGTAGCCCATCCCAGCCTTGTACAGGTCTACAATTTATCCCTGATGTCCTTACACAGCTCTCTGGTCTTGGCCATTGTGGAGAGGTTGGAGTCTGTTTGATTGAGTGTGTGGACAGGTGTCTTTTATACAGGTAACGAGTTCAAACAGGTGCAGTTAATACAGGTAATGAGTGGAGAACAGGAGGGCTTCTTAAAGAAAAACTAACAGGTCTGTGAGAGCCGGAATTCTTACTGGTTGGTAGGTGATCAAATACTTATGTCATGCAATAAAATGCAAATGAATTACTTAAAAATCATACAATGTGATTTTCTGGATTTTTGTTTTAGATTCCGTCTCTCGCAGTTGAAGTGTACCTATGATAAAAATGACAGACCTCTACATGCTTTGTAAGTAGGAAAACCTGCAAAATCGGCAGTGTATCAAATACTTGTTCTCCCCACTGTACATATGAGATGAGTACTGTAGGGTATGTAAACATAAAGTGGCATAGTTTAAAGTGGCTAGTGGTACATGTATTACATAAAGATGGCAAGATGCAGTAGATGATATAGAGTACAGTATATACATATGAGATGGGTAATGTAGGGTATGTAAACATTATATTAAGTGGCATTGTTTAAAGTGGCTAGTGGTACATTTTTACATAATTTCCATCAATTCCCATTTTTAAAGTGGCTGGAGTTGAGTCAGTATGTTGGCAGCGGCCGCTAAATGTTAGTGGTGGCTGTTTAACAGTCTGATGGCCTTGAGATAGAAGCTGTTTTTCAGTCTCTCGGTCCCTGCTTTGATGCACCTGTACTGACCTCGCCTTCTGGATGATAGCGGGGTGAACAGGCAGTGGCTTGGGTGGTTGTTGTCCTTGATGATCTTTATGGCCTTCCTGTGACATCGGGTGGTGTAGGTGTCCTGGAGGGCAGGTAGTTTGCCCCCGGTGATGCGTTCTGCAGACCTCACTACCCTCTGGAGAGCCTTACGGTTGTGGGCGGAGCAGTTGCCGTACCAGGCGGTGATACAGCCCGACAGGATGCTCTCGATTGTGCATCTGTAGAAGTTTGTGAGTGCTTTTGGTAGTGCAGAGGGTAGTGCGAATGGCACAGTACATCACTGGGGCCAAGCTTCCTGCCATCCAGGACCTCTATACCAGGCGGTGTCAGAGGAAGGCCCTAAAAATGGTCAAAGACTCCAGCCACCCTAGTCATAGACTGTTCTCTCTGCTAACTCATGGCAAGCGGTACCATAGCGCCAAGTCTAGGTCCAAGAGGCTTCTAAATAGCTTCAACCTGCAAGGCATGAAACTACCGAACATCTAATCAAATGGCTACCCAGACTATTTGGATTGCCCCCCCCCCCCCCCCCTTTTACACTGCTGCACTCTCTGTTATTATCTATGCATAGTCACTTTAATAATTCTACCTACATGTACATATTACCTCAAATACCTCGACTAACCGGTGCCCCCTCACATTGATTCTGTACCCATACCAGTACCCTCTGTATATAGCCTCACTGTTGTTATTTTAATCCTTTAAATATTTGTTACTTTTATTTCTCATTCTTATTTTTTTTAGGTATATACGTAATTTTTTATATATTTATTTATTTTTAACTGCATTGTTGGTTAGGGCTTGTAAGTAAGCATTTCACTGTAAGGTGAAATGTACACCTGTTCTATTCGGCACATGTGACAAATACATTTTTATTTGATTTGAGACACAGTTCACTTTCATAGAAGCCACGTTGTATTCCGTCTAGCATCTATGTGCTCTTCTCCTCTCACCTCTTCCCTTGGCTTGTGGACTTGCATAACACATCAACTGTATGTGTAACGCGCTTCCTCCTTCTCCTCATCAGAAGAGGAGTAGCATGGATTTGACCAACGTGCAGCGGGTTTTGAATACATCATGAAACTTTATTTACAAGACAAAACTAAACACACGAAGAACACTTGAATATTTTACAAAACAACAAAACGAAGAAGACAGACCTGAACGAGAGTACTTACATAAAACACGAAGAACGCACGGACAGGGAAAACAGACTACACAAAAACCGAACAAACGCTACAGTCCCGTGTGGTACACCGACAAGGACACAGGAGACAATCACCCACAAACAAACAGTGAGAACAACCTACCTTAATATGACTCTCAATTAGAGGAAAACGCAAAACACCTGCCTCTAATTAAGAGCCATACCAGGCAACCCAAAACCAACATAGAAACAGCAAACATAGACTGCCCACCCAAAACTCACGCCCTGACCATCACACACATACAAAACAACAGAAAACAGGTCAGGAACGTGACAGAACCCCCCCCCTCAAGGTGCGAATGCCGGGCGCACCAGCACAAAGTCCAGGGGAGGGTCTGGGTGGGCATCTGACCACGGTGGTGGCTCAGGCTCCGGACGCTGTCCCCACACCACCATAGTCACTCCCCGCTTCTGTATCCCCCTCCCAATGACCACCCTCCAACTAAACCCACCTAGATGAAGGGGCAGCATCGGGATAAGGGGCAGCAGCTCCGGGATAAGGGGCAGCAGCTCCGGGCTGAGGGACTCCGGCAGGTCCGGGCTGAGGGACTCCGGCAGGTCCGGGCTGAGGGACTCCGGCAGGTCCGGGCTGAGGGACTCCGGCAGGTCCGGGCTGAGGGACTCCGGCAGGTCCGGGCTGAGGGACTCCGGCAGGTCCGGGCTGAGGGACTCCGGCAGGTCCGGGCTGAGGGACTCCGGCAGGTCCGGGCTGAGGGACTCCGGCAGGTCCGGGCTGAGGGACTCCGGCAGGTCCGGGCTGAGGGACTCCGGCAGGTCCGGGCTGAGGGACTCCGGCAGGTCCTGGCTGAGGGACTCCGGCAGGTCCTGGCTGAGGGACTCCGGCAGGTCCTGGCTGAGGGACTCCGGCAGGTCCTGGCTGGACGGCTCTGGCAGGTCCTGGCTGGACGGCTCTGGCAGGTCCTGGCTGGACGGCTCTGGCTGGACGGCTCTGGCTGGTCCTGGCTGGACGGCTCTGGCTGGTCCTGGCTGGACGGCTCTGGCTGATCCGGTCTGGCGGAAGGCTCTGGCTGATCCGGTCTGGCGGAAGGCTCTGGCTGATCCGGTCTGGCGGAAGGCTCTGGCTGATCCGGTCTGGCGGAAGGCTCTGTAGGCTCTTGGCAGACTGGCGGCTTTGCAGGCTCATGGCAGACGGGCAGCTTTGCAGGCTCATGGCAGACGGGCAGTTCAGGCGCCGTTGGGCAGACGGGCAGTTCAGGCGCCGCTGGGCAGACGGGCAGTTCAGGTGCCGCTGGGCAGACGGGCAGTTCAGGCGCCGCTGGGCAGACGGGCAGTTCAGGCGCCGCTGGGCAGACGGGCAGTTCTGTAGGGAGGAGACGGAGAGACAGCCTGGTGCGCGGTACCGGAACTGGAGGCACTGGGCTGGAGACACGCACCATAGGGAGAGTGCGTGGAGGAGGAACAGGGTTCTGGAGATGCACTGGAAGCCTGGTGCGTGGTGTCGGCACTGGTGGTACTAGGCTGGGGCGGGAAGGTGGCGCCGGATATACCGGACCGTGAAGGAGGACACGTGCTCTTGAGCACCGAGCCTCCCCAACCTTACCAGGTTGAATGGTCCCCGTAGCCCTGCCAGTGCGGCGAGGTGGAATAGCCCGCACTGGGCTATGCAGGCGAACCGGGGACACCACCTGTAAGGCTGGTGCCATGTACGCCGGCCCGAGGAGACGTACTGGAGACCAGATACGTTAGGCCGGCTTCATGGCACTCGGCTCGATGCCCAACCTAGCCCTCCCAGTGCGGCAAGGTGGAATAGCCCGCACTGGGCTAAGCACGCGTACTGGGGACACCGTGCGCTTTACCGCATAACACGGTGTCTGACCAGTACTACGTCCTCTTACTCCACGGCAAGCCCGGGGAGTTGGCTCAGGTATCCAACCCGGCTTCGCCACACTCCCCTTTAGCCCCCCCCCCCCCCAAGAAATTTTTGGGTGTTACTCACGGGCCTCCAGCCTTGCTTCCGTGCTGCCTCCTCATAACGTCGCCTCTCCGCTTTCGCTGCCTCCAGCTCCGCTTTGGGGCGGCGACACTCCACTGGCTCTGCCCAGGGTCCTTTACCGTCCAGGATCTCTTCCCATGTCCAATCCTCCTTTTCCCACTGCTGCTGTCGTGGCTGTCCGTTAACCCGCTGCTTGATCTGGGTTTGGTGGGTGATTCTGTAACGGTGTTCCTCCTCCCCTTCATACGAAGAGGAGGAGTAGTGATTCGACCAACATGCAGCGGGTTTTGAATACATCATGAAACTTTATTTACAAGACAAAACTATACACACGAAGAACACTTGAATATTTTACAAAACAACAAAACGAAGAAGACAGACCTGAACGAGAGTACTTACATAAAACACGAAGAACGCACGGACAGGGAAAACAGACTACACAAAAACCGAACAAACGCTACAGTCCCGTGTGGTACACCGACAAGGACACAGGAGACAATCACCCACAAACAAACAGTGAGAACAACCTACCTTAATATGACTCTCAATTAGAGGAAAACGCAAAACACCTGCCTCTAATTAAGAGCCATACCAGGCAACCCAAAACCAACATAGAAACAGCAAACATAGACTGCCCAACCAAAACTCACGCCCTGACCATCACACACATACAAAACAACAGAAAACAGGTCAGGAACGTGACAGTATGTGACCAGGCGAAAAAACCTTTCCATGCCAAACCGCTACACACAGCCTACATCGTTGTCAACATAGTAACTAAAGTAACGTCATAGTCAGCACAGCTAATAGAACTAACGCGTTTGTAAACCCGCTACAATCATGCAGTAACGTTACATTGTACAGTCAAGTAAGCAGTTACACCAGCGGGCCCCGGTGGCAAATAAAATCGTAAAACCAAAAGCTTACCTTGACTTGGAAGAGTTCCAGTGCTGTATTGGAAAATCATAGCCAGCTAGCTAACATAGCATCCCTCTGTTTGAGCAGGGTGTTTCAGTGGGCTAAACTAGCTAGCTGCATTTGCTAGCTAAGTAAGTGAAACTGAAAGTGAAAAAAAAGACACTATTTCTCTCTTGCTTCTCCTTCATTTTGAAAGAAATTGATTTGTTGAAAACTGTTCAACTACTGTCTTTCTCTCTTTTTGAGTCAACTACTCACCACATTTTATGCCCTGCAGTGCTAGCTAGCTGTAGTTTATGCTTCCAGTACTAGATTTATTATCTGATCCTTTGATTGGATGGACTACATGTCAGTTCATGCTGCAAGAGCTCTGATAGGTTGGAGGGCGTCCTCCGGAAGTTGTCATAATTACTGTGTAAGTCTATGGAAGGGGGTGAGAACCATGAGACTCCTAGGTTTTGTATTGAAGTCAATGTACCCAGAGGACGGAAGCTAGCTGTCCTCCGGCTACACCATGGTGCTACACTACAGAGTGCTGTTGATGCTACCGTAGACCTTATTTGGAAAATAGTGTGTTTTATTCAATTCTTTGGTGACGTGATTATATTTAGTATAGTTTTATCTAAAAAGGATAACTTTAATGTTTTACCATTTTTATTTTTATGAAATTCACTGAGGAGCGTCCACTGATGTGGATGTGTTTGTTTTTCAAGGCATGTGTATGTGTTTGGTGTTCAAGGGCTTACCGTCAGGATTTTTAAACAAGACTGCAAGAGGCAAATGTCCATTTCACGATGGACAAAGAGGTACTATTCTGTTTGTAGTCTCTCTAGACAGATGAGTTGCCTCCCACAATGTAACCAATGTTTCAGCATACACTAGGTCTGGAATTTCCGAGACTATTCAGTATGGATAAGCATGGAGTAGCATTAATGGGAAAAATGTACTCTTCCGTATGGGGAATGTAGTGTTAGTGGGGAAAATGTACTCTTCTGTATGAGGAATGTAGGATACCTAGTCAGTTGTACAACTGAAATGTGCCTTCCACATTTAACCCAACCCCTCTGAATCGGAATAGCCTTCATTTTTCAGAACAAGAATAGACTGACGAGTTTCAGAAGAAAGGTCTTTGTTTCTGGCCATTTTGAGCCTGTAATCAAACCCACAAATGCCGATGCTCCAGACACTCAACTAGGCTAAAGAAGGCCAGTTTTATTGTTTCATTTAATCAGCACAACAGTTTTCAGCTGTGCTAACATAATTGTAAAAGGGTTTTCTAATGATCAATTAGCCTTTTAAAATGATCAACTTGGATTAGCTAACACAACGTGCCATTGGAACACCGGAGTGATGGTTGCTGATAATGGGCCTCTGTACGCATATGTAGATATTCCATACAAAAATCAACCGTTTCCAGCTACAATAGTAATTTACAACATTAACAATGTCTACACTGTATTTTTGATCAATTTGATGTTATTTTTCTGGACAAAAAATTGGCTTTTCTTTTAAAAACAAGGACATTTCTAAGTGGCCCCAAACTTTTGAACGGTAGTGTATATAAAAACGTATTCAAATAATTTCTTTGCTCAAGTCATAATAATTCAAATAAAAAATCCATCAATGTCTGTATGTTTAAGAAAGAGATATCTGTTTTTTGATCGGACTGCGTCTCAATCATGACCGTATCTATATGAGGACATCAAGGACCTCTGTAAATTTTCCTAATAAAAAAAAAATTTGATTCATAAAAATATATATTTTGTAGACAATGGAAATCAATTATAGGTCAGCATCTAAATATTGCTCCCAGCATTGATCAAAGCTCAGAACGCTTATATTCTTGGGGTGCGTTCATAAATTCGCTCTGGCTGTCTACTCCGATTCCAGAGCACTGTTGTCTGAGTGTGCCAGAACGCAGAATAACTGATGACTTTCCGAACGGACAATCTGACAATGCTCTGAATTTACGAACACCCAGAGTGCACTCTGGCACTCCAGATTGAATTTACGAACACACCCTGAGTTCTAATCACGCCTGCTCCTTTGCAAACGACTGGAATGATGAACAGTAGTTTGTTCGTTATGTTCCCCTGCGTCCCCTGGATTTCGCAGCAAATTCACCACTCTCTCAAACGGCTAACTCTGCCCTCTTGCAGCACAGGCCGAACAAACTACCCCAGCTCGGAGTCGGCTCACTAGAGAAGTAGATAATGGATACATCTCTGATAGTTTAAAACTATCAAGAGCAGTGAGACAGGATTGCTCACTCTCACTGTATCTATCTCTAATTGGAATTGAAATACTAGCTATAAAGTTAATAAATAGTATAAAGATCGAAGGATTAGACATGTATGGTTTTATGACCAAGATTTCTACCTTTGCAGAAGATGCCATCTCCGTCCTCGAGCGGCCCCCATAAGTGCACTCACCAAAGATTTAGATGGTTTTGCCAATCTATCCGGTCTGAAACCAAATCATGACAAGTGCTCACTACTTTGACTGGGATCTTTAAGAAACTCCAACTTTGTATTACCATGTAATGTACCAAAGACGGGCTAGTAAATGTTCTTGTAATACATACCGTGCATTACGAAAGTATTCAGACACCTTCCCTTTTTCTGCATTTTGTTACATTACAGCCTTATTCTAAAATTGATTAAATTAAAGCCAATTATCATTCATCTACACACAATACCCCATAATATGTTTTTTGTTGCAAATGTAAAAAATAACAATACAGAAATACCTTATTTACATAATTATTCAGACCCTTTTCTATGACACTCAGGCGCATCCTGTTTCCATTGATCATCCTTGAGATGTTTCTACAACTTGATTGGAGTCCACCTATGATTGGACGTGATTTGAAAAGGCACAAACCTGTCTATATAAGGTCCTACAGTTGACAGTGCATTAACAGAGCAAAAACCAAGCTATGAGGACGAAGGAATTGTCTAAAGAGCTCAGAGACAGTATTGTGTTGAGGCACAGATCTGGGGAATGGTACCAAAACATTTCTGCAGCATTGAAGGTCCCCAAGAACACAGTGGCCTCCATCATTCTTAAATGGAAGAAGTTTGGAACCACCAAGACTCTTCCTAGAGCTGGTCACCCGGCTAAACTGAGAAAATGAGGATGAAGGGCCTTGGTCAGGGAGGTGACCAAGAACCCGTTGGACACTGACAGAGCTCCAGAGTTCCTCTGTGGAGATGGGAGATCCTTCCAGACGGACAACCATCTCTGCAGCACTCCACTAATCAGGCCTTTATGGTGGAGTGGCCAGATGGAAGCCACTCCTCAATAAAAGGCACATGACAGCCTGCTTGGAGTTTGTCAAAGGGAACCTAAAGACTCTCACACCATGAGAGACACAATTCTGTAGTTTGATGAAACCGAGATTGAAGTCTTTGGCCTAAATACCAAGCATCACGTCTAGAGGAAACCTGGCACCATCCCTACGGTGAAGCACGGTGGTGGAAGCATCATGCTGTGGGGATGTTTTTCAGAGGCAGGGACTGGGAGACTAGTCAGGATCGAGGGAAAGATGAATGGAGCAAAGTACAGAAAGATTCTTGATGAAAACCTGCTCCAGGGTGCTCAGGACCTCAGACTGGAAAGTGAACCTTCGCCCCAACAGGACAACGACCCTAAGCAGACAGCCAAGACAGCGCAGGAGTAGCTTCGGGACAAGTTTCTGAATATCCTTGAGTGGCCCAGCCAGAGCCTGGACTTGAACCCGATCAAACATCTCTGGAGAGACCTGAAAATAGCTTGTTAGCATGTTTTTTAGTTGTTTTTTTCCCAAACTGGGACAACTGGCAGTGATATGAGAAATACACTTAAATAATATATGATTGACCTTTTCTTTAAAAGGCACATATTTTCCATTTGTCAGCTAACCTTTATAGAATTGTATTGTAAATGTGCATAAAAATTATGTACTTTTTCTAAATTAATTTGTACTCCTGGCCATGTGTTTCTGGATATATCCCAATAAAATAGATGGTTGCTTGTCAGAATGATCAATTAGTTGATAATACACTTGTTTTGTTTAAATGCCCAATGTAGTCAAAAACGTGTTTTTTCTGTGTTTTCTATATATTTCCACACGATGAGGTTGGAATAATACTGTAAAAATTATGATAATGCCCTTTCAGAATAAGAGCTGTTTGAAAAGACCACCTGAAGTTTCAGACTGTTTTGGTGGGATAGTGTTTTGGCAAAATTCTTGCTTGAGAAATTGCTCTTTGTTAGGAAGCAATTTTTGTTTATTTTTGAAATTTTTATTGAAAACAATCCCAGTAAGGTGCTTAATTGTAACTAGGAAATGATGTGATATTGAGATAAAAAAAAACGGCTTCATTGGACCTTTAAAAAATACTGGTTGAGGTTTTGACATAAAATCTCGTGAGACAGATATATGGAACACCTTCCTCATAGCTATTAAAATACACTGCTCAAAAAAATAAAGGGAACACTTAAACAAAACAATGTAACTCCAAGTCAATCACACTTCTGTGAAATCAAACTGTCCACTTAGGAAGCAACACTGATTGACAATAAATTTCACATGCTGTTGTGCAAATGGAATAGACAACAGGTGGAAATAATAGGCAATTAGCAAGACACCCCCAATAAAGGAGTGGTTCTGCAGGTGGTGACCACAGACCACTTCTCAGTTCCTATGCTTCCTGGCTGATGTTTTGGTCACTTTTACATTTACATTTACATTTAAGTCATTTAGCAGACGCTCTTATCCAGAGCGACTTACAAATTGGTGCATTCACCTTATGATATCCAGTGGAACAACCACTTTACAATAGTGCATCTAACTCTTTTAAGGGGGGGGGGGGTTAGAAGGATTACTTTATCCTATCCTAGGTATTCCTTAAAGAGGTGGGGTTTCAGGTGTCTCCGGAAGGTGGTGATTGACTCCGCTGACCTGGCGTCGTGAGGGAGTTTGTTCCACCATTGGGGTGCCAGAGCAGCGAACAGTTTTGACTGGGCTGAGCGGGAACTGTACTTCCTCAGAGGTAGGGAGGCGAGCAGGCCAGAGGTGGATGAACGCAGTGCCCTTGTTTGGGTGTAGGGCCTGATCAGAGCCTGAAGGTACGGAGGTGCCGTTCCCCTCACAGCTCCGTAGGCAAGCACCATGGTCTTGTAACGGATGCGAGCTTCAACTGGAAGCCAGTGGAGAGAGCGGAGGAGCGGGGTGACGTGAGAGAACTTGGGAAAGTTGAACACCAGACGGGCTGCGGCGTTCTGGATGAGTTGTAGGGGTTTAATGGCACAGGCAGGGAGCCCAGCCAACAGCGAGTTGCAGTAATCCAGACGGGAGATGACAAGTGCCTGGATTAGGACCTGCGCCGCTTCCTGCGTGAGGCAGGGTCGTACTCTGCGAATGTTGTAGAGCATGAACCTACAGGAACGGGTCACCGCCTTGATGTTAGTTGAGAACGACAGGGTGTTGTCCAGGATCACGCCAAGGTTCTTAGCACTCTGGGAGGAGGACACAATGGAGTTGTCAACCGTGATGGCGAGATCATGGAACGGGCAGTCCTTCCCCGGGAGGAAGAGCAGCTCCGTCTTGCCGAGGTTCAGCTTGAGGTGGTGATCCGTCATCCACACTGATATGTCTGCCAGACATGCAGAGATGCGATTCACCACCTGGTTATCAGAAGGGGGAAAGGAGAAGATTAATTGTGTGTCGTCTGCATAGCAATGATAGGAGAGACCATGTGAGGATATGACAGAGCCAAGTGACTTGGTGTATAGCGAGAATAGGAGAGGGCCTAGAACAGAGCCCTGGGGGACACCAGTGGTGAGAGCACGTGGTGCGGAGACAGATTCTCGCCACGCCACCTGGTAGGAGCGACCTGTCAGGTAGGACGCAATCCAAGCGTGGGCCGCGCCGGAGATGCCCAGCTCGGAGAGGGTGGAGAGGAGGATCTGATGGTTCACAGTATCAAAGGCAGCCGATAGGTCTAGAAGGATGAGAGCAGAGGAGAGAGAGTTAGCTTTAGCAGTGCGGAGCGCCTCCGTGACACAGAGAAGAGCAGTCTCAGTTGAATGACTAGTCTTGAAACCTGACTGATTTGGATCAAGAAGGTCATTCTGAGAGAGATAGCAGGAGAGCTGGCCAAGGACGGCACGTTCAAGAGTTTTGGAAAGAAAAGAAAGAAGGGATACTGGTCTGTAGTTGTTGACATCGGAGGGATCGAGTGTAGGTTTTTTCAGAAGGGGTGCAACTCTCACTCTCTTGAAGACGGAAGGGACGTAGCCAGCGGTCAAGGATGAGTTGATGAGCGAGGTGAGGTAAGGGAGAAGGTCTCCGGAAATGGTCTGGAGAAGAGAGGAGGGGATAGGGTCAAGCGGGCAGGTTGTTGGGCGGCCGGCCGTCACAAGACGCGAGATTTCATCTGGAGAGAGAGGGGAGAAAGAGGTCAAAGCACAGGGTAGGGCAGTGTGAGCAGAACCAGCGGTGTCGTTTGACTTAGCAAACGAGGATCGGATGTCGTCGACCTTCTTTTCAAAATGGTTGACGAAGTCATCCGCAGAGAGGGAGGAGGGGGGAGGAGGGGGAGGAGGATTCAGGAGGGAGGAGAAGGTGGCAAAGAGCTTCCTAGGGTTAGAGGCAGATGCTTGGAATTTAGAGTGGTAGAAATTGGCTTTAGCAGCAGAGACAGAAGAGGAGAATGTAGAGAGGAGGGAGTGAAAGGATGCCAGGTCCGCAGGGAGGCGAGTTTTCCTCCATTTCCGCTCGGCTGCCCGGAGCCCTGTTCTGTGAGCTCGCAATGAGTCGTCGAGCCACGGAGCAGGAGGGGAGGACCGAGCCGGCCTGGAGGATAGGGGACATAGAGAGTCAAAGGATGCAGAAAGGGAGGAGAGGAGGGTTGAGGAGGCAGAATCAGGAGATAGGTTGGAGAAGGTTTGAGCAGAGGGAAGAGATGATAGGATGGAAGAGGAGAGAGTAGCGTAAAACTTTTGAATGCTGGCGGTGCTTTCACTCTAGTGGTAGCATGAGACGGAGTCTACAACCCACACAAGTGGATCAGGTAGTGCAGCTCATCCAGGATGGCACATCAATGCGAGCTGTGGCAAGAAGGTTTGCTGTGTCTGTCAGCGTAGTGTCCAGAGCATGGAGGCGCTACCAGGAGACAGGCCATTAGTCAGGAGACGTGGAGGAGGCCGTAGGAGGGCAACAACCCAGCAGCAGGACCGCTACCTCCGCCTTTGAGCAGGAGGAGCACTGCCAGAGCCCTGCAAAATGACCTCCAGCAGGCCACAAATGTGCATGTGTCTGCTCAAACGGTCAGAAACAGACTCCATGAGGGTGGTATGAGGGCCCGACGTCCACAGGTTGGGGTTGTGCTTACAGCCCAACACCGTGCAGGACGTTTGGCATTTGCCAGAGAACACCAAGATTGGCAAATTCGCCTTCCTATGCTTCCTGGCTGATGTTTTGGTCACTTTTGAATGCTGGCGGTGCTTTCACTCTAGTGGTAGCATGAGACGGAGTCTACAACCCACACAAGTGGATCAGGTAGTGCAGCTCATCCAGGATGGCACATCAATGCGAGCTGTGGCAAGAAGGTTTGCTGTGTCTGTCAGCGTAGTGTCCAGAGCATGGAGGCGCTACCAGGAGACAGGCCAGTACATCAGGAGACGTGGAGGAGGCCGTAGGAGGGCAACAACCCAGCAGCAGGACCGCTACCTCCGCCTTTGAGCAGGAGGAGCACTGCCAGAGCCCTGCAAAATGACCTCCAGCAGGCCACAAATGTGCATGTGTCTGCTCAAACGGTCAGAAACAGACTCCATGAGGGTGGTATGAGGGCCCGACGTCCACAGGTTGGGGTTGTGCTTACAGCCCAACACCGTGCAGGACGTTTGGCATTTGCCAGAGAACACCAAGATTGGCAAATTCGCCACTGGCGCCCTGTGCTCTTCACAGATGAAAGCAGGTTCACACTGAGCACGTGACAGACGTGACAGAGTCTGGAGACGCCGTGGAGAACGTTCTGCTGCCTGCAACATCCTCCAGCATGACCGGTTTGGCGGTGGGTCAGTCATGGTGTGGGGTGGCATTTCTTTGGGGGGCCGCACAGCCCTCCATGTGCTCGCTAGAGGTAGCCTGACTGCCATTAGGTACCGAGATGAGATCCTCAGACCCCTTGTGAGACCATATGCTGGTGCGGTTGGCCCTGGGTTCATCCTAATGCAAGACAATGCTAGACCTCATGTGGCTGGAGTGTGTCAGCAGTTCCTGGAAGAGGAAGGCATTGATGCTATGGACTGTACCGCCCGTTCCCCAGACCTGAATCCAATTGAGCACATCTGGGACATCATGTCTCGCTCCATCCACCAACGCCACGTTGCACCACAGACTGTCCAGGAGTTGGCGGATGCTTTAGTCCAGGTCTGGGAGGAGATGCCTCAGGAGACCATCCGCCACCTCATCAGGAGCATGCCCAGGCGTTGTAGGGAGGTCATACAGGCACGTGGAGGCCACACACACTACTGAGCCACATTTTGACTTGTTTTAAGGACATTACATCAAAGTTGGATCAGCCTGTAGTGTGGTTTTCCACTTTAATTTTGAGTGTGACTCCAAATCCAGACCTCCATGGGTTGATAAATTTGATTTCCATTGATCATTTTTGTGTGATTTTGTTGTCAGCACATTCAACTATGTAAAGAAAAAAGTATTTAATAAGAATATTTCATTCATTCAGATCTAGGATGTGTTATTTTAGTGTTCCCTTTATTTTTTTGAGCAGTGTAGTTCAAGAGGAGGCGGTCAGACCTTTTTCTGAAATCACTTGGGCCTCAAATGAATTTTTGAAAACCTGGGCATTATTTAAAAGGCAAATCCCTCCCACAATAAATAGAGACAACTTCCTCATGCTGAACAAAGATTGTCAGACGGACTCGCTGAACAGAATCTTCCCACATCACAGCTCAGTCGGTGCTCTGTCTTCTGAAACAACATCATGCTTTTCCTATTATTTTGTGTTGGATGTGTTGCTTTGTCTGCAGGGCAATCCTCTGGTAAGTTATCAATTCAACATGTTTTTAATGTTCATGATTTGAAAAGAAAATGTCAGAGGTTTAGTCCAGAAAACAGTGACTGTTGAAGCATGACCAAACCCAGATATCAGTGAAGATGTGTCTTCCAGTCATTAGTAGTGAGCATGAGTAAGTCAACAACAACAAAAATGATGTGTGGAAAAGAATAGAACAATTCAATTGAACAAATCAGATGATTGAATGTGGATCAAATGCTGATATTTAAAATAGAGTAGGAAGTAGAGAAGTGTGATGACTACTGTGAAAACAACTTTATTTTGGATTTTTGTGATCATAAAGTAGATATACTAGAATGGGTACTAGTCTGTTTGGGCTATCATTCCACTCCTTATAATGTAATGTTTTGCATAAGACACGGAGTACAGGGAGTGGAATGTTTAGCCTAAAACAGGTATGGATTTCAGGCTAATGAGAGATACAGCTTCATGTCAATATTTACCCCATCAGCTTCAACTACAATGGGACCAAGGACTATCACGACACAGGTGACAACACCTCCAACTCTTACTACCCCTTACGTGGACCCACCTTTTGGTACTAAACCCCTGGAAAGTGGTGGGTATTTAAGCATAAAGTAAATACATTGAATTATGATACTTGGCTAATTGTCTTTATATACTGAAATAATTTGAATATTCTTGCCCAAATATAGGATTTGCAATTCTTCAGGTCGCTGTCCAATCGTATCAGGAGCTAAATGAGACCACAGTTGATTCTTTCTTCAGTCAGGTAACATTCAATCATGGTGTTTTTTTTTGTTGTTTTTTTTTTAATCTATATCCCAGGTAGCAATGTATGTATATATTTTATATAAAGTTCCAATGCATATGATTGATCTATTATACAAGTATTTATATTGGAAAATAATATCTAGATTAGATGAGCTTGAGTTGAACTAAATAGTGATCCATTTTCTCTACTAGATCTACAACATCGTTCGGGCACAGCGACCTGATCTGAAATTTCGACTGACCGTGAAAACTGTCCAGAAAGTTTGATGGATTATGATCCAAGGCATAGCAGATTGAAGTTCTAATGGTACATCATGTTCTGCAGATGTGAACTATTGTACTGTATTTTCAATGATTTTATGCTGTTTAATATCAGTCATTATATTAATGTTAATAATATATTTGAACGTATCATTTAATTGACTTATATTGACATGCTGCACATTCCTGTCACCATCTGGGGGAGGAGCTGTAATTCAAGAGTTATGTCACAACTTTTTCCACTTTCATAGAATCTTGTCATCTGTTTCCAGTGTTTTCTGATGGATTTGATGTTGGGCTGAATAGTCCTAACTACTGTAATCTTTTCTTTGGCTATAAACATGTTACAAATACTGCAACTGTTCTCACACTCATGTTAATTCAACAGATCCAGTGACTTCAGTCTTTTTTTATATCAAACATAAAGTGACTTCCCTGAAAAGAACAGTCCAACCCACCCCCAAAAAATGTATATGTAACTTTTTTCATTCATAAAAAAATAATGACAATGTGTACAAATTAAGCTAAACTTTGATAACTACTAGCCACATTTTTTTGTGCAAGCAAGGGGTTTCTCTCCAAAGCTAAATAAATTGGTGTATTAATTTATAACACAAACATAAATATTGTTAAGCGTTTTTAATTGAGTATTCACAAATATCAACGTAAAAAATGTACCATGTACATTTTAGAACGATGTTTGAAACTAAGTCACGTAGGCCTATGTTATTATGAACATACTGAACCAGAGGGCTCCAGAGAGTGTAGCCTACATTTATTTTACCTGAGTAGCCAGCAGCATACCATCCTGCATCCCACTGCTGGCTTACTTCTGAAGCCAATCAGGATTGTCCTTGGATGGGAAACCAGATGCTGCTGGAAGTGGTGTTGGAGTGCCAGTAGGAGGCACCTTTACCTTTGGTCTAAAAAAAAATATCCCAATGCCCCAGGGCAGTGATTGAAGACGTTAAACAGGTGTCCTGACTCTCTGTGGTCACTAATAAAAATCCCATGGCAGTTATCATAAGAGTAGGGGTATTAACCCTGGTGTCCTGGCTAAATTCCCAATCTGGCCCACATACCATCACGGTCACCTAATCATCCCCAGTTTACAATTGGCTCGTTCATCCCCCCTCCTCTCCCCTTTAACTATTCCCCAGGTCGTTGCTGTAAATGAGAATGTGTTCTCAGTCAACATGCCTAGTTATTTATATAACCAGGTAAGTCAATTAAGAACAAATTCTTATTTACAATGACGGCCTAACCTGGACGACACTGGGCCAATTGTGCGCCGCCCTATGGGACTCCCAATCACGGCTGTTTGTGATAGAGCTGGGAATCGAACCAGGGTCTGTAGTGACACCTCTAGCACTGAGATACAGTGCTTTAGACCACTGCACAACTCGGGATCTGTATAATATGAGTATTCCTTCCCAAATCCTTCTGCTGAAATGCTTAACTGTACAGTTGGCTGATTCATATGTGAGGCAAATACAGTTGTTGGTGCAATTCTTTAATCTTACTGAGCCCACTTCCTGCAAAGGCATGAGACAGGCAGGGCTAGAATCAGATTGTGGAGTATGTTTGACATCGGGTGTGTTCGTAAATTCAATCTGGAGTGCCAGAGTGCGCTCTGGGCGTTCGTAAATTCAGAGCGTTTCGCTCTCGGAGCGCACACTGGACGACCTGGCCGTGGAGTAGGGTTGATACGAGCGTTCTGACCTCACAACGACAGTCAAGCTAACTAGCTAACGTTGGCTAGCTTGCTAGCTACTTCCAGACACAAATGAGAGAACAATCTCACTCTGACCATTTTACTCGCCCTAGCATAGCTGGTTAGGCTGTTTTCATGTTGTCCAGAGTGTTGGTGACTGGCAACAATTTAATAAAGCTTTTTTACTTTACTGACACCGGCGATATTCAACCGGTGTTGAGCGTTCATTTATTCTGCGCTCTGGCACACAGACGAGATTGCTCTGAAATCGGAGTAGATATTATTATTATTTTTTTACAAACGCACCCATTGTATTGTCATTTAGTGGGGACTTGAGTTTCAATTTGTATTAGTCGCATGTACGGGACACGCATGTTATACATCCTCCAACAAAATGTTTACTTGCAGGTTCCTTCTTGACAATGGAACAACAATGAGAAACAGTAAAAAATAAGAATATGAACATAAAGCAAATGGCAGTAGAATATCGGACATTACCAGGGACGTTACTGGATAAAGTAGTAGGGATACACTCTTACCTACAATCAGGTCTTTGAGGCTGCAGTAGTTGGCTTATCCAAGACTCTGAGATGGCATCACCCTGGTAAAGAACAGAAGTGTCACTTGAGAACATGCAAGAGACCACTGTGTGTGGAAGGGAAGAATGATTGATGGATTGCTTTGTGATGGAGACAAAAGGACCTAAATCCTCACAATATGTCACTTTGACCAAATGTGCTCCTGGTGACCTTTGAAGTGACCTTCGGGGACCTTTTTCTAGCTTACCAACATGCAGCATGTGGAAGACTCCTCGGTTTGATAGAGGGTGAAGGTGAGGTTGTTCACATTTTTGATGCTAGGAGACATTTTCTTGGCTCATATGGGGTCACAGAAACAAACTGAGGAATCAAAGTGCAGATTTCATTAAATACACAAAACCAGCAAATGGATCTCAAAACCTCATACAGATAGTGTTAAAGGACATGGAATTTAATGAAATAAATGCTGTAACCAAACTCGTATACTGCAGGCATGTGTATGTGTTTACTGTTCAGGGAATGTGTATGTGTTTGGTGTTCAGGGCATGTGTATGTGTTTAGTGTTCAGGGCATGTGTATGTGTTTGGTGTTCAGGGAATGTGTATGTGTTTGGTGTTCAGGGCATGTGTATGTGTTTAGTGTTCAGGGCATGTGTATGTGTTTGGTGTTCAGGGAATGTGTATGTGTTTGGTGTTCAGGGCATGTGTATGTGTTTAGTGTTCAGGGCATGTGTATGTGTTTGGTGTTCAGAGCATGTGTATGTGTTTGGTGTTCAGGGCATGTGTTTACTGTTCAAACACATACTATTGTTGCTGGAAACGTTTTTATTTAGACATTTTTACAAGCATTTCATAAGTGTCAAAAGCTTTTATTGACAATTACATGAAGTGTATGCAAAGAGTCAATATTTGCAGTGTTGATCCTTCTTTTTCAAGACCTCTGCAATCCGCCCTGGCATGCTGTCAATTAACTTCTGGGCCACATCCTGACTGATGGCAGCCCATTCTTGCATAATCAATGCTTTGAGTTTGTCAGAATTTGTGGGGTTTTGTTTGGCCACCCGCCTCTTGAGGATTGACCACAAGTTCTCAATGGGATTAAGGTCTGGGGAGTTTCCTGGCCATGGACCCAAAATATCAATGTTTTGTTCCCCGAGCCACTTAGTTATCACTTTTGCCTTATGGCAAGGTGCTCCATCATGCTGCAAAAGGCATTGTTCGTCAGCAAACTGTTCCTGGATGGTTGGGAGAACTTGCTCTCGGAGGATGTGTTGGTACCATTCTTTATTCATGGCTGTGTTCTGAGGCTAAATTGTGAGTGATCCCACTCCCTTGGCTGAGAACCAACCCCACACATGAATGGTCTCAGGATGCTTTACTTTTGGTATGACACAGGACTGATGGTAGCGCTCACCTTGTCTTCTCCGGACAAGCTTTTTTCCGGATGCCCCAAACAATCGGAAAGGGGATTCATCAGAGAAAATTACTTTACCCCAGTCCTTAGCAGTCCAATCCCTGTACCTTTTGCAGAATATCAGTCTGTCCCTGGTGTTTTTCCTGGAGAGAAGAGGCTTCATTGCTACCCTTCTTGAAACTAGGCCATCCTCCAAAAGTCTTTGCCTCACTGTGCGTGCAGATGCACTCACACCTGCCTGCTGCCATTCCTGAGCAAGCTCTGTACTGGTGGTGCCCCGATCCCGCAGCTGAATCAACTTTAGGAGACGGTCCTGGCGCTTGCTGGACTTTCTTGGGCGCCCTGAAGCCTTCTTCACAACAATTGAACCGCTCTCCTTGAAGTTCTTGATGATCAGATAAATGGTTGATTTAGGTGCAATCTTACTGGCAGCAATATCCTTGCCTGTGAAGCCCTTTTTGGGCAAAGCAATGATGACGGCACGTGTTTCCTTGCAGGTAACCATGGTTGACAGAGGAAGAACAATGATTCCAAGCACCACCCTCCATTTGAAGCTTTCAGTCTGTTATTCGAACTCAATCAGCATGACAGAGTGATCTCCAGCCTCGTCCTCGTCAACACTCACACCTGTGTTAACGAGAGAATCACTGACATGATGTCAGCTGGTCCTTTTGTGGCAGGGCTAAAATGCAGTGTAAATGTTTTTTGGTGATTCAGTTCATTTGCATGGCAAAGAGGTACTTTGCAATTAATTGCATTTCATCTGATCACTCTTCATAACATTCTGGAGTATATGCAAATTGCCATCATAAAAACTGAGGCAGCAGACTTTGTGAAAATTAATATTTGTGTCATTCTCAAAACTTTGGGCCACAACTGTAATGTACTTGTCCTCTTGCTCAGTTGTGCACCGGGAACTCCCACTCCTCTTTCTATTCTGGTTAGAGACAGTTTGCGCTGTTCTATGAAGGGAGTAGTAGTACACAGCGTTGTTTCTTGGCAATTTCTCACATGGAATAGCCTTCATTTCTCAGAACAAGAATAGACTGACGAGTTTCAGAAGAGAGGTCTTTGTTTCTGGCCCAGCCTGTAATCGAACCCACAAATGCTGATGCTCCAGATACTCAACTATGCTAAAGATGTCCAGTTTTATTGTTTCTTTAATTAGCACAACAGTTTTCAGCTGTGCAAACATAACTGCAAAAGGGTTTTCTAATGATCAATTAGCCTTTTAAAATGATAAACTTGGATTAGCTAACACAACGTGCCATTGGAACACGATTGATGATAATGGGCCTCTGTACACCTATGTAGATATTCCATAGAAAATCAACCGTTTCCAGCTACAATAGTAATTTACAACATTAACAATGTCTACACTGTATTTCTGATCAATTTGATGTTATTTTAATGGTAAAAAAAAGTGCTTTTCTTTCAAAAACAAGGACCTTTCTAAGTGACCCAAACCTTTGAACGGTAGTGTTTATAAAAAAAATCAAATAATTGCTTTGCTCAAGTCATAATAAATTAAATTAAAAATCCATCAAAATCTGTCTGTTTAGGATAGAGATATCTATCTATCTATCTATCTATCTATCTATCTATCTATCTATCTATCTATCTATCTATCTATCTATTATCTGATCGGGCTGCGTCTCAATCATGACCGTGTCTACATAGGACGACATCAAGGTCCAGACCTCTGTAATTTTTCCTAAATTGAAGAAAAGTAGATTCATAAAAATATATATTTTGTACACAATAAAAATCAATTATAGGTCAGCATCTAAATATTGCTCCCAGCGTTGATCAAAGCTCAGAACGCTTATATTCTTGGGGTGCGTTCATAAATTCGCTCTGGTTGTACTCTGATTGCAGAGCACTCTTGTCTGAGTGTGCCAGAACGCAGAATATCTGATGAATTTCCAAACGGACAATCTGACAATGCTCTGAATTTACAAATGCCCAGGGCGCACTCTGAGCGCACTCTGGCACTCCAGATTGAATTTATGAACACAACCTGAGTTCTAATCACGCCTGCTCCTTTGCAAACGACTGGAATGATGAACAGTAGTTTGTTCGTTATGTTCCCCTGCGTCCCCTGGATTTGTTTTTTTTCGCAGCAAATTCACCACTCTCTCAAACGGCTAACTCTGCCCTCTTGCAGCACAGGCCGAACAAACTACCCCAGCTCGGAGTCGGCTCACTAGAGAAGTAGATAATGGATACATCTCTGATAGTTTAAAACTATCAAGAGCAGTGAGACAGGGTTGCTCGCTCTCACTGTATCTATCTCTAATTGGAATTGAAATACGAGCTATAAAGTAAAAAAATATATAGAGATCGAAGGATTAGACATGTATGGTTTTATGACCAAGATTTCTACCTTTGCAGAAGATGCCACCTTCCATCTCTGTCCTCGTTCGGCCTCCATAAGTGCACTCACCAAAGATTTAGATGGTTTTGCCAATCTATCCGGTCTGAAACCAAATCATGACAAGTGCTCACTACTTCGACTGGGATCTTTAAGAAACTCCAACTTTGTATTACCATGTAGTTGTCATGACTTCCGCCGAAGTTGGTGCCTCTCCTCCTCCTCTCCTACTTTATAATTTATTCCCTATTTAACCCTCTGGTTCCCACATGGTTTTGTGTGTGTTTGTTCTTTGTTTAGTGTTCAGGACTTCTGTGAGCTGGTATGTTTTTCCCTGCGTGGAAATCATTGTTGTTTCTTTTTGAGTAAAGTACATATTTTACTCAGTTATGTGTCCTGCGCCTGACTCCGTCCTAACCGTTGCACACTGACACTTGACAGAAACACGCACCAAAAAAAAAAAAATGGAGTCAGCAGGTGCACCCAGTCCTCTGTTACAGGTGGAGGAGCGGTCCAGCAGCACGCGACGATGCTCCAAAATCTGGGCACAGCCATGGATTGCGTGCTGCACACCATGGAGCGATGGGAGAGAGGGAGTTTTCCCACACCCCCATCAACTTCACCCCAACCCACACCGCTGTCCACCCCTCCGTCACCTGGACCCAGTGGGATTCGGCTCTCGCTCCCGAGGGCATATGATGGGACGGCTGCCGGGTGCCAGGGATTCCTGCTCCAGTTGGAGCTATACCTGGTGACCGTCCACCCGGCTCTCTCGGGACACGAGAGCGTGTCCGCCCTCATCTCCTGTTTGTCGGGGAAAGCGCTTGAGTGGGCCAACGCCGAATGGTGAGGAATAGACGCAGCGTTGGTCCACTATGAGAATTTCACCTGCCGCTTCCGGGCGGTCTTCGATCATCCACCTGAGGGGAGAGCGGCGGGGGAACGCTTGTTCAATCTCAGACAGGAGATGAGGAGCGCACAGGACTTCGCACTGGACTTCAGGACCCTGGCTGCCAGCGCGGGATGGAATGAGAGGGCTCTGCTCGACCAGTACCGGTGTAGTCTACGTGAGGACGTTCGTCGGGAGCTGGCCTGCAGGGACACCACCCTTACCCTCGACCAGCTGGTGGATTTATCCATCCGGCTGGATAACCTGTTGGCCACCTGCGGACGTCTGGATCGTGGTCAATCCATTCCATCCCCCAGCACCTCCGATCCTACACCTATGGAGCTCGGAGGTGCTGCTCTAAGGGTGACCGGAGGGGGGGCCATTCCCTGCACCACCTGTGGCCCCAGAGGGCACACTGCTAGTCGGTGCTGGGGAGATTCCCCAGGGAGTCGAGGCAGCAGGCAGGGCACTGGTGGATCATCCCAGGTGAGTAGGCACCCGACTCACCCAGAGCTCCCTGTTGCGCAAATGTGTGTATGTATAGAATTTCCTGAGTTTTCCCCGCATTCCCAGCGCTAGTAGATTCAGGCGCAGCTGGGAACTTTATTGACCGTTCATTTGCACTTAGATTAGGGATCCCTATTGTTCCTGTTGATGTGCCCTTCCCTGTACATGCCTTAGTCGTCCTTTAGGGTCGGGCCTGATTAGGGTGGTCACAGCTCCACTATGTATGATAACGCAGGAGGGTCATAAGGAGAGAATTAGTCTCTTCCTGATCAATTCTCCTGCGTTTCCTTTGGTGTTGGGGCTTCCCTAGTTGGCCTATCATGACCCCACTATTTTGTGGCAACAGAGGGATCTCAAGGGATGGTCACGTCAGTGCTCAGGGAGGTGTGTAGGTGTGTCCATAGGTGCAACTACGGTGGAGAGTCCAAACCAGGTCTCCACCATGCACATCCCCCCTGAATATGCCGATTTGGCTCTCGCCTTCTGTAAAAAGAAGGCGACTCAACTACCACCCTATCGACGGGGGGATTGTGCGATAAATCTCCTGGTAGACGCAGCACTTCCCAGGAGTCACGTGTATCCTCTGTCACGTGTATCCATCAGATCACGGTTAAGTACAGTTACCCGCTGCCTCTCATAGCCAGTCATTGACCGAGTCATTGCACGGGGCACGCTTCTTCACCAAATTGGATCTCAGGAGCGCTTACAACCTGGTGCGTATCCGGGAGGAGGATAAGTGGAAGACGGCATTTAGTACCACCTCTGGGCACTATGAGTACCTCGTCATACCGTACGGGTTGATGAATGCTCCATCAGTCTTCCAATCCTTTGTAGACGAGATTTTCAGGGACCTGCACGGGCAGGGTGTAGTGGTGTATATAGATTACATTTTAATATACTCCGCTACACGCGCCGAGCATGTGTCCCTGGTGCGCAAGGTGCTTGGTCGACTGTTGGAGCATGACCTGTACGTCAAGGCTGAGAAATGTCTGTTCTTCCAACAGTCCGTCTCCTTCCTAGGGTACTGCCTGTCCGCGGCAGACGTGGAGATGGAGAATGACCGCATTTCAGCCATGCGTAATTGGCCGACTCCAACCACGGTAAAGGAGGTGCAGCGGTTCGTTACGTACGTTACGTACGGAGCCCACTCCCACCCAGTGTCCAATTGGGCGTCTGTACGTTCCGTCTGATGTCCGTGATCGATTGATCTGTTGGGCCCACACGTCACCCTCCTCTGGTCATCCCGGCATCGGTCGGACAGAGCGCTGTCTTGGTGGGAAGTACTGGTGGCCCACTTTAGCTAAGGACGTGAGGGTTTATGTTTCCTCCTGCTCGGTGTGCGCCCAGTGCAAGGCACCTAGACACCTGCCCAGAGGGAAATTACAACTGTCTAATCTGTCTCCGTTTCAGTGTGTACTAGGTTATCAGCCGGTCCTGGCACCGTGGGATCAGAGCCAGATCGAGGCACCTGTGGTGGATGAATGGTTTCGGCGCTCGGAGGAGACATGGGACGCTGCCCATGTGCGCCTGCAACGGGCCATCAGGCGACAGAAGGCGAGCGCCGACCGCCACCGCAGTGAGGTCTGGCTCTCGAAGCTGGGTCCGCGGTTTTTGGGACCATTTAAAGTCCTGAGGAGACTGAACGAGGTGTTGTAGGTTACAGCTTCCCCTTGATTACTGTATTAACCCCTCGTTCCATGTGTCTCTCAGGCCGGTGGTGGCTGGTCCGCTCCAGCAGTCTGAGGTGCGGGAGGTTCCTCCGCCCCCTCTGGACATCGAGGGGGCCCCGGCGTATACTGTGCGAGCCATCATGGACTCAAGGCGTCGGGCGAGAACCTCTGATTCCCACATGGTTTTGTGCGTGTTTGTTCTTTGTTTAGTGTTCAAGACTTCTGTGAGCAGGTGTGTTTTTCCCTGTGTGGAAATCATTGTTGTTTCTTTTCGAGTAAAGTTCGTATTTTACCCAGTCATGTGTCCTGCGCCTGACTCCGTCCTAACCGCTGCACACTGACACTTGACAGTAGTGTATCAATTACATGGCCAGACGGGCTAGTAAATGTTCTTGTAATACATACCGTGCATTAGAAAAGTATTCAGACACCTTCCCTTTTTCTGCATTTTGTTACATTACAGCCTAATTCTAAAATTGATTAAATTAAAGCAAATTATCATTAATCTACACACAATACCCCATAATTCTATTTTTTTTTTTGCAAATGTAAAAAAATAATAATAGAGAAATACCTTATTTACATAATTATTCAGACCCTTTTCTACGAGACTCACATCCGGTTTCCATTGATCATCCTTGAGATGTTTCTAGAACTTGATTGGAGTCCACCTATGGTCAATTCAATTGATTGGACGTGATTTGAAAAGGCACAAACCTGTCTATATAAGGTCCCACAGTTGACAATGCATGAACAGAGCAAAAACCAAGCTATGAGGTCGAAGAAATTGTCTAAAGAGCTCCGAGACAGGATTGTGTTGAGGCACAGATCTGGGGAATGGTACCAAAAAATGCAGCCTCCATTATTCTTATAATAGAAGAAGTTTGGAATCACCAAGACTCTTCCTAGAGTTGGTCACCCGGCTAAACTGAGAAAATGAGGGAGAAGGGCCTTTGTCAGGGAGGTGACCAAGAACCCAATGGACACTCTGACAGAGCTGCAGAGTTCGTCAGTGGAGATGGGAGAACCTTCCAGAAGGACAACCATCTCTGTAGCACTCCACTAATCAGGCCTTTATGATCGAGTGGCCAGACAGAAGTCACTCCTCAGTAAAAGGCACATGACAGCCTGCTTGGAGTTTGTCAAAGGGAACCTAAAGGACTCTCAGACCATGAGAAACAAGATTCTGTAGTTTGATGAAACGAAGATTGAATGCTTTGGCCTAAATACCAAGTGTCACGTCTAGAGGAAACCTGGCACCATCCCTACGGTGAAGAATGGTGGTGGCAGCATCATGCTGTGGGGATGTTTTTTAGAGGCAGGGACTCTGAGACAAGTCAGGATCGAGGGAAAGATGAACAGAGCAAAGTACAGAGAGATCCTTGATGAAAACCTGCTCCAGGGCGCTCAGGAGCTCAGACTGGGGTGAAGGTTCATCTTTCCAACAGGACAATGATCCTAAGCAGACAGCCAAGACAACGCAGGTGTGGCTTCGGGATAAGTCTCTGAATGTCCTTGAGTGGCCCAGCCAAAGCCCGGAGTTGAACCCGATCTAACATCTCTGGAGAGACCTGAAAATAGCTGTGCAGCGACGCTCCCCATCCAACCTGACAGAGCTTGAGAGGATCTGCAGAGAAAAATAGGAGAAACTCCCCAAATACAGGTGTGTCAAGCTTATAGCGTCATACCCAAGAAGACTCAATGTTGTAATTGCTGCCAAAGGTGCTTCAACAAAGTACTGAGTAAAGGGTCTAAATACTTACTTAAATGTGATATTTCAATAGTTTTTTTATACATTTGCTAAAATTAAAAAAAACAAACAGTTTTTGCTTTGTCATTATGAGGTATTGCGTGCAGATTAATGAGTTGCAGTTCAAATGAGGAAATCAGTCTATTGAAATAAATTAATTAGGCCCTAATCTATGGATTTCACATGACTGGGAATACAGATATGCATCTGTTGGTCACAATAACCTTAAAAAAAAAAAAAGAATTGACCTCACAATGGGCCTCAGGATCTTGTCAACCAGCCCTGTGTCTGTGTGTCTATTGCTCTGACCCTTACCATTTCATTTGCCAATAAACTTGGGCCTCCTGTCTTCAGGCAGGTATTTGGCCACGTAGTTGAAAGGCCCTCCAGACAGGGCTATGCAGATACTTGTGAGGTAATCCAGAAAACTGTGGAAAACAGTGACACACTCAGGCAGAAAACAGGCCCATCTTTTCAAAGAAAACACCATTTAAATGATATCTCTATTTGATAAAAATAAGTTGTTTTGTTGTGATCACACGAAAATCCTAATATTTCAGGTAAAGAGCTCCACAGTCAGGCAGAAAAATCGGAATGTTCTATCATAAAATGAGAACAAGTTTCCCTGGCTGATATGGCTGCTACTTAGAAATACTAACCGTAAATTAATAGATGACATTCACTGCTATAAACCGGTCTCCAATATAATCGCATAGTTTACACAGACCCACCGTGGACATTTACACAAACACTGAACAAAAATATAAATGCAACATGTAAAGTGTTGGCTCCATGTTTCATGAGCTGAAATAAAAAGATCCCAGAAATGTTCCATACGCACAAAAAGATTATTTCTCTCAAATTTTGTGCACAAATTTGTTTACATCCCTGTTAGTGAGCACTTCTCCTTTGCCAAGATAATCCATCCACCTGACAGGTGTGGCATATCAAGAAGCTGATTAAACAGCATGATCATTACACAGGTGCACCTTGTGCCTGGGGACAGTAAAAGGCCACTCTAAAATGTGCAGTTTCGTCACAACACAATGCCACAGATGTCTCAAGTTTTTGAACTGCAACTCAAAATCTTTGAAATTGTTGCATGTTGCGTTTATATTTATGTTCAGTATAAATGTCAGTGTGAAAAGGCGTCCCATGGTCTGTTTTTGTCAACGAACTCAAGGTACTCCAAACACTGATGGTAACCAGATGATCCCAATAATTGATATAGCCTAGTAAACTATGCCCCCCTCTGGTATGTTCTACTGCTGGGACTTCTTGTTTCCTACTCAAATACATTATACTTATTAAACCTGCAATATGTAAGCAAACTAAATCAGAGAAAAACAGGTGGAAGGATTACACACTTTAATGACACAGCAATAAAGCGTATAACGGTATCAAAAACGTCATGCAATACATGTACAGTAAATATTCAATTATATTTCTGCCAAAAGATGCTTCAGTACTACATATTACACTGAGTACACAAAACATTAAGAATACCTGCCATGACAGACTGACCAGGTGAAAGCTATGATCCCTTACTGATGTCACTTGTTAAATACCCTTCAAAATCAGTGTGGATGAAGGGGAGGAGACAGTTTAAAGAATGATTTTTAGACCTGGATTGTGTATGTGTGTCATTCAGAGGGTATTTAAGTGCCTTTGAACGGGGTATGGTAGTAGGTGCCAGGTGCACCGGTTTGTGTCAAGAACTGCAACGCTGCTGGGTTTGTCACACTCAACCGTTTCCTGTATGTATCGAGAACGGTCCACCACCCAAAGGACATCCAGCCAACTTGAAACAACTATGGGAAGCATTGGAATCAATATGGGCCAGCATCCATGTGGAACGCTTGACACATTGTAGTCCATGCCCTGACGAAGTGAGGCTGTTCTGAGGGCAAAAGGGGGGGGAACTCCATATTAGGAAGGTGTTCCTAATGTTTGGTATACTCAGTGTACACACTATGTATACAGGATATTTTATATTGTTGCTAATGATATGAAAATAAGTACATAAGTATATGGATAAAACAGAACACTGACCAGGAATATGGCAATGTTGATGGCTGCTTGAAGGAATTCCATGTAAAGCAATGTTTTCTTCAGACACTTTTCTAACAAACACCTAATGGTTTAGAACTATGCAAGAGTTCAGCTAAAGATAAATAGAATAGCGCAATAAAAAAAGACTGTTGTACTAATACAACATTTTGTCCAAAAGTATATTAAGATGACTAGGAATGTAATACAAATGTAATTTGATAACATCTGGAGTTTTGTGCAAATATCATGTGAGAAAAGAATAGTGGAAAAGAATAAAAAAATCTCAAATATGAGGCACAGTATTGACAACAAGGCAGTAAAAGTCCAGAGGATTTTGGAAGAGTTTCTCTCCTGGCTGGCTTTGGCTTGCCAGTTGCCACCCTATACCACAGCACATGTTCTAATTCAACTAAAGCTGATAACAAACTTACAAAGAGCACCCTCATGATGGGGGAAAACAATGTACATTGTTTATTCTGCAGCACAAATAAAATAAAAATAGGTAAAAACACCCAGATTAATAAATTAAAAAAAACACACCAAAACCCCTCAGCCAGTGCTCCTCAATTCCAAAGAGTCACAATTGTGGGGCACAGACCCAAGGTAATGATACTTAGCCACGGTGCCTCCAGAACTCATTTAAGGAAGTGCATTTGACGGTAAGGCTTCTAGAAACTACACGTCTCTGATTTAGTGGCGCTCTTGGTTCCCTATGTGGAGACATTGCATGCACACATCACTGACAGAGAGAAACAGAAACGATGGTGAGGTAACCACGGGAAAATATGTTTTATCAGGAAATTGCTTAACTACAGTGTATTTTGGCACTTAGTCATTTCTGGATATGTATTAGCAGAGAAGAGCTCCAAGGTGAGAAACAGTCGTAACACAGGGTCCCTGCTGAGGCTTCTACAGGCGATAGTGTGCATTGTTGACAGCTAGCTATAACGCTCAGATTGAGGGTTCATTGTAGCTAGCTAGCGCTCAGATTGAGGGGACATTGTAGCTAGCTAGTTATAGCGCTTAGATTTAGTTGGCCCCTATGCTTGCTCCAACTACAGCCTCAAGGCTGAGAATGACCACCAACCTAGAGCAGATAGTTACATTTGACTGTGACTTTAAAGTGTAATTACTTTATGGTATATAGATTAAGTTTGTATAAAAGCTATAGTATGATTCAATTTCCAGTCATGTGTCCCAGGAAGTGCCCTTTGCTACTCGAGACCTGTCATGTGCTGACAAAACTGAGGATAGATCACTGAATGAAATACGAAGTCCATGCAATTCATGAAGTGATTAAGTGTTCTACGTAAAAGAGTTTGCTTTGACCCACTTTAGACAGACATAAACCAGTCTCTTCAGTGAGAGTCCCTGGCTGCTTCCTCTGTGACTGGTATTTACTGTAGGGATCCCCCTCCCCTGGCTTAAAGCACTGGATGATGGAAACTTCAGCTCTGAATGACTCTACTTTAGCATCACACACCCAGAGTGCCACAATCTGAGGCTGAATGTTTTTGTCATAAGTGCAGGATAACCAACCACAGCTCTAAGCTGCTGAGGGACATGTTTCTATATTTAGCACTTGGCTCAATGACTAAACCCTGCTCTATCCATTCACTGGTCTTGTACCAAAACATGTAGATCAAACAGAGATTCTGTAACAAGTATGGGCCACGACCTCTATCGCAAAAAACATGTCTACAAAAACCACCCATAACGGAGACCATTGAGTCCAAGGAGAGTACCAAAATAGCTACAGACAGATCCTGGTACACTCTGATCTACATTAGCTACATGACCTTATTTTCCGCTTTCTGGCTACAGTGTTATTGTGTCTGTCACCATTTGTAAATGTGTTAAGATGAAGACCAAGGATTAACTCTGCATTAGCTACATCTACACACCAAACCTAAATCCACTGACTTGGCCCATCCTATGTCAATGTCAATGCAAGCTCCTTTATAAGATAAATCAAATCTGTCTTGAAAAGTCAGTGGGGGAAAAAATACAATGTAAAATACAAAGCTACAGTAACTTCAAAATGGCAGAAGTCCAGTCGAGTACCTTATCAGACCTGGATATGATATATTTTTTAAAAAGGGGGATCTGGACCCAAACAAAACGTAGACCGGACCCATACCTTAAGGGGTCAGGGTCTAGACCAGATCTGATTGTACCAGAGTGACAAATGTATGTTAAATCAGCCAAGTTTATCTTCTGGCTAATAAATAGGTCTTTATATGTTGGCTCTCCATAAGTCAATAGATTCACCTTATTAGCGTAAAATAAAACATTTTAGGTAATGCAGAGACGTGGTCAGATCCATTCATGTCCACTCTGGTCTATCAGCTGTAGTTACATAGACCCGGATCGGAGGGTCAACTACAGAATTTCAGTCACAGTAATTGGGTCCCATCCAGACCCGTAGAGTCTAGACCCTTCAAACTCAACTTTGGACCTCGAAGCCAGTCCCACTATCTTTTCTTCATTGTTCCCCCTTAAATCAGGGACTGATTTAGACCTGGAACACCAGGTGGGTGAAATGAATTATCAGGTATAACAGAAAACCAGCAGGCTCCGGACCTCGTAGTGTGAGAGCTCAATACCCCTGTTCTAGAATGTCCACTCAATAAAGAGTGAAATCAGAGCCTTAGATCAGTATGATGTTATACGGTCTCTCTGGATATACAGTATTTCTCTGGATAACACCATTCAGTGCAAAGGGGGGGACAACAATAACAGAAAGATGCATAGAAGCAGAACTCAGGCCCGTACCCCAATCACTCAGAATATAGGGAATGCTTCAAGAGAACCAGATGATTTACCTGACAAATTACATAAAATCCATAATATAATTCTTCAAAGCCTGGATTAAATTCTAACAGGTTTTTGATTATGATTGCTAATCCCAACCAGTTCTCTGCTTTCAGAAAACAGGTGAAACTTAGTGAATACTGGTTGTTTTTCCAAAAGGCATCTTTACCTTCAAGTCCTTAAGCTCAACTTCTAGGAACCTTCAGTTCAATGAACAGTAGCAACATAGAGTAATGTCCTGTGTGAGTGGGCAGGAAAGTAGGTACCATGATGAGCAATATGAAACGACAGCTGGGCTTGACCCTACCACACTAAATTCAAAGTTCACAGTCAAAACCCAGGGTCGTATTCACGAGTGCACACCGTAGCAAAACAATGTGCAATGGAAAACAAGTGTCTTATTGGACAAGTTTAGGTAGTCCCTCCCTGTTTCAGTCAGTTTTCTTCCATTTGGTGCCTAATGAATATAACCCAGGACTAACAGACCGTAGAGGCTTCTTCCACTACCTAGCTCAATGAGCTAAAAGTCTTGGAACAGTTTAGTCTCTGGTCTAGTTCTGTTCTAGTATTTCCTAGGGTTGTTGTAGGACACAGAGAGTGGGGGTGCGCTGGGGCTTGGCACGGCGACAGGGGAGCTGAGCTCTGGGGGGTACGGCTGCAGGCCCATTTGCTTGTTGTCCTGGAGCTTGCGGACCACCACGCGGCAGAAGTCCTCGCTGTGGCGGTGGCAGGTGTCAAGGAGCTGGCGGACCTTGGCGGTACGCGTGGCCCGGTTCACCACCAGCTCGTAGTCCTCGAGCATCAGGAGAGAGCGCGCCAGCAGGGCATCCAGGCTCTGGTTCAGACAGGCCTCCGTCATCTGGGAAACGATATCCTCGCGCCGTGCTGCGATCCAGCGCGCCACAGGGCCCAGCGTGAGGTCGGGGGGGTCCGAAGGTGGGTTGAAGTCTGGAGGATTTGGGTAAAGCCAAAGTAGGTATTAGATTAGCAGTAATATAAATAATTGGAACAGTAGTGGCCTGAGAACAGCACTGAGGAACATGAAAATGTACCTTAGATAGAACAAACTTTTCAGTGTTCCTCAAGACTCTGTTCTTGGACCACTGCTGTTCTCTCTCACAGTGTACAAAACATTAGGAACACCTTCCTAATATTTAGTTGCAACCCCTTTTGCCCTCAGAACAGCCTCAATTCTCTACAAACTGTTGAAAGCTTTTCACAGGGCCCATGTTGACTCCGATGCTTCCCACAGTTATGTCAAGTTGGCTTGATGTCCTTTGGGTGGTGGACCATTCTTGACACACACAGGAAACTGTTGAGTGTGAAAAACACAGCAGCATTGCAGTTCTTGATGCACTCAAACCGGCGCGCCTGGCATCTACTACCATACCCCGTTCAAAAGGCACTTAAATCTTTTGTCTTGTCCATTTACCCTCCGAATGGCACACATACACAATCCATGTCTCAAGGCTTAAAAATCTTGATTTAATTTTTTTTTTTAAACATGTCTCCTTCCCTTCATCTACACTGATTGAAGTATATTTAACAAGTGACATCAACAAGGATCATAGGTGTCACCTGGATTCACCTGGCCAGTCTCTTATGGAAAGAGCAGTGTTCCTAATGTTTTGTACACTCAAAATAAATATATACAGTACCAGTCAAAAGTGGGGACACACCTAATCATTCAAGGGTTTTTCTTTATTTTTACTATTTTCTACATTGTAGAATAATAGTGAAGACATCAACACTATGAAATAACACATGGAATCATGTAGTAACAAAAAACAAAGTTACATTAAAATATATTTTATATTTGAGATTCTTCAAAGTATCCACCCTTTGCCTTAACAGCTTTGAACACTATAGGCATTCTCTCAACCTGCTTCATGAGGTAGTCACCTGGAATGAATTTCAATTAACAGGTGTGCCTTGTTAAAAGTTCATTTGTGGAATTTCTTTTATTCTTAATGCATTTGAGCCAATCATCAATACCTTGTGTTGTGACAAGGTAAGGGTGGTATACAGAAGATAGCCCTGTTTGGTAAAAGACCAAGTCCATATTATGGCAAGAACAGCTCAAATAAGCAGAGAGAAACGACAGTCCATCATTACTTTAAGACAGGTCAGTCAATACTGAACATTTCAAGAAGTTTCTTCCAAGTGCAGTCGCAAAAACCAACAAGCGCTATGATGAAATTGGCTCTCATGAGGACCGCCACAGGAAAGGAAAGACCCAGAGTTACCTCTGCCGCAGAGGATAAGTTCATTAGTGTTACCAACCTCAGAAATTGCAGCCCAAATAAATGCTTCAGAGTTCAAGTAACAGACACATCAACTGTTCAGAGGAGATTGTGTGAATCAGGCCTGCAAAGAAACCACTACTAAAGGACACCAATAAGAAGAAGAGACTTGCTTGGGCCAAGAAACACGAGCAATGGACATTAGACCGGGGGAAATCTGTCCATGGTCTGATGAGTCCAAATTTGAGATGTTTGGTTCCAATCGCCGTGTCTTTGTGAGACACAGAGTAGGTGAACGGATGATCACCGCATGTGTGGTTCCCACCGTGAAGCATGGAGGCAGAGGTGTGGTGGTGCTTTCCTGGTGACACCGTCAGTGATTTTTTTAGAATTCAAGGCACACTTAACCAGCATGGCTACCAAAGCATTCTGCAGCAATACACCAGCCCATCTGGTTTGTGCTTTGTCCTGTTGAAAAACTAATGATAGTGGGACTATGACTCAACACACCTCCAGGATGTTTGACCAAGAAGGAGGGCTATTTGACCAAGAAGGAGAGTGATGGAGTGCTGCATCAGATGACCTGGCCTCCACAATCACCCGACCTCAACCCAAATTTGATGGTTTGGGATGAGTTGGACCGCAGAGTGAAGGAAAAGCAGCCAACAAGTGCTCAGCATTTGTGGGAAATCCTTCAAAACTGTTGGAAAAGCATTCCAGGTGAAGCTGGTTGAAAGAATGCCGAGCGTGTGCAAAGCGGTCAAGGCAAAAGGTGGTTACTTTGAAGAATCTCAAATATAAAATATATTTTGATTTGTTTAACACTTTTTTGGTTCCAGCATGATTCTATAGTTTTGATATCTTCACTATTCTACAGTGTAGAAAATAGTAAAAATATAGAAACTCTTGAATGAGTAGCAGTGTCCAAACTTTTTACTGGTACTGGTACTGGATGGATGGATGGATGTATGTATGTATGTATGTATGTACAAAAGTATGTCGACACCAAATTAGTGGATTGTCAAATTCAAATCAGTGGATTCGGCTATTTCCGCCACACCCGTTGCTGACAGGTGTTTAAAATCGAGCACACAGCCATGCAATCTCCATAGACAAACATTATACACACGCATTTTTACACATTGTTACCAGCCTTATTCTAAAATGGATTATATAAACAAACAAAAAAATCCTCAGCACTCTACACACAATACCCCATAATGACAAAGCGAAAACAGGTTTAGACATTTTTGCACATTAATTAAAAATTAAACAAACATTTTATTTACATACAGTTGAAGAGAGAAGTTTACATACACCTTAGCCAAATACATTTAAACTGAGTTTCACAATTCCTGACATTTACTCCAAGTAAAAATCCCCTGTCTTAGGTCAGTTAGGATCACCACTTTATTTTAAGAATGTGAAATGTCAAAATTAGCACAGAGAATGATTTATTTCAGCTTTTATTTCTTTCATTACATTCTCAGTGGGTCAGAAGTTTACATACAACCAATTAGTATTTGGTAGCATTGCCTTTAAATTGTTAAATTTGGGTCAAATGTTTCGGGTAGCCTTCCTCAAGCTTTCCACAATAAGTTGGGTGAATCTCAGCCCATTCCTCCTGACAGAGCTGGTGTAACAGTCAGGTTTGTAGGCCTCCTTGCTCGCACATGCTTTTTCAGTTCTGCCCACAAATTTTCTATAGGATTGAGGTCAGGGCTTTGTGATGGCCACTCCAATACCTTGACTGTGTTGTCCTTAGGCCATTTTGCAACAACTTTGGAATTATGTTTGGGGTCACTGTCCATTTGGAAGACTCATTTGCGACCAAGCTTTAACTTCCTGACTGATGTCTTGAGATGTTGCTTCAATATATCCACAATTTTGCTTCCTCATCTTGCCATCTATTTTGTGAAGTGCACCAGTCCCTCCTGCAGCAATGCACCCCCACAACATGATGCTGCCACCCCCGTGCTTCACGGTTGGGATGGTGTTCTTCGGCTTGCACGCCTCCCCCTTTTTCCTCCAAACATAACAATGGTCATTATGGCCAAACAGTTCTATTTGTGTTTCATCAGACCAGAGGACATTTCTCCAAAAATCTTTCCAACGATCTTTGTCCCCATGTGCAGTTGCAAACCGTAGTCTGGCTTTTTTATGGCGGTTTTGGAGCAGTGGCTTCTTCCTTGCGGAGCGGCCTTTCAGGTTATGTCAATATAGTACTCGTTTTACTGTGGATAAAGATAATGTTGTACCTGTTTCCTCCAGCATCTTCACAAGGTCCTTTGCTGTTGCTCTGGGATTGATTTGCACTTTTGCACCAAAGTACGCCCATCTCCAGAAGACAGAACGCGTCTCCTTCATGAGCCGTATGACGGCTGCATGGTCCCATGGTGTTTATACTTGCGTACTATTGTTTGTACAGATGAACATGGTACCTTCAGGCGTTTGGAAATTGCTCCCAAGGATTAACCAGACTTGGAGGTCTACAATTTTTTCCTGAGGTCTTGGCTGATTTCTTTTGATTTTCCCATGATGTCAAGCAAAGAGGCACTGAGTTTGAAAGTAGGCCTTGGAATACATCTACAGGTACACCTCCAATTGACTCAAAAGATGTAAATTACCCAATCAGAAGCTTCTAAAGCCATGACACCATTTTCTGTAAACTTCTGACCCACTGGAATTGTGATACAGTGAATGATAAGGGAAATAATCTGTCTGTAAACAATTGCTGGAAAAATGACTTGTGTCATGCACAAAGTAGATGTCCTAACCGACTTGCCAAAACTATAGTTTGTTAACAAGAAATTTGGAGTCTTTGAAAAACGAGTTAATGACTACAACCTAAGTGTATGTAAACTTCCAACTTCAACTGTAAGTATTCAGACCCTTTGCTATGAGACTCGAAATTGAGCTCAGGTGCATCCTGTTTCCATTGATCATCCTTGAGATGTTTCCACAACTTGATTGTGCTCCCAAAATACAAGTGTGCCAAGCTTGTAGCATCATACCCAAGAAGACACCAGTGGTAGGCCTGATCACCAACAACAAGACAGCATATAGGAAGGTCAGAGACATGGCCGTGTGGTGCCAGGACAACAACCTCTTTCTCAACGTGATCAAGACTAAGGAGATGATTGTGGACTACAAGAAAAGGACCGAGCACGCCCCCATTCTCATCGACCGGGCTGTAGTGGAGCAGGTTGAGAGCCTCCAAGTTCCTTGGTGTCCATATCACCAACAAACTATCATGGTCCAAACACACTAAGACAGTCATGAAGAGGGCATGACAAAGCCTATTCCCCCTCAGGAGACTGAAAAGATTTGGCATGGGTACGCTGATCCTTAAAAGTCTACAGCTGCACCATCGAGAGCATCCTGACTGTTTGCATCACTGCAAGAGGCTACTAAACAGCTTCTACCCCCAAGCCATAAGACTCCTGAACATCTAATCAAATGGCTACCCAGACTTTTTGCATTGCCCCCCCCCCCCCCTCTTTTAGACTGCTGCTACTCTGTTATTAAAGTCACTTATGCATAGATAACTCTACCCACATGCATATATTACCTCAATAACTGGTGCCCCAACACATTGACTCTGTACCGGTACCCCCTGTATATAACCTCGCTATTGTTATCTTACTGCTGCTCTTTAATTATTTGTTACTTTATTTCTTTTTTGTTGTTGTATTTTTCTTAAAACTGCATTGTTGGTTAACGACTTGTGAGTAAGCATTTCACTCTAAGGTCTACACCGGTTGTATTCGGCGCATGTGACACATAAAATTTGATTTGAAGAATAGGCTGTAATCGCTGCCAAAGGTGCTTCAGCAAAGTATTGAGTAAAGGGTCTGAATACTTATGTAAATGTAATAATTTTTTAAGATATAGATAAATATATTTGCAAGCATTTCTAAAAACCTGTTTTTGCTTTGTCATTATGGGGTATTGTGTGTAGATTGATGAGGGTAAAACACAATTTAATCAATTTTAGAATAAGGCTGTAACGTAACCAAATGTGGAAAAAGTCAAGGGGTCTGAATATTTTTTACAGTAGCTAGGTAGGTAGTGAGACTAGGAGATTAATGTTAGTCGTGTCATGTGATTTAATTTTGAATTTCTATCTCCGTTACCTGGCTGGGGTTGGTATGGCTGTGGCTTCAGGGTGAGGTTGTCCAGGTACGTCACACACTCCATTTCAGGCAGATCTGGTTTGAGGGGAATGTTGAGCTCGTCCAGGGGCCTGGCGCTCTGGGGGTAGTTGTTGAGGTTGTTGTCCCCCAGGCTCTGCTCTCTGAGGGGCTGCGGAGGCTCCAGGGTGTGGGGCATGAACATCGAGGGGGACACTTCTAGGAGGGATGAGGAGGGGTTGGGTGGAGGGGGCGACAAGGAGAGGTCGGTGTCAATCAGAGGAGGCTTTTCTCCAGGGAGGAAGTTCCTCCTCATTAATTAAAGAAATGATTTGACGGAGAATGAGGGAGAAGAGAGAGAACTGGGTATCAATGCAACTCGTATACAACGCAGAAACAGACTAGTACTCAGGAAACTCACTATTTCCCTTCAGGGCATAAGGTTAACTGTTAATCACAGCTGTCAATCACAGTCCAGGAAAGTGGCTGGATTTACCTTTAGAAGGCGGAGCATTGGTGCTAGTGAGGGAGCTTGGTTGGGAGATGTCCGTTTCCTGGGAGGAGCAAGACCCAGAGCCAGAGGTGGAGCTTCCCTATGGCAGTGACACAGCATGTTAAAAACATACACACACACACCTGAGTGTGCTACATAAGAGTAAACTGGCCCTAAAAGAACAGATATACAGCTCTGGAAAAAATTAAGAGACCATTGCAAAATTATCCGTTTCTCTGGTTGAACCATTTATAGGTATGTGTTTGGGTAAAATTAACATTTTTGTTTTATTCTATAAACTACTGACAACATTTCTCCCAAATGCCAAATAAAAATATTGTCATTTAGAGCATTTATGTACAGAAAATGACAACTGGTCAATGTTGTCAGTAGTTTATAGAATAAAACAAAAATACAGTGTCTTCAGAAAGTATTTAGGTTGTTGGTTGACAGAGGTTTTTTTGTTAATTGGTCGCAAATATATATTTTTTCATGGCACATAAGACACCTGTCTGATTCGTGCCTGGACTAATCCATTGCGGAGGCAGCACAGGCCATCACGCTCAGACAGGCATCGGCAACACAAGGCCATGAAGGTATTTGCCTTGGCACGCCAAGCAATTTGATTTAAAAAAAAAAGTGAAATTGCATTGGTTTTCCATAAATGGCTACTGCTTTGGACCTGCCACAGTTCATGAGAGTATTCCTTAGGCCTATAGCATGTGAAGATAATTTGTCTTGGGTATAATTTAAAATGTTGAGTCAAGAAAACGTAATTGTGTAAATTGTTTGCCCTCTGATAGTTAGCGTCTATCAATTCCCCATTACATACAGTATATCACCAGTAGTACATTTACCATTAATCCCAATAATTTCTAATCTACAATGTTTGTTATGGTAATTTCTGATAATGCATCCAATATATTAATATTATTACAGTCATTACAGAGTGGACACGTTGTTTGCAGAGCTCACAACCTATGCTACACTACACACAAGTTCTGCCAATTAATTCATTGTCTTTTGTTTGGAGCGATCCTGTCAATGTTGACTAAGGACCCGATTACGCATATAAGTAGGCCTAGGCTACTTGGCCTACGTGCAAATGTAGAAATGTGCCCATTTAGGGATGTCTGATAGTATTAACTCACCATAACTAATGAGCAGTGGAGCTACGCAAAATAATCATTTCAATCAAGTAAACAAAGTCTGTTTTTACATGCATTGAGAATGACAATAGCTCCTCAATGTATTTGTCAAATCTTTTCAGCTCTCTCCTTTTTGAAAACCACCGAGCCTCGGCGCGAATGGGAAAAATGTCATGCTCTGATCCAGTGGAAACCTGATTACTTCTCAACTTTGCGCAAACACAGATGTCTGTCCGGATCTCACTGGCGTGGGAAACTGAGGGCTCAGAATAGTTGATACAATGTTGCGAGGGCGAGCATCAGGCCTGACAGTTAACACGTTTCACTTTCCTGTTCGTTGCAGACAGGCGGAGTAGATAGATGAATGTGGTTGAGGAACATGAACAAACTGCCACATTTGTGCGTCTTAATTATTTCATCAAACAGTGCCCTTAAAGCATCAGACAAGCTCAGTACATATAGTTTATTTTATTAATAAACACATAGGGTGTGTCTATATAATGAAAAATACACATTTGAAAATGTTGACCTATCAATTGGTAAAAAAAAGAGGACTCTCGGTTGACCCATTAAAAACGTTTTGCCGGGGACAGCCGGTCATTATACTCACTGGCCAGGGACTGGGGTTGTTCTTCAGAATGTTCAGAGACTTCTCCTCGTCTCTCCCCCTCTCACACACCACGGGTGTGGCAGAGTAACAACTGGCCCGCCTCATCAGCTAGAGAGAGAGAGAATGTATGCTGCTTTATAAACTGGGTGGTTCGAACCCTGAATGCTGATTAGCTGACAGCCATGGTATATCAAACCGTATACCACAGGTATGACAACATTTATTTTTACTGCTCAAATTACGTTGGTAACCAGTTTATAATAGCAATAAGGCACCTCGGGGGGTTGTGGTATATGGCCATTATACCATGGCTATGGGCTGTATCCAGGCACTCCGTGATACGTCGTGCATTAGAACAGCCCTTAGCCATGGTATATTGGCCATATACCACACCTCCTCATACCTTATTGCTTAAAAATAAACTGATGCAAATCATTGTGTGCATTTCTTTCCACGTTAAACGGTGAATAAGGAAGTGAAAGTAGGGGAAATGTGAAGTCATACATTTGTCTCTCTGTTCGTCAATTGTCGAGTCATTCATCTCAAGACATATCAATGAGTCACGATGCGCCAAACCCTGGTCAAGTCTGAAGTCATCAAATTTGGGGCTATCACAAACAGAACTAAAACATTTAACAATACACACAGTGAGGTCATATGAGCCTGGGGATGAGGTTACTTGAGTCATAGTGAATGACTTGGGACTGTATGTTTCCTGCCAAACCCTTTCCTTTTGACCTGTGTACTGGACAATCTCGCACTGACTGACCTTTGACTTCTTGACCTCCAGCACGGCCTCCAGGACGTTGATTTCATCGAACCTCCTCAGCATTGGCTCCAGCTCCATCACACACTCTGCACAAGACAGGTAGAGACGGTTATGGCTCTATAGTTTTTAGGGACAAATGTATACTTGACAACACCTACATAGATAATACATTGATGTCAATGGAATAATTGTACAAAACATTGAGTTAGGTATGTTGATCTTAACTTCTTCGGGGTATCCCCCCTTCTTCTCAATTTCCACCTGAAGACATACCCTAATCTAACTGCCTGTAGCTCAGGCCCAGAAGCAAGGATATGCATATTCTTTATATCATTTGAAAGGAGACACTGAATTTTGTGGAAATGTGAATTGAATGTAGGAGAATATAACACAATCGATCTGGTAGAAGATAATACAAGGAAAAAAACATACGTTTTCTGTTTTTCTAATGTTGTTGCATCATCTTTCAAATGACCAAGAACAGCCAAACATTCAGATAGGATGCTGGGGATCATTTGAATGAAGAACATAAGAGGGCAACAATAGTTTAGCAAAGTTTCAGATAGATAACTCTTGAGCGAGCTACATGATATTGAGCATGAAGTCACCCAGGTGTCCCACACAAATGTACCCAAGTGGCCGAATTGGTACAGTGATACATTTTGAAGCAAATAACTATATACAAAATACATAAATGCTATTCTAACGCCCCCCCCCCCCAAAAAATATATAAAAATACAAATAAAAAACAAGGGTAACTATTTACACATGTTCTATTTACAATATTGTGAAGACCCTCGGTCCTCTACACAATATTGTGCTGCTGGTACCTTGGCCCATAGCAGTCTCTTTCTGCTGTAAAGCATAGGGTTACTGAACAAGTGGTGCAGGTGATGGGGCATTTCCTGTGACAAAGGGCACAACGACGCCTCCCTACTGTGCCCTTTTTGCCCTGGGGCACATTCATGCCTGCAGAGATGAGTTTGGGCAGGTGAACACCACTGGTTGAAGGAGCAGAAGGGACAGAGGTAGAGGGGACAGAAGGTGATGCAGTGGACTTGCTGTAGCTAGCAAGCTCCTGGATGAGCAGCTCTCTGAAGGCTAGCTCTGAGATGGGGGGGCTGTCCACAGCTCTTAGCCATTTCCTTCTGGAGGATGAAGGCATTCACCACAGCAATGTCGATGAAATGATAGAAAAATGTCTTGTAGCATTTCATGGTCTTGTGGAGAACATTGTAGTAACCTATCAGTGCTTGTGACAGGTCCACACCTCCCATGCCCTTGTTGTAATCCTTTATGGCTGCAGGAATTGGTACATTTTTGGTGGTCCATGCCCCGGTACCGTCCTTCATACGCCTTACGACGTGATCGCCACTGAAGGACTTGTGGATAGTTGTGCACATGACCAACTCTCTGGTATCCATCCACTTCAAAGAGCAGGCCATCTTCACGGATCCATCTCATGGTACCCCGCTCAGGCATGTCGTTCACCTGTCTTTGGAAAGACTACTCTGTTGGTCCGAATGGTGCCACAAGCCCACACCTCCAGTTTACTCAGCTCTGTAAACAAGGTAGGGCTTGTGTAGAAGTTGTCCACAAACAGTTTGTAGGCCTTCCCCAGCAGTTGAAAATCCAATAAATCCATAACGGAATCATAACTAAGTACATTACCGGTAGCAAAACTGTTTTTCCCCTCAAACAAAAAAATTGCTATTGTAGGTACACATAGAATCAGCCGAAACAAACAATTTGTAACCCCATTTTGTTGGTTTGTTCCGCATGTATTGTTAGAGGCCAATTCTGGTCTTTGAGGCTACCATCCTCTCGTCGATGGACAGGTTCTGGGCGGGCTGAAAATAGGTCTTGCAGGCCTCAACGATGTTGGAGTAGAGAGGTTTGATTTTGCAGAGCCTATCAAACATTGCTGTGCCTCTCTTCTTGTCAATCTCCCCATCAACTTCTGGGTCACTGATGTGAAGTGCCCGTGAGATAATCAGAAACCTTTTACAAGACATGACAGTCATGGGGAAAGGCAGTTGATAGAGAGCTGACGTTTTCCAGTAGTCCCTTAGAGTTTTCAACTTCACCAGCCCCATGTAAATGACCATTGGAAGGTAGCAGAAAAGGTCTGACATGGAAATGGGCTTCCATGCCTCTTTCTTTCCTGCCTGCTTCTTAGCCCCGTACTTATTGGTGTTCGACACCAGGGTATCAACAAATGACGAGGTGAAAAACAGTTGAAAAAGTTGAAGGGGGCTGTACTTTGCAGTCATGTCTAGTTGAGGTCCTGGCTGCCTTTTGGGTCTAAAAACTGGTGGAATTGGTTCCATATCATCTTCTAACACAGAGTGCCAATGACCCTCTGGCCCTGTCTGCAGGTTTCTCTCTTGCCCACCTCCGCTTCTTTGTCACTGACTTCACACATCTAGATGGACGGGTAGGTGTGGAGCCGGAGACAGCAGGGGTCCGGCTGGATGAACCAGCTTCAGAGGGAGATGGACACCTAGACATTGGCGGCTCATAATCAGAATCACTGCCACTGTGAAAGATTTTTTTTAAATCAGTACCAATACTTTCACGTATGAGCCCTGTATCTACATGTAAAATAAACAAATATATATATATGAGTACAGGGAACATAATCACTATGGTGAAGTGCTGTTCCATTCCATGTTTATGTAAAATAAATGTAAAAAATATATAACACACACACAGTATAGCCAATGTGTACTTTACACATTTCATTACTGATGATATTTGTATATATTGCAAATAAAATAAGAATATCTCCCCAAAAATCTCAAATTAATAATATTTGATATTCAAACAACGACATTAGCATTAGAACTTACCAGTGCAGCATGGCATCCTCTCCGTGCAGAAACATGTCTTCCGCCTGGGAGTCAAAACTAGCATCGCTGAAAGATTCATCTTCCTGAAGCAACTCGGTCTCGCTTTCTCTATCAATTTCCTCTATAATTTTGGTTAAATCTGTATACCTAGACTTTGTTTTAGCTTTTCCTGATTTATTCGTCATAATTGAAATACATAAACTTGCTGAAAATGCTATTGACTATGTACTGCTATGAGTAACACTTGTGGCTCCGTCAAGTAGGATTTGCAATAGCGAATGAACCGCTTTCACGCCAGAGTTTACGACAAAGGCTGGTCTTCGAACGTATAACCATTACATATCGCCGTTGGGTCATTGGGCCAAAATACAGTCAATCAACGATAGACCGGTCCTACCATTGGTGCGCAATGAGGTCATTGATTGGTGTCTTCAAATCGGTTCGTTTCGGTCAATACGTCCCGGGAAAAGAACAATCAAGTATGGTTGTGTTAGTAACAACCAGAGGATTGCAATGAAACCAACCATGACTGGATAAACATTTGTTTTGTGTGTGTAATTACCACAAATGTTTCGTCCAAAGTTGAATGAGACGGAAATCACGACGCACGCAGTTTACAAATGTTTCGTGTTAGGTTATAAAAATTTATTTTATCAAACAAAACGAACAATCACTGTGTAGTTAGGACACTTGGCATTGCCACCAGAGGAGGATCTTTAAAGTTAATGCCACGCTAATGCTTGGTTGGAAAATGCTACTAATACTTGTGTGCGGGGCGCTGTCTTCAGAAAATCGCATGGGGTGCTTTCGCCGTAAAGCCTTTATGAAACCTGACACAGCGGCTGGATTAACAAGAAGTTAAACTTTTAAATGATGTAAGATACATGTATTTACATAAATGTTTAATATTACGAATGGTGTATTTAGAATTTTAGAGCTCTGCAATTTCACCGGATGTTGGCCTGGTGGGACGGTAGCTTCCCACCTACCCCAGAGAGGTTTTAAGGGAGGTTTCTGTGCCAAGTAACAAGATAAGGTCAGAATGGCATCCGTCTGAGTCAGTAAAGGTTACTGTGAGGTAAGATGAAGGGTGATCTCTTACTGAGAAGAAAGAGGCTATGAGTAGAAGTCCCCCTTAGGCACAGATCCAGAATCAGCTTATTTTTCCCAAATCCTAACCATAAACATTTGTGGCAGGAAAGCGCCAAACTGCTCTGAGATCTGTGTCTAGGGGCAACTTCAGCCTATGTGAAGGTAACGAGTTGAGGTCAAAGGTTAGAGGTTATGTCTCTTACGGAGGAAGGATTGCCGTTCGTCTGGGTTAGCGGTCCAGCCGAAAGTCATGAGGTTGATGAGTGTCTCCCTGCTGGGGATGTCCCCTGGCAGACAGTCCAGGCCTGTTTCCGGACGTGCCCCCCGCAGCACGCTGAACATGATCTGCATGGGGTTGGTCGCCTCTGTACAGAAATACAAATGCTCACTCAGTTTTTTACTTCTGAATGAAGGTTTAATTTAATATCACTTGCGTCTGGAAATCCCACCGCTGCCTCCAACTATAATTGGACTTCGTTTTTTGCTATTTTCGAGCATGCAGAGGACCATAAAGGTTAACTCATGAGTATGGTATGTCACTGACTACAAACACAGTAAGGTCATGTGGCTAATCTAATGTGTACGTATAGCTGACAACATTTATTTTGAATGAGGTTATATGATTCCATAAAAGTGAGATTAACATCCATAAAAAACACATATTGCTTTTACAAACATTCCATACTGCATTCTAACAGTAAAAAAATAAAAAAAATAAAAAACATCTAAACCTTAAATTACCTTCAAATGGTATCCTCCTGGCCAGCACCTCCCACATAATGATAGCATAACTAAAATGGGAACATAAAAAAACAACAGCTTTATTTGACCCACAGTTAGAATAGCAGCCTCTGGGGAGAAAAATAAATATTGATGTCAGATGAGCATTCCCCTCAAAGGGAGGTCTAATACTAAAAATCAGTCATGAATCTCATTTCCTCAGTCGTACACAAAAGGCCAATACACTTCCCAGCGGCGGCATGACTCGTTCATGATGACAGTCTACTGCCCAGAAGCCCCATTGACTGTGAATCAGTCAGAGGTTAGGGGAACTTGAAGGGCTAGTCTCATATCTCTTTTCAGCATTTCCCTTTGTGACATCTTCACTGAAACAAGGGGTTCCTTTAAGGGGGTGTTCATCTAGAAAGGGCAAGCACCCTAGAGACGCTCACTGAGATCAATGAAATTGAAACTTAACATAAAGTACTTTGCCGTTTTCTCGATAGTAGATCGATTTACCTTAGGCTAAATACTACACTTGCCTTGAAATACAATCTTCTATTAAACAGCAACTGAACATGATAAGCAACTTCTCCTTTTGAAAACGGCCTGTGGCATCGATATGAGTCAGACATTTATTCTAGTGTCAGAATTGACTACAAAGTCTAAATAGGATCATTTGTCATAGTCTCGTCCAAAACTGAGATTTGCGAGATAATTAAGAAATAATGGTATGTCATGGAATTAAGGGTACCATAACAGTTTTTCAATCCTGCCCACAGCACCCAAGTAATCATCAATTCAGAAAGCAGCTGCATGCAACCCAATCATAATGCCCATGGTACATTTTATTTGACATCTCTATGGGGTTAGTTAGGGACCATCAGTAAATTACACAATGTACATGGGACAATATTTTTAAAAATGTCAATAGCTACAAATTTCAATTACTTAAAAACCTCAAACCAACTAAATTGGAGAAATCCATATACAAATATTGAACGCATTTAATGAGACAACTAAAAAGGTGTGCAACGTGAAAATATTGTCCCATTTACATTGTGCAATTTATTGACGGTCCTTAACTAGCCCCAGACAGGCTATCCAAAGTCAAACCAACTTTGCCACGGACGCACACCGGCCGGCTGAAGCTAATTGGCGAAAGAAGTTGGCTAGCTTGCTACAGTAGCTAGTTTAGGCTACTTCCAGACACAAGACCTGGTTAGACTGTTTCAAGTTATCTAAAAAGGGTGATGTACTAACTATGTACCATTTTGGCAGAGTGAAGTACAAATGCTTCCCACATTCGAACACACACACACACACACACGAGACACCAACATCAAAGCACGAATCCAAAACCCACATCTCGTTCGCAGTTTCATTTCTTAATGAAGATAATTGAAACCGAGGCTAAAAATCAGGAAGTTCAGCCCCCTTTAAAGTTATGTGAAAAATGTCCCGCTGGGCTGACACTTCTGCTACTCCCTTTGAAAAATGATAGGCAAGGAATGTTGTAGAAACTAATTGTGTATTTGAGGTAGATCCCCACAGAAATATGCATGTGTGTGTGTTGGGAGTGTCAGTTTAGTGTGTGTGAGTGTGTGGGTAGAGTCCAGTGTAGTATGTGTGTGTTGGGAGTGTCAGTTTAGTGTGTGTGAGTGTGTGGGTAGAGTCCAGTGAGTGTGCAGAGCCGGTGCAAGAGAGTCAGTGCATTAAAAAAAGCCATTTGATTAACTGTTCAGCAATCTTATGGCTTGGGGGTACAAGCTGTTCAGGAACCTTTCGGTCCCAAACGTGACGCTCTGGTACCGCTTGCCGTGCTGTATGAGAGAACAGTCTATAACTAGAGTGGCTGGAGTGTTTGACAACTTTTAGGGTATTCCTCTGACACTGCCTGGTATAGAGGCCCTGGAAGATAGGGAGCTCGGACCCAGTGATGTACTGGACCGTACACACTACCTTCTGTAGCGTCTTATTATCGGATGCCAAGCAGTTGCCATACCAAGTGGTGATGCAGCCAATCAAGATGCTTTCAATGGTGTAACTGTAGAACTTTTTGAGGATCTGAGGGCCCATGGCAAATCTTTTCAGTCTCCTGAGGGGGAATAGGCTTTGTCATGCCCTATTCATGTCTGTTGGGTGTGATTGGACCATGATAGGTGATGTGGACATCGAGGAACTTGAAGCTCTCGACCCGCTCCACTACAGCCCGGTCGATGTGAATGGAGGCATGCTCGGCCCATCCGTTTCCTGAAGAACACGATCAGCTCTTTAGTCTTGCTGACATTGAGGGAGGTTGTTCTCCTGGCACCATACTACCAGGTCTCTTGACCTCCTCACTATAGGCGGTCTCACTGTTGTCAGTGATCAGGCCTACCACCGGTGTCGTCAGCAAACTTAATGATGGTGTTGGAGTCGTGCGCGGACACATAGTCATGGGTGAACAGGGAGTACAGGAGGGGACTAGGCACACACCCCTGAGACCCTCGTTTTGAGGGTCAGCGTGGCAGCCCATCAGGAAGTCCAGAATCCATTTGCAGAGGGAGGTGTTTAGTCCCAAGGTCCTTAGCTTAGTGATTAGCTTGAAGGGCACTATGGTGTTGAACGCTGAGCTGTAGTCAATGAAAAGCATTCTCATGGAGGTGTTCTTTTTGTCCAGGTGGGAAAGGGAAGTGTGGAATTTAATGGAGATTACGTCATCTGTGGATCTATTGGGCGGTATGCGAATTGGAATGGGTCCAGGGTGCCTGGGACAATTGATGTGAGCCACAACTTTCAAAGCATTTCATGGCTACAGATGTTGAGTACTATAAGGCAACAGTCATTTAAACAGGTTACCTTGGCGATCTTGGGCACATGGACTATGGTGGTCTGCTTGAAACATGTAGGTATTACAGACTGGGTCAGGGAGAGATTGAAAATGTCAGTGAAAACACTTGCCAGCTGGGTCAGTGCATGCTCTGAGTACGCATCCTGGTAATGGTTCTGGCCCTGTGGACTTGTAAGAACTTTTTAAGCAGGCTAACATTCACATCTGCTACAGAGATCTTGACCACACAGTCATCTAAAGCAGCTGGTGCTCTCATGCATGGTTCAGTGTTGCTTGCCTCAAACCAAGCATAGAAGGCATTTAGCTCGTCTGGTAGGCTCGCGCCACTGGGCAGCTCGCTGCTGGGTTTCCCTTTGTAGTTCGTGATAGTTTGCAAGCCCTGCCACATTCGACGAGTGTCAGTGCCGGTGTAAAAGGATTCAGTCTTAGTCCTGTATTGACGCTTTGTCTGTTTGATGGTTCATCGGAGGGCGTAGCGGAATGTCTTATAAGCATCCGGATTGGTGTCCCGCTCCTTGAAAGCGGCAGCCTTTAGCTCAGTGTGGATGTTGCCTGTAATTCATGGCTTCTGATTGGGATATGTATGTGCGGTCACTGTGGGTGATGATGTCATCGATGCATTTATTAATGAAGAAGGTGACTGATGGGGTAAACTCATCATTGCCATTGGATGAATCCTGGAACATATTCCAGTCTGTGCTATCAAAACAGTCCTGTAGCTTAGCATCCGCTTAAAAAAAAAAAAAAGTGTTGTAAAAAGTGTTGGTAAATAGTATGGCCTACAGCTTATCATGAGGTATTCTAACTCAGATGAGCAGAACCATGAGACATCCGTAATATTAGAGATTGTGCAGCAGCTGTTGTTAACAGAGACACACACCACCCACCTTGAGTTGACCCGACGATGCCATTCTGTCCAGCTAATGTATAGAAAAACCTACTAGATTTATATTTTCCATGATTTTGTTCAGCCACGACTCTGAAAAACATAGGATATTACAGTTCTTCAGATCACGTTGATAGGATAGTCTCGAATGGAAGCTCGTCCAATTTATTTTCCAGTGATTGTACATTTGCCAATAGAACGAACGGAGGGTAGAGGCAGTTTATCCACTTGCCGATGTAGTCTCGTCGGGTATCCCGTACGCCGACCTCTATAACACCGCCTCTTCCTTTTTCGATTGTCGGAAATTTGGGCCTGATCCGGGATAAGCAGTATGTACTTCGCCGCCAACTCATTGAAGTAGAAATCCTCATCCAAATCGAGGTTAGTGATCGCTTTTCTGATGTCCAGAAGCTCTTTTCGGTCATAGGAAATGATAATGGAAACATTATGCACAAAACGTTACAATCGGCACAACACCCCACCAAAAAAAATAGCACAATTGGTCAGGAGCCCGTAAAACGTCTGCTATTCCCCCCTGCGCCATTCTTCTATTCATTCCGGCGTTGATGCCAAGGGAATGGTCTGTTGGTGGCGGCACATGTTACAGAAATAGTCAAATAATATTGGATTAATGTCATTGTTTATTTCAAGGTATGTCTTTATTTTTGCTGAACTGCCTGTTTGTGTTAGCCATTATACACTGCTCAAAAAAATAAAGGGAACACTAAAATAACACATCCTAGATCTGAATGAATGAAATATTATTATTAAATACTTTTTTCTTTACATAGTTGAATGTGCTGACAACAAAATCACACAAAAATTATCAATGGAAATCAAATTTATCAACCCATGGAGGTCTGGATTTGGAGTCACACTCAAAATTAAAGTGGAAAACCGCACTACAGGCTGACCCAACTTTGATGTAATGTCCTTAAAACAAGTCAAAATGAGGCTCAGTAGTGTGTGTGGCCTCCACGTGCCTGTATGACCTCCCTACAACGCCTGGGCATGCTCCTGATGAGGTGACGGATGGTCTCCTGAGGGATCTCCTCCCAGACCTGGACTAAAGCATCCGCCAACTCCTGGACAGTCTGTGGTGCAACGTGGCGTTGGTGGATGGAGCGAGACATGATGTCCCAGATGTGCTCAATTGGATTCAGGTCTGGGGAACGGGCGGGCCAGTCCATAGCATCAATGCCTTCCTGTGCGGCCCCCCAAAGAAATGCCACCCCACACCATGACTGACCCACCGCCAAACCGATCATGCTGGAGGATGTTGCAGGCAGCAGAACGTTCTCCACGGCGTCTCCAGACTCTGTCACGTCTGTCACATGTGCTCATGTGCTCAGTGTGAACCTGCTTTCATCTGTGAAGAGCACAGGGCGCCAGTGGCGAATTTGCCAATCTTGGTGTTCTCTGGCAAATGCCAAACGTCCTGCACGGTGTTGGGCTGTAAGCACAACCCCCACCTGTGGACGTCGGGCCCTCATAGAGTCTGTTTCTGACCGTTTGAGCAGACACATGCACATTTGTGGCCTGCTGGAGGTCATTTTGCAGGGCTCTGGCAGTGCTCCTCCTGCTCCTCCTTGCACAAAGGTGGAGGTAGCGGTCCTGCTGCTGGGTTGTTGCCCTCCTACGGCCTCCTCCACGTCTCCTGATGTACTGGCCTGTCTCCTGGTAGCGCCTCCATGCTCTGGACACTACGCTGACAGACACAGCAAACCTTCTTGCCACAGCTCGCATTGATGTGCCATCCTGGATGAGCTGCACTACCTGAGCCACTTGTGTGGGTTGTAGACTCCGTCTCATGCTACCACTAGAGTGAAAGCACCGCCAGCATTCAAAAGTGACCAAAACATCAGCCAGGAAGCATAGGAACTGAGAAGTGTCTGTGGTCACCACCTGCAGAACCACTCCTTTATTGGGGGTGTCTTGCTAATTGCCTATAATTTCCACCTTTTGTCTATTCCATTTGCACAACAGCATGTGAAATTTATTGTCAATCAGTGTTGCTTCCTAAGTGGACAGTTTGATTTCACAGAAGTGTGATTGACTTGGAGTTACATTGTGTTGTTTAAGTGTTCCCTTTATTTTTTTGAGCAGTGTATATGGGATTTACTGCTGCTAGTAGTAGCAGCTCTCAGGTTAGCATGTGGCTAGCTATAGCTATCAATGGCCAACAACAGAGTTTTAGCCAGTTTGGTCATAGACGTTCAATGTATATTATGATAGAAAATGTTAATCTTGATTTTGTGTAACAGTAGGAGAAATGCTGAACTGCTAATAAGTGATGTCTTTCAAGGCTGCTAGTGGTTAGCTAGTAGGGGGAAGCCAGGGGTGGAAAAGGGGCTATGCTAAAAGCCTAAATGCTGTATTGTGAACAAACATTTTTAGCTGATACAGAATAAAGAAATCACAGGATATGGTCAGATGATAAGTTGGCTTTAGACTTTTTAGAGGCCCTTTAAGATAGTGGTCTGAACCTAGCTACAGTATGTTAATATTATTCATGGCTTACTAGGTTGCCTGGATGCCATATCACTTTGGGCTTTAGCATAGTGCTCGGTTGTTCATGCCATGCATATAGCAGAGGGGCCGGCTAACGCACAAACAGATCTGGCCAGGTCCTATAACTCAAAGCCTGGTTCTTGTTGGCTCACCTGTACATGTCGTGTTTGGCGTCTGCCCTGCGGCTCTTGGAGGGTTCATAAGCCTCGGGTGGCATGTAGATGACGGTGCCCCCCATCTCAGGTGGCTTGGATCCTGACCCTTTACTGATGGACAGCTGACGCCACTTAGACAGGCCAAAATCTGCTATCTGGACACAACAAGGACAACTGGGTTTTGAGAGCAGGATTTTGCAACGAAAAGTGAAAATTCTTATTGGACAGGTAGTACCTCCCTGTTTTACTCAGTTTTCAAACATTTTCTCCCTACAAGTACACAACCCTGAACTTCCAAGGAGACATTTATCATCAGAGACATTCAAATATGTAGGCCTAGGCTATTTCTCAGGGAAATTTGAAAATTCAGTTTATTTATACACAACCAAAATGAATCTGGGCCATTACGACTTTAGTCAGTTAAAAGCCTCATATTAATGCTTGAAGCTTAATAGGGGCAGATGAAGATTAGATTGGTTCATGCAGGAGGGTTGAGCTGAATGATGGAGAGCTGATTCATATTTTAATCCTCTCCTGCCCCCGTTTTCAGTGGACCAAACAGTTTAATTGGAACCATGAATACTTCACGGTCATATTAAATGTAAGACAAATTGCCTTTGCCTTAGCAAACAAAATCAAATGTTGTCACATGCTTTATAAAACAACAGGTGTAGACTAACAGTGATTCAGGGGACTATATAATATGAAAACTGCTAAGACAGAGGTTGACACACACACACACCTTGACATGAAACTCTCCGTCGAGCAGAATGTTCTGCGTCTTGAGGTCGTGGTGCAGGAGGGGTGGGGTCATGTTGTGTAGGAAGTTAACCCCTAGAGCTATCTCGTACAGGACACGCAGCCTCAACGACCAGGCCAGCAGGGGGTACACTGTCTTCTACAGAGTGTGGGAGGAGAGAAGGGAAAGTACTACCAGTAGCTCGCAGCCCACCTAAGAGTAACTCGCCAAACAATTCTGAAAGTTCTTGACATTTTCAAATGTTCTACTGCAAACTGTCATAAACAAATCTCACAAGTATCAGACACCGCAAGCTCCCAGCTACGATCTAATAAATGCCACATTGACATTATCCCACTCCTGGTTGGCCACTATTTGCTTAAATTGCCAAACCTAACACAATATCTGCCAATTAATTTCCAGCAATATTGCCCGTCTGTCTGTGTGATGTGCACGCGTATCACTTTGTGTAGCCAGTTGATGCGATAACCGTCTTGTGGTATGAATGAAATACTTTCCCCAAAACGTTCTCAATTAAAATGTTAACTGCAAAGTAGGCTTACCTGGCACAAGTATATCATGAGTAAGTACAGTGCATTCGGAAAGTATTTTCCACATTTTGTTACGTTACAGCCTTATTCTAAAATGGATTCGTTTTTTCCCCCTCATCAATCTACACAAAATACCCCATGACAAAGCAAAAACAGGTTTGCAGAAATTTTTGCATTTTTATTTTTTTTAAGTTAATGAAATAGCACATTTACATAAGTATTCAGACCCTTTACTCAGTACTTTGTTGAAGCACCTTTGGCAGCGATTACAGCCTTGAATCTTCTTGGGTATGACGCTACAAGCTTGGCACACCTATATTTGGGGAGTTTCTCCCATTCTTCTCTGCAGATCCTCTCAAGATCTGTCAGGTTGGAGGGGGAGCGTCGCTGCATAGCTATTTTCAGGTCTCTTCAGAGATGTTTGATCGGATTCAAGTCGGGGCTCGGGCTGGGCCACTCGAGGACATTCAGAGACTTGTCCCAAAGCCACTCCTGTGTGGTCTTGGTTGTGTGCTTATGGTCGTTGTCCTGTTGGAAAGTGAACCTTCGCCCCGGTCTGAGGTCCTGAGCAGATTTTTTATCAAAGATCTCTGTACTTTGCTCTGTTCATCTTTCCCTCGATCCTGACTAGTCTTCCAGTCCCTGCCGCTGAAAAACATCCCCACAGCATGATGCTGCCACCACCATGCTTCTCCCTAGGGATGATTCCAGGTTTCCTCTAGAAGTGACACTTGGCATTCAGGCCAAAGAGTTTCATCTTGTTTCTCATGGTCTGAGAGTCCTTTAGGTGACTTTTGGCAAAGTCCAAGCAGGCTGTCATGTGCCTTTTACTGAGGAGTGGCATTTGTCTGGGCACTCTACCATATAGGCCTGAAAGGTGGAGTGCTGCAGAGATGGTTGTCCTTCTAGAAGGTTATCCCGTCTCCACAGAGGAATTCTGGAGCTCTGTCCCTGACGAAGGCCCTTCTCCGATTGCTCAGTTTGGTCGGGCGGCCAGCTCTAGGAAGAGTGTCGGTGATTCCAGAATCCTTCCATTTAAGAATGAGGGAGGCCACTGTGTTCTTGGGGACCTTCAATGCTACAGACATGTTTTGTTATCCATCCCCAGATCTGTGCCTCGACACAATCCTGTCTCGGAGTTCTAGGGACAATTCCGTCAACCACAGGTGGACTCCAATTAAGTTGTGGAAACATCTCAAGAATGATCAATGGAAACATGATGCACCTGAGCTCAATTTCAAGTCTCATAGCAAAGGGTCTGAATACTTATGTAAATAAGGTATGTTTTTTATGTTTGCTAATTTATTTAAAAATATATATATCTAAAAAACAGTTTTCCCTTTGTCATTATGGGGTATTGTGTGTAGATGAGGACTTTTTTTAAATCAATTTTGGAATAAGGCTGTAACGTAACAAAATGTGGGAAAAGGGTCTGAATAGTTTCCAAATTTACTGTATATAATTTGTATCTATTATTTGCTATTTGCAAACTTTGGCATGAAATGAGCAGTAGCAGTACAGAACCATCGCTAGACTGACATTTATTGGGCCCACAGGAAAAGGAAACTCAAACAGCTACCTTCTACCAAATGTATTCTTAACCATGCTCACAGGGGGAATGAGAAGAAATGGCAGTGCTAAGTATTGTGCTGACATCGCAGCGCTCGCGTTTTTCAGTCATAGCGAGAGTATAGCAATCTGATACCAAAGCTTGAATGACATGCGTCTTCATTCAAAATGATTGTGGGAAACACAGACTATGCCTATACACTGCTTCAAAATAGTTGTGGGTGAAGGAAATGAAAACCCCCTAGACTGGTATGGCAAGATTCTTGTGCCTCAGTCTCGACTCCCTAGTTTGAACAGGTACACTGTTCTTACTAACGGGGTGTACCTCGTGAAGCAGCTGATCCAGAGAGCCATTGCTCATGTACTCAGTGACGATGCAGAAGAACTCGGGCTCGTTGCACACGCCAAAGATTTGGATGATGTAGTTGAACCTGGCCTTGTGAAGCACCTCCGCCTCCTTCAGCAGGCAATTCCTCTCCCTGTAAACACAGTCATGATGAGAACATTTTGACATTAGTCATTCAAATGACTCAGGAATTGATTTTCATATTGAATCTTTGTGTGTATAGAAAAAAATAAGGTACATTTCTGAGTGATGGAAAACAGTGAAATTAATGTATTTTCTATTCAAATTGGCACATAGCCAAGAGGCTTGTAATATATACTTCTCCTTTGGCCCAATATTGGACTAGAGAGCCTAACTTCACTTCTGAGTCCAAGGACCTTACGTGTTCTATTTAAAAGGGCGAAATGCCTCGAAGCTAAATCCCTCTACTTTCATATCAAAATAATTTCACAAATGCAAAATACACACTTTTAACACAGTTGCAGCCGACAGTATTTTTTCCGTGACAAAAACGTTTGTGGCGTCTGTCTTACGTTTACACACAGATGTTCCGAGACGCAGAGTTAATTAGGACAGGTCAGTTAGTCACGGTCTGTAAACAAACGCTGTAACATGGAAATGTGGCCGTGTGGGAACCCTATAAAAAAGGTGTGTATCAATTTAAACCTTTTGTTTTTTGAAAATGATTTATCGCTGACATGAAAGATATGGTTCTTATGGTTGCAAAACCGTACCGCAAGCAACGCATGTTAATTATCCATGTCAATGGTCATATTTAGTGTCGGGGATATGAATGAAACTCCCCTGTACAGAAGACGTATTCGTCTAATGATTTATGTGTAACTTAATGTACTGGAACTTTGAGTCATGATCATGGCCTATCTAGTCGATATATTAATCAAATCTGACAAGGCAATGATAGCTTGTAGTCAGATTAGATCTAATGGCATATAGTCGTACTTAATCTTGATTTGAACAAACATACCTTTCGCCAACAGGAGAATCCAATTTCAGACACTTGATGGCAACGGTGGTCCGCCAATCGCAATGCTGTGCCTTGAATACGGTTCCGAACCCACCTTTACTCAGGTAATGCAAGTCCGTCAATTTTTGATAGGGGATCACCGGTAGAGTGCTCGTGAGACTACAAAGGTTCACACAGCCCGTGTGCTGCTGCTCCATAATTATTGTGAACCTACAATAAGGACCTCTTGAAAATAGCTTGTCCTCCTCTGCCTAAAAGAGAAAGCGGAATTGAGAGTTCCTGTTCCCGACGCAACGAAAAGACCCTGGTGGCTTGACAGAGCCGAGTACAGATTCATAAATGTTCCATTAAAAGCTAGCTAGCTCACGTAATGACGTTTGACCTGCAGGTTTGATATAATGTGCTCGCGCTGCCAGTGTTAATGATTGCAACTGGACGTCGAAAAAAAAAACTGTGACTTGAATTTTTGCTAACAAAAAAATGTTAGACTGTCCATTTCTATCAATGTGTCCAACTCTCTAGCGAGTAACGTTAGGGACGAACAACCACTCCACGCCAAAACAACCGGTGACTGATTTATACCGACACCGCATTGGGGCATATTCTTGACCCTGTCCGTCATTAGTTAGCTAGTAGCGTGCTACAATATAACTGACTGATTTAAAATAAGGACAGCAATGTTTACATTTTACGTTTAGGTAGCTACGAAAGCGGTGGTTTCTGTGTCCGTTATTGTAATTTTGTGAAGGCATAGGATGACAAGACCCTTCCGGGTTTCTTTTGAGTTACATTCAGGATCCGAACGTTATGGCGTTGTGATTGGGCTCGTTCGAGGGGACCACTTTTGTCAAGTCGCATTTCAAAGTGCGATACATTATGGGGATAAAAACGGTCCGATTTGCTCCTCACATCGACTGCATGAACTTCACAACAACCATGTGATCAAAGGTCATGAAGTTTCGACTGCAATGTTCAGTTTTGTTTGACCCACGCGAACTTGACCGAAGATGTGACCCGCATTCATGTGGATATGTACAATTGAATGTGATATTTGAGGCTCTCTCGCAACAATTAAAAGTACAATGTACACACATATTTACAGTTTGTGAGTGTTTAATATGGAGGTTTGAGATATGTTTATTTCGAAATTACAAAGAAATACTTTATAAAACAATGGCAACACTGCCATGTTGCACTGAGCCCAGCCACATCATTGTCCGACTTAATCAATCAAATGTATTTATATAGCCCTTCTTACATCAGCCTATGTCACAAAGTTCTGTACAGAAACTCAGCCTAAAACCCCTAACGGCAAGCCATGCAGGCGTGGGTGGCGCAGATGCACTTTCCCCAGCTGTCCTTCTGGACTTTCTTCTGCAGTCGGTTGCTTCAGTCTTACCACTAAAACAAGCTCATTGACTCTTCAAAAAGGACCGCAACATTCTGGCACCATCTGAAGTACTTTGCTATAATTGGTTTCACGTGTCAAGTAGCAAATATATACCATCATATTTAATAACGCGACAAAAATGAAAGTAAAACACGAAAAAGACAAGTTGAAATATATAGGTTTTGCTGCCCATATTTTTACTTTTTGGTATCTTTGAACGCCTTTGCTGGGAAATTGGCATGGAGGGATTTAGACACGCCCACATGCGACAGTAGTTTTTTTGTGACGGCAGAGATACAATAAATATATGTAATATATTGTTGACAGTAAGTAAAGGGAAAGGGTCAGTTGTACAACTGAATGCATTCAACTGAAATGTGTCTTCCGCATTTAACCCAAACACATCCATGTCTGGTTTGTCATTGATAGTTTATCCCCCCCAAAAAACTAGTATACAAATACGTTTTGGTGATTTTGGTGATACATTTGTAAAGAGTTGATGGTTTTGCTTTTTGAGAGAGGACACTGGAGCAAGATAGAAAACTCAAGCAAGCGGATTGTAGAATTTCCAATCTAGTAGGGAATTTCCCAGATATTTGGGTATCATGACGTGATTGTTTTCAATGAACTTTGAAGGACATGGGTCTCTACAAGGGGATTTTGCTCCAATGTTGTTTGTGACCGATTGTGAAAGAGAAGTGCGCTTTTATGTCTAGCTTACGTGAGAGGGAACAAAATAAAATTGGTATGCATCCACAGTTTCTAAACTAATGCCGCGTTCTTATGCTAGTCGGAACTAGGAAACTCGGAATTGTCAAACTTGCTGTTTCGTTGAACGCGGCACGTGTATAGCTCAAATAGTTGCCATGTCGGAAATGTGCGAGTTTCCTAGTTCCGACTAGCATGTGAACGCGGCATCATACTGTAGAGGCGTGAATTGTCAGAGCTGTCCCACTGGATACAGACGGCAATTCAACGTCTATTCCAGTCAATTCAAACAGTATGCCCAGTTGGCTGCGTCTTTGCATAAACTAGCTAAATGGAGAGAAAAAATTAAAGTTAGCCAAAGTGTAATGATTTTGATCTAATAATTATTTTGTGAACACTCAAAGTAGGCTACAATAAAAGCATCGAGTGACAAATAAACCTATTTGAGTCGGATATTCACACTTTGAACGTTCTAATATGCTCGGCAGGAATGATCATGTTTACGTTAGCATATCCGTCTGCCCATGTCCGGAAGGGGTCATTTTCCCGTCTTGTTCCGCTAGGATAATGCGGGAAGTGAGTGATTGACAATGCAGATGTTCTGTCCATAAACTTCATCTGGTATGCATTCGTCGGTGATTCCAGAGAATCTGACTGGAATTTCTTAGTTTCTTTATCATCTACAGCTGTCAGGCATGCGGAGTATCTTCTCCGGTCTGTCCAGTATCCACATCTCCTTTTCCAAATCAGAGCAATTCGTTTCTAAATAGCCAGGGATAGGCTACAGTATGTGAGTATCCAAATATCTATCTTTCTCTCTCTCTCTCTCGAACAGATAATGGATCACAATGTAACAACTAAAGCTCCTGTTTCTCTGCTTCATTATTCAAGAAGGTAAAGAGGTAAGATGGCCACCCCCTTTGTCCCAGTGCCTGTCCCCATGGAACGGACCCCGACCTGGCCCAAGAGGACCTCCCCCCAGGGAATTATCTCTAGCTCTGGCTTTTCACCTCCTGGAAAGTCCCCCTGGGTGAAGGCCACTGGGTCCTGGGGGGCCACGGTAGCCTGTCCGAGCCTCCCCCAGGCGTGTTCCAGCCCCGAGGGGTACAGGACATCCAGAGGAGGGGAGCAGGGGTCAGTCCAGGAGGATGGTACTCCAGGGGACAGTTGGGAGAGGCCCCTCACCCCTACCCTGCTGGGCTATGAGGTCATGGAGGAGAGGGCAAAGTTCACGGTAAGGAGTCACCCATATGATTCATTGATTGTAATTCTATGATCACACCTTATTTGATTAAACAAATTAGTTGAAGCAGAAACTAAAAATCCTGCACACATGATGTCAGGGAACTTGGTTTAAAAGTTCCATCCATGTTTCAAGTTTCCATCAGTTATTAAATGGTAGTTACTGTAGTATGCAGCATTTTGTTTTAAAGAGTTATAGCTTTGCCACTGTTGGAGGCACATTTAAAAATCATCATCCCATCTGGTTGAATTCCATATGATTTTGTGACTGCCTCTATCATGTGTGTTCTCATTCATGGAAAAGGCTGAACTAATAGTGTGTGTGTGTGTGTGTGTGTGTGTGTGTGTGAGATGAGCATCTGTTGTTAAATTACCAGAGATAGACAACCAGTCACAAGGAAGTGACTCTGTGGAGTGTGATTCAGTTAGGTAGGGTCGCTGTATTTTATTCTTACAACCACAATCTCCTTTTAGAAAGATTGATGCAGCTTTGTAATTTCTATCTTCCTTTTCAGATATATACAGTGGGGAGAACAAGTATTTGATACAGTGCCGATTTTGCAGGTTTTCCTACTTACAAAGCATGTAGAGGTCTGTCATTTTTTTATCATAGGTACACTTCAACTGTGAGAGACGAAATCTAAAACAAAAATCCAGAAAATCACATTGTATGATTTTTAAGTAATTAATTTGCATTTTATTGCATGACATAAGTATTTGATCACCTACCAACCAGTAAGAATTCCGGCTCTCACAGACCTGTTAGTTTTTCTTTAAGAAGCCCTCCTGTTCTCCACTCATTACCTGTATTAACTGCACCTGTTTGAACTCGTTACCTGTATAAAAGACACCTGTCCACACACTCAATCAAACAGACTCCAACCTCTCCACAATGGCCAAGACCAGAGAGCTGTGTAAGGACATCAGGGATAAAATTGTAGACCTGCACAAGGCTGGGATGGGCTACAGGACAATAGGCAAGCAGCTTGGTGAGAAGGCAACAACTGTTGGCGCAATTATTAGAAAATGGAAGAAGTTCAAGATGACGGTCAATCACCCTCGGTCTGGGGCTCCATGCAAGATCTCACCTCGTGAGGCATCAATGATCATGAGGAAGGTGAGGGATCAGCCCAGAACTACACGGCAGGACCTGGTCAATGACCTGAAGAGAGCTGGGACCACAGTCTCAAAGAAAACCATTAGTAACACACTACGCCGTCATGGATTAAAATCCTGCAGCGCACGCAAGGTCCCCCTGCTCAAGCCAGCGCATGTCCAGGCCTGTCTGAAGTTTGCCAATGACCATCTGGATGATCCAGAGGAGGAATGGCAGAAGGTCATGTGGTCTGATGAGACAAAAATAGAGCTTTTTGGTCTAAACTCCACTCGCCGTGTTTGGAGGAAGAAGAAGGATGAGTACAACCCCAAGAACACCATCCCAACCGTGAAGCATGGAGGTGGAAACATCATTCTTTGGGTATGCTTTTTTGCAAAGGGGACAGGACGACTGCACCGTATTGAGGGGAGGATGGATGGGGCGCTTGTATCGCGAGATCTTAGCCAACCACCTCCTTCCCTCAGTAAGAGCATTGAAGATGGGTCGTGGCTGGGTCTTCCAGCATGACAACGACCCGAAACACACAGCCAGGGCAACTAAGGAGTGGCTCCGTAAGAAGCATCTCAAGGTCCTGGAGTGGCCTAGCCAGTCTCCAGACCTGAACCCAATAGAAAATCTTTGGAGGGAGCTGAAAGTCCGTATTGCCCAGCGACAGCCCCGAAACCTGAAGGATCTGGAGAAGGTCTGTATGGAGGAGCGGGCCAAAATCCCTGCTGCAGTGTGTGCAAACCTGGTCAAGAACTACAGGAAACGTATGATCTCTGTAATTGCAAACAAAGGTTTCTGTACCAAATATTAAGTTCTGCTTTTCTGATGTATCAAATACTTATGTCATGCAATAAAATGCAAATTAATTACTTAAAAATCATACAATGTGATTTTCTGGATTTTTGTTTTAGATTCCGTCTCTCACAGTTGAAGTGTACCTATGATAAAAATTACAGACCTCTACATGCTTTGTAAGTAGGAAAACCTGCAAAATCGGCAGTGTATCAAATACTTGTTCTCCCCACTGTATATATATATATATATATATATATTTTTTTAAATGGCATCAGATACTTTGTTTTTGTGTGTAGTTGGCTTGGTTTTATAACACACTCACTAAAGTAGTATCTAAAGGTTAGTTGTGCTGAGAGATACAATGAGTGTCTGATAAGAGTATACCTTTAACAGAACTGAACAAAGATTGTGTTATGGCTATGGTTACTTACATCCATGTCTTTGTGTGTATACAGCAGAGTTGCCCAACTGGCAGCCACGGGCCAAAGTGGTTTTTGGCCCCCCACGCTTTCTATTTAAATAGTTTTTGTTTGTCCCCTGTATATTTTTTATTGTTGGACATAAAAGACAGTAAAAACACCAGGAAATCATCTCTAAGTAATTTCAGAAATCTGTTCCCAAGTATTCCCACACATAATAGGGAGACACACGATCATATACAAATTGAAGCAAGGTTTGAAATGATGATGATATGGTCAAACATTAGATCTGTTTGGGCTTCTTTCGCTCAATTTTCAGTCTACAAATGATTTGTAATTATGTTCCTGCCCCCCCCCCCCCCCCCCCCCCCCGACCATCCGCTCAAGAACAAATTGTCCCGTCGCTATTGATGATCCCTGGCATAAAGTATATGATACAAAAATAACATGGTCTATTTTTCACTGCAGGTGTATAAAATCTTGGTGAGAAGGAATGAGGAAGAGAACTGGGTGATCTTCAGAAGGTACACAGACTTCGCCAGACTCAACGATAAGGTGAGCTCCTGCAGCAGACACCAGGGCTCAATTCTGAGTAGTCCCTTCCACTGGATGAACTGCCCATTCTATTTCTATCAAGTCAAATTGTATTTGTCACATGCGCTGAATACAACAGTTGTAGACCTTACAGTGAAATGCTTACTTACAACCCTTAACCAACAATGCAGTTTTAAGAAAATACCCCCCAAAAAGTAAGAGATAAGAAATAATTAAAGAGCAGCAGTAAATAACAATAGCGGGGCTATATACAGGGGGTACCGGTACAGAGTCAATGTGCGGGGGCACCGGTGTCGAGGTAATTGAGGTAATATGTACATGTAGGTAGAGTTATTAAAGTGACTATGCATTGATAAGATAATAACAGAGAGTAGCAGCAGCATAGAAGGGGGGGGGCAATGCAAATCGTCTGGGTAGCCATTTGATTAGCTGTTCAGGATTCTTATGGCTTGGGGCTAGAAGCTGTTAAGAAGTCTTTTGGACCTAGACTTGGTGCTCCGGTACCGCTTGCCCTGCGTTAGCAGAGAGAACAGGCTATGACTAGGGTGGCTTTAGTCTTTGACAATTTTTTAGGGCTTTCCTCTGACACCGCCTGGGATAGAGTTCCTGGATGGCAGGAAGCTTGGCCCCGGTGATGCACTGGGCTGTACGCGCTACCCCCTGTAGTGCCTTGCGGTTGGAGGCCGAGCAGTTGCCATAGCAGGCAGTGATGCAACCCGTCAGGATGCTCTTGATGGTGCAGCTGTAAAACCTTTTGAGGATCTGAGGACCCATGCCAAATCTTTTCAGTCTCCTGAGGGGGAATAGGTTTTGTCGTGCTCTCTTCACGACTGTCTTGGTGTGCTTGGACCATGTTAGTTTGTTGGTGATGTGGACGCCAAGGAACTTGAAGCTCTCAACCTGCTCCACTGCAGCCTCGTCGACGAGAATGGGTGCGTGCTCAGTCCTCCTTTTCTGTTGTCCACAATCATCTCCTTTGTCTTGATCACGTTGAGGGAGAGGTTGTTGTCCTTGCACCACACGGTCTGGTCACTGACCTCTTCCCTAAAGGCTGTCTTGTCGTTGTCGGTGATAAGGCCTACCACTGTTGTGTCACCGGCAAACTTAATGATGGTGTTGGAGTCGTGCCTGGCCGTGCAGTCATGAGTGAACAGGGAGTACAGGAGGGGACTGAGCACGCACCCCTGACGGGACCCCGTAATGGGATCATGATGGCGGATGTGTTGTTACCTACCCTTACAGTCTAGGGACAGCCTGTCAGGAAGTCCAGGATCCAGTTGCAGAGGGAGGTGTTTAGTCCCAGGGTCCTTAACTTAGTGATGAGCTTTGAGGGCACTATGGTGTTGAACACTGAGCTGTAATCAATGAATAGCATTCTCACATACACTATTGTTCAAAAGTTTGGGGTCACTAAAGAAAAGCACATTTTTGGTCCATTTAAAATAACATCAAATTGATCAGAAATACAGTGTAAACATTGTTATTAATGTTGTAAATGACTATTGCAGCTGGAAATGGCAGATAAAATTTAAAAAAAAAAGGAAGATTGCATCATCTGTGATCTGTTGGGGTTGTATGCAAATTGGAGTGGGTCTTGGGTTTCTGGGATAATGGTGTTGATGTGAGCCATGACCAGCCTTTCAAAGCATTTCATGGCTACAGACGTGAGTGCTACTGGTCGGTAGTCATTTAGGCAGGTTACCTTAGTGTTCTTGGGCACAGGGACTATGGTGGTCTGCTTGAAACATGTTGGTATTACAGACTCGGACAGGGAGAGGTTGAAAATGTCAGTGAAGACACTTGCCAGTTGGTCAGCGCATGCTTGGAGTACATGTCCTGGTAATCCGTCTGATCCTGCGGCCTTGTGAATGTTGACCTGTTTAAAGGTCTTACTCGCAGCTGAGAGCATGATCACACAGTTGTCCGGAACAGCTGATGCTCTCATGCATGTTTCAGTGTTACTTGCCTCGAAGCGAGCATGGAAGTATTTTAGCTTGTCTGGTAGGCTTGTGTCACTGGGCCTCGGCTGTGCTTCCCTTTGTAGTTTGTAATAGTTTGCAAGCCCTGTCACATTCGACGAGCGTCAGAGCCGGTGTAATACGATTCGATCTTAGTCCTGTATTGAAGCTTTTCGTTTTTGATGGTTCGTCGGAGGGCATAGCGGGATTTCTTATAAGTTTCCGGGTTAGAGTCCCGCTCCTTGAAAGTGGCAGCTCTACCCTTTAGCTCAGTGCAAATGTTGCCTGTAATCCATGGCTTCTAGTTGGGTTATTTACGTACGATCCCTGTGGGGACGACTTCGTCAATGCACTTATTGATGAAGCCAGTGACTGATGTGGTGTCCTCCTCAATGTCATCGGAAGAATCACGGAACATGTTCCAGTCTGTGCTAGCAAAACAGTCCTGTAGTTTAGCATCTGCTTCATCTGACCACTTTTTTATAGACCGAGTCACTGGTGCTTCCTGCTTTAATTTTTGCATGTAAGCAGGAATCAGGAGGATAGAATTATGGTCAAATTTGCCAAATGGAAGGTGAGGGAGAGCTTTGTACTTGTCTCTGTGTGGCTCCCTGTGACTAATTTAATTATGCCAAATCAAGGGCCAAATTGGTGAGATCAAACGAGGAGATCAATAAAATCAACTTGACACAATCCAACTTGAGGGAGCAATTTATGTGAATGAAATATTGAACTGCTCTCTCTCTGTGTGTTTTTCTCTCAGCTAAAGGAGTTATTTCCCAGGTTCAGACTATCCCTGCCACCCAAGCGCTGGTTCAAGGATAACTACGACATGGAGTTTCTGGAGGAGAGACAGTTAGGCCTACAAGCCTTCCTACAGAACCTCATAGCACACAGAGATATCACCAACAGGTGGACTACAGCATTTCCTCTTGACCTTTATTTTATCCAGGGTTGTCTCACAACATGTCGTTTTCAAGAGAAATCAAGAGTGTGTCTTTTGTGTGTGTGTGTATCTGCAGTGAGTGCACATATCGTAATTATTTTGGAGGATGTCCATGTCATCTTTCTGACCTTTGACCTTTCCCCCACAGTGAAGCGGTCAGACAGTTCCTTTGTCTGGATGACCCGCCAGGCCCCTTTGACAGCCTGGAGGAGAGCAGGGTGAGCCATCTCTACAGTACATTTTATTATCATGAACCTTTTAATAATCCAGGTTAGTCTCATTGAGAACACATGTATTTTGCTAGAGAGACCTGATCAAGATAGCAGACCTACCAAATACTTAGCTGGCACCATGCTATGGTCTCGGAATGTCAATTGTGAATAATTGAACCATTGTGTGGCAATCAGCATACTTCAACCAACTGAGCCAAATAGAACTAGGGTTGTGTTCATCAGGGCATATGACGGGAAATGTTATTAAGATTAAACAAAAATGAGCTTTTCTTATTGGACAAGTCTAGGTAGTTCCTCCCTGTTTTATTCTGTTTTCTTCCGTTTGGTGCCTCATGAACATAATCCAGGTTCTGTTATTGTGGTAATCTTGCTGACAGGCTTTCTGTGAGACGCTGGAGGAGACCAACCACCGTCTCCAGAGGGATCTGTCGGAGAAACAGCGAGAGATTGACTCTTTGAAAACAGCCCTGGACGAGAGACAGACCCACATTGGGCTCCTGGAGAAGAGAGCGAAGTGAGGATTTGTTCTTTCTTAGTGTCTGAAGACCGAGAAATCAGGCGATTGTGTGTTTGTGTGTCTGCTAAGGGTCCTGAGTTCTCGTGGAAATAGCGAGATGTACTCCCCATCTCCCACATGATCTGACCACACGATCCAGTTGTGTGTGTGTGTGTGTGTGTGTGTGTGTGTGTATCCCCCGTCTGTGAGCTTTTAGATGTATGTCTTGTGTGTATGTGTTTGTACAGTATGTGTGTTAACATGGCGTCCCTCTGTCTCAGTGGTAAGTCCCCCAGCCCAGAGGGCCTTACTCCGGAGAGCAGCAGACTATCAGCCCTAGGCAGTGAGAACAGCTCTGACACAGACACTGCCGCAGACAGACACAGAGACACAGACGGAGAGGTGGACACAGACACAGACAGGGGATCATCCACTGCATTGGAGGCTGACCAGGAGACATGTCCTGAAAGAAGAAGGTACCTCATTGACATCTCGTGTCTTTAGACACACATCCGTCTCTCCTGTCCACAGAGCTACTTGTGCCAACCTGAGCTAGATGTTTTACAGGTTATCTGATCTGTAAACAATCTTAAACTCCAATTAACAGATCCATATGATGTACAGATCACTGTTTACCTCCTCTCATGGAGACATAATAGGATACTTCATCTATGTCTCTGTGCTTCATGATGTAACGGATGTTTAATTTGACCTCTGACCTTTTACCCACTCTCTGTCAATCCAGCTCAGAAATCCAAAGGCCACTCAAGGGTCACGGGGCGTACTGGTCATCTGCGGCCATTGATTGTTCACAAGACGCTTTTATAAATTCAACAACTCCATAGAATGACGTGGAATTCTGCATTTGATTCTGACCTGGGACCTGGAAAAGTAGATGATTCCAAGATGATGAGCTACGAGTGAATAGACTTCATGTACAGATTCTTGCTTGTAGTGACTGCGTTAATGGGTGATTGAAGTTTTCATATAAGGTGTGTGTGTGTGTGGGGGGGGGTTCTGTGTGTCTAAGGATTCCAGAAATATACTGTTTATGAGTAATGATTTCCAACACTTGTTCTGCTCTCATCTAATGCCTTGGTTGTATAATAATCAAGTGAAGATATACTGCAATATGTGTCTAACTGCCTTACATCAATCTCTTTTCTACAAAGCTAAGTACTGTAGTACTGTACTCAGGTTCGTACCTCCTCCCTGCGAAAAGCAATACTAATAAACTTGATTGATCTTAAAACGCTTTATGTTCTGTAATTGAGTCACACACAACACAAACCCTTTACTTCAAGGGACATTAACCCAAAAATCAAGGAACTACATTTGTTCCACTTTTTTTTCTTCTGACTTCACCAGCCAATGGATCATCCTCTTCTACATAAGTTTTAGATTTGATTTTGAGAAGGTGCTGGTAGGCAAGTAGAAATAATATAAAGTCCCCTGTTTCACCACAAGGTGGTGCTGTTAACACATCTAGTCAACCCTAGGCTGAAGTGTCGGGAACTTAATGTTCAGTTCCCACCACCCATAAGTGGAATCATTCGAGCTCTGAGTAAATCTCTCAGAAATATCTAACACAGGAAAAACAGAATTTTGAGAGCACTGGGCCTTAGATGTAGGACATTTTGAGGGAAGAAAACAGAAACCGCTCTGTCACAAACGCTAATAGATGTTTTATTGTCACATACAGATAGGTGCAGTGAAATGTGTTTTACAGCACCCCTGGAGCAAATTTAGTTTAAGTGCCTTGCTCAAGGGCACGTAGACAGATCTTTCACCTTGTCAGCCCAGGTATTCAAACCAGTGAACCTTTGGTTACTGGGCTAACCGTTAGGCTACCTGTTACCCTTGGCCTAATAGCGGATACTGACATAATAGCCATCACACACACACTTGTATGCCGAATACGCCACAAACAGTTTGAAGAACATATTCAAGGCCAAATCCACAGGGCTTATTTTTAGGTAATAAAAAGGGTACATTTAAATCACTCACTTAAATCACTCACTTAATTTCCATTTTCCTAATATTATTTTCCAAATATAGTTCCATCTTACAGATACCTAAAGCTTCTAGCTCCATTTGCTTCCCATGCAGTCATAGCATTGGCTTAAGAACAGGAAACACTACTTTGAGAGTACAAATGCAATGGGGATATATATATTTCACCACCGAGTGCCAAGAGGAATCACTCCCAAGATGTGCACTTGTGATAAAAAGTACAAAGATTTGACATGGTTAGACATTTTTAAGCAGAATGCAGTTGAACTCCTTTCCTGCTGTTTCGACTAAAAAAGATACACTATGTCTTGGATATACAGATATAGGATCTTAATTTGAGCCAGTTTCCTACAGCAGGAAAAGAATCCTGCAGCAACAGGAAGTGTGAATTATTATGTGGATTGTAATTAATGGACTTTTTGTATTGGTTGATACATTTTTCATTAGGGCAAATCTGAAATGTTAAAGTGGAAATTACAAATTTCATCAGCTTTTTTAAACCTCAAATACATTACATGTTTTACATTTTCTGCATTGCAGGAAAGTTCTCCCACAACAGGATTATTCAATTAAGATCCTACATCTGTAAATTATGTTCTTCCCCTTCCCCATGCTTTCCGGCTCTATACTTTACACTACACATTGCTGGAGATCAGATTCCTGATTGTCAGATTTGTGTTCGGTTTTGTATGTGAGGACTGAGAGGAGGCCATGGAGGATAGATGTTGGGCAATAGCTACCGTGCCGTCAGAAAGCATTCATACCCCTAGACTTATTCCACATTTTGTTGTGTTACAGCCTGAATTTAAAACTGATTAAATAAATGTTTTTCTCTCACCCAGCTGCACACAATACCCCATCATGGCAAAGTGAAAACATGTTTTTAGAAATGTTTGCACATTTATTGAAAATTAAGTACAGAAATATCTCATTTCCATAAGTATTCACACTCCTGAGTCAATACTTTGTAGAAGCACCTTTGGCAGTGATTACAGCTGTTAGTCTTTCTGGGTAAGTCTCTATGTCACGGGTGTCAAAAGGAGCAGACCAAGGCGCAGCGTGGTATGCATACATTCTTCTTTAATCTAAGAATGAACACTGGAGGCCTCCCGGGTGGCGCAGTGGTCTAGAGCACTGCATCGCAGTGCTATGCTGCGCCACCAGAGTCTGGGTTCGCGCCCAGGCTCTGTCGCAGCCGGCCGCGACCGGGAGGTCCGTGGGGCGACGCACAATTGGCTTAGCGTCGTCCGGGTTAGGGAGGGTTTGGCCGGTAGGGATATCCTTGTCTCATCGCGCTCCAGCGACTCCTGTGGCGGGCCGGGCGCAGTGCGCGCTAACTGAGGGGGGCGGGTGCACGGTGTTTCCTCCGACACATTGGTGCGGCTGGCTTCCGGGTTGGAGGCGCGCTGTGTTAAGAAGCAGTGCGGCTTGGTTGGGTTGTGCTTCGGAGGACGCATGACTTTCGACCTTCGTCTCTCCCGAGCCCGTACGGGAGTTGTAGCGATGAGACAAGATAGTAATTACTAGCGATTGGATACCACGAAAATTGGGGAGAAAAGGGGATAAAATTTATTAAAAAAAAAAAAAAAAAAAAAAAAAAAAAAGAATGAACACTGAACAAAACTAACAAAATAACAAACGAACCGTGAAGCTATACAAATGAGTGCTGACAGGCAACTACACATAGACAAGAACCCACGAACACAAAAGGGGAAATGGCTACCTAAATATGATCCCCAATCAGAGACAACAATAAACAGCTGCCTCTGATTGGGAACCATATCAGGCCACCATAGACATATAAATCACCTAGACCTACAACAACCCTATACATACAAAAACCCTAGACAATACAAAACTAACGTACCCACCCTAGTCACACCCTGACCTAACCAAAATATAAAGAAAACAGAGATAACTCAGGTCAGGGCGTGACACTCTAAGAGCTTTTCACACCTGGATTGTGCAACATTGGCCCATTATTCTCTTCAAAATTCTTCAATCTCTGTTAAATTGGTTGTTGATCATTGCTAGACAACCATTTTCCCCTCTTGCCATTGATTTTCAAAAAAATGTCAGTAAAAACTGTAACTCGGCCACTCAGGAACATTCAGTCTTTGGTAAGACCTTTCAGTTTGGCCAGGCGGCCAGCTCTAGGTCTTCCATTGAAGAATTGGTTAACTGACTTGCCTAGTCAAATAAAGGTTGTTTCTGCTTTGTCATTATGGGGTATTGTGTGTAAATTGATCAGGAAAAAACAACAATTTAACCAATTTTAGAAAAGGTTGTAATGTAACAAAATGTGGAAAAAGTCAAGGGGTCTGAATACTTTCCGAATGCACTGTATATACAAAAGTATGCGGACATCCCTTTAAATGAGTGTATTCGGCTATTTCCGACCACACCCGTTGCTGACAGGTGTATAAAACTGAGCACAAAGCTATGCAATCTCCATACACAAACATTGGCAGTAGAATGGCCTTACTAATGAGCTCAGTGACTTTCAACGTGGCGCCGTCATAGGATGCCACCTTTCCAACAAGTCAGTTCGTCAAATTTCTGCCCTGCTAAAGCTTCCCTGGTCAACTGTAAGCTATGTTATTGGGAAGTGGAAACGTCTAGGAGCAACAACGGCTAAACCGCGAAGTGGTAGGCCACACAAGCTCATAGAACGGGATCGCCGAGTGCTGAAGTGAGTAGCGTGTAAAAATCATCTCTGGAAGCAACGTCAGCACAAGAACTGTTTGAAATGGGTTTCCATGGCCGATGGCAAACAGCACCACAGAAGCGTCGGCTGGAGTGGTGTAAAGCTCGCCGCCATTGGACTCTGGAGTAGTGGAAACGCGTTCTCTGGAGTGATGAATCATGCTTCCCCATCTGGCAGTCTGATGGACGAATCTGGGTTTGGCAGATGCCAGGAAAACACTACCTGCCCCAATGCATAGTGCCAACTGTATAGTTTGGTGGAGGAGGAATAATGATCTGGAGATGTTTTTCATGGTTCGGGCCCCTTATTTCCAGTGAAGGGAAATCTTAACGCTACAGCATACAATGACATTCTAGACGATTCTGTGCTTCCAACTGTGGAAACAGTTTGGCAAAGGCCCTTTCCTGTTTCAGCATGACAATGCCCCCGTGCACAAAGCAAGGTCCATACAGAAATGGTTTGTAGAGATCGGTGTGGAAAAACTTGACTGGTCTGCACAGAGCCCTGACCTCAACCCCATCAAACACCTGGGATGAATTGGAATGCCAACTGCGAACCAGGCCTAATCACCCAACATCAGTGCCCGACCTCGCTAATGCTCTTGTGGCTGAATGGAAGCAAGACCCCGCAGCAATGTTCCAACATCTAGTGGAAAGCCTTCCCAGAAGAGTGGAGGCTGTTATAGCAGCAAAGGGGGGATCAACTCCATATTAATGCCAGTGATTTTGGAATGAGATGTTCGACGAGGAGGTGTCCACATACTTTTATTCATGCAGTTTAATCATAACTGGCATGGTAGGTTAAATTGTAAGCTTCTCCAAACTTCTATAGCAGGGATCATCAACTAGATTCAGCCAAGGACAATTTTTTCTTGAGTGGATGGTCGGGTGGCCGGAACATAATTACAAATCATTTGTAGACTGCCAATTGACCGTAAGAAGCCCAAACAGACATGTTTGACTAAAATATAATCATTTCAAACATTGCTTCCATTTGTATACGATCACGTGTATTATTTGTCCAACCACGAAAAAACAAACAAACAAACAAATAAAACCACCCGCGGGCCAGATTCATCCCGCGTGGGCCACCAGTTGGGGTACCCTGGTCTATGGTTTGTATTCTAACACCCATTAACAACAGGAGGTCCCGTGAAAAACACGGGCCCGCCTATAGAAATCAAATTCCTGTCCAACTGATTTGTTCTGGCGCCGGCCCTGCAGAGCAGTTATGGTTGGCTGTCGACTCTGAGCTCAAGAACATCTGGACTGAGAGGGGAATTCTGATAAAAATGTAATTCCTACAGTTTTCAGTTTGTTTTTTATATACATTGGCCTCATGAGTCCTTTTGCGGAGCTTTTGAACCTTATTTTTAAAGCCTTTGAAAAACTCACTCCTGAAAGCCCAGTGCAGAAATACCGTTATGTGCAACGATTGAATTACAGTATGATTCTTGTAATATGAACTAAGATGTGGGTCTTTTATAACCTGCACAAGTAACCCAGCGAGCAAAATATTGCACATGATGTCTTATTGATGTCATTTTCTGGTTGTAAACTGGTTTTCTGGCTGCGAAGACGTCATGTAACCTGATTACAACCAGCTGGTCTCTGTTATAACCAGATAAAGCCATCCCAGCTGACTCACAGCTTCCCCTCGGAAGCTCCACTGAAATGACTCCTGCTTCTGCCCCACCAGACTCACCAACTGCTGGAGCAGTAACATCTCTCAAGTAGTAGAAAGGACAGCTGAAAACAAACTTTTAATGGTTTTTCCTAAGAAATTTGGATCAATATAACATTCACATGTCAGGTAAGATCACTTCACAACAGTGTCAACTGTGACCCCGAAACCACACCCCCATGAACTCCTTGTAGCTGGGCATGTACCTCAATACATAACAGTTCACATAAAGTATATCCACAATGATTGATGTATAGGTAAGGCCTATGATATTTTTGGGGGCTTGACAGAGAAACATGCTGATCGGGTCCACAGCCTCTTCAGATTTACGACATGATAAAAAGCTCTGCTCCTATCTTCTGAATGGTAATGAATTTTTTTATTTATTTGTTTATTTGGATCCCCGTTAGCTTTTGCAGAGGTAGCAGCTATTCTTCCTGGGGTCCACAAAAAACACAAAACATGACAAGTAACAAAACACTGATACACTGATAGGCAAGGAGAGTCACAAACATTTAAAATGCAATGATATACAAACAATACAACTAAAAATGAATACTAACAATACAACAACAACAAAAAATGTGTGTGTTAAAGTGTGTCTGTGTGTGCGTGTTTGTGTATGTGTCCCCTCACAGTCCCCGCAGTTTCATGAGATGTATTTTTTTTAAAGTAATTTTGCTGTTTGCTTGAGTATTTGGAGATGGGAGTTCCATGTGATCATGGCTCTGTATAATACTGTGCATTGCTGTGAATTCGTTTTTGACTTGAGGACTGTGAAGAGACCCCTGGTGGCATGTCTTGTGGGGTATGTATGGATGTCGGAGCTGAACGTTATTTGTTTATGCAGATAATCTTAAATTAATCTCTCGTCAACCTTCAACCAGGAAAGATTGGCATGCATGTTGTTGATGTTAGTTATGTACGTGTAATTAAGGGAAAGGTGTGCTGCTCTGTTTTGAGACAGCTGCAGCTTTGCTAGGTCTTTCTTTTCTGCACTTGACCATATTACTGGACAGTAATCAAGATGGGACAAGACCAGAGTCTGAAGAACCAGTACAGTTGATTTGTGTGTCACCCCTCCCCATCTTTACAACAACTTTGTCAATATGACTTGAGCATGATTTTTTAAATATTTGTTTTAATTTAACCTTTATTTAACTAGGCAAACCCAAACCCGGACGACCCTGGGTCAATTGTTGTCAATTGTTCAGCTTCCTCAACTTGCTAAATGGTCACACCCTTTATCTCCAGTTGAGGTTTAGATCTTAGAGAATGTTTTGAACAGAATACAATGTTTTTAGTTTTAGTTGTATTTAAGACCAGTTTATTATTAATCACCCATTCTGATACTGACTGTAACTCCTTATTTATAATGTCAGTGAGCTCACTGGCTTTGGGTGTTGACATGTAGAGTGTGGAATCATCTGCATACATTGTCATTCTAGCTTTGTGTAAGACCAGTGGCAAATCATTTGTAGAGAAGAGTAACAGCCCAAGGCAACTGGCCTTAGGTACACCGCACTGTACATATCTAATGTACATTGAAGAACACTCTCTGGGTTCTATTGGATAAATAACTCTCCAACCATGTGATGGAATGTGACATAACATAACATTAAAGGCTGCATTGAAATCTAACAATACAGCTCCAACTATGATCTTATTATCTATTTATTTTAACCAATCATCTGTCATCTGAGTCAGTGCAGTCCAAGTTGAGTGCCCTTCTCTACATGCATGCTGACTAGGGTGGCTGGAGTCTTTGATCATTTTTATGGCCTTCCTCTGACACCGCCTGGTATAGAGGTCCTGGATGGCAGCAAGCTTGGCCCCAGTGATGTACTGGGTCGTACGCACTACCCTCTGTAGTGCCTTGCGGTTTGAGGCTGAGTAGTTGCCATACCAGGCAGTAATGCAACCAGTCAGGATGCTCTCGAGGGTGCAGCTGTAGAACCTTTTGAGGGAGGTGTTTAGTCCCAGGGTCCTTAGCTTAGTGATGAGCTTTGAGGGCACTATGGTGTTGAACGCTGAGCTGTAGTCAATGAATAGCATTCTCACATAGGTGTTCCTTTTGTCCAGGTGAGGGCTCTAACAGTTCATACAGTTAATTCCTTAACAGGAGCTTGTCAACAATTGGCATGAATACTTTAACAAATACTTCCAGTGCTGCATTTGGATTCACTTCCTTATGCACATCACACGTTTTACACCTTCAACATATAAGATATTTTGTATGATCTCTTAGAAATTACTTTAGGCGCAACCTTTGGCACTTTTGCTTTCCGTGTTATTTCCACAATGTTACGGTCCCTTTTGCCAATGGGAACTGATATTGATTTGGAGCAAAGTGAAGATATGATCAATACAAGTGGATGTCACAGATCCAACACTATTGGTATGCAGTTCAGTTGGTTGAGTGATAACCTGTGTCATATTACAGACATATTACATCAGTCACAGTTAGAAGCTTCTTATTGAGAGGACAGCTAGCTGCTAACCGGTCAATGTTCAGGTCAGCCAGAAAATAGACCTCTCTATTAACAACACATATACTATCAAGCTTTTCACACATATTATCCAAATACTGACTGTTAGCACTTGGTGGCCTATAGCAGCACCATAAAGAAGAGGCTTTAGATGAGGCAACGCAACCACAACACTTCAACAATATTTGATATGAGATCCTCTCTACACTTCACACCGATATGACATTTTTGGCCGATACCGATATCTGATATTTTCCTTGCCAAAAACCCCCCCAATACCGATAACCGATATTACATTTTTTTGCGGCCTTTTAAGCATTCGAATCCAGGCTGTATCACATCCGGCCGTGATTGGGAGTCCCATAGAGCGGCGCACAATTGGCCCAGCATCGTCCGGGTTTGGCCGGGGTAGGCCGTCAGGTTACACACACACACACACACACACACACACACACACACACACACACACACACCACACTGACCAAAAAGTTATTTTGTTGGCATTTATGTATGTCCCCATTACCAGTAAAACATAATCAAAACCTATTTCTTTCACTTACTTGCTGTGCTGTTTTGTTGTTCATTTGTTCAGTCGTTTCATTCTCAACCAGGATTTATATGGAACGCCGTTTGGGTCTTTGTATGTCAAAAAAGATACATGTCAAATAACACTATTTGATGCGTCAAATAAACTTGTTGACCAATCAGGACCTGAATATGACTGCACGTCACATAATAATTTAACACGTTCATACATTTTTTACATAGTTATTACACATTGATTAAATTATCACTCGTATTTCATATGTGACAACGATCCATCGATACGTATGCTATGATGCTGGTAAAGTTGTCTCGTGCACCTACAGTACTGGTTATAAAAAAAGCTAGCTAGCTCATGGATGCAAACAATGTTCATCCCAAAAAACATTCCAAAATAACAATCTGTTTCAGGCCGCAAAATGACATGGGGTATCAGTCTACTTAGTGACACCCAGAGAACATTAGCGTCGTAGCTCTTATTGCGGGACTCTGAAACAACTGTGAATTGAGCCAGATTTATTGTCAACCTATTTGTATTGAACACTATTCCAGAGGAAAAACAATACTGGGTGGATGTTTTGGAGTCTGATAACTCTGAGGAGGACGTTGGGAAAAAATATCTTGGGTATTGAGTAGACTGATACCCCATTTCATTGATCCCCAATCCTTCGGTAAAGCTGTATAGTGCAATATGAATGTCAATACACACAATAGGCTGACTGGGGAGGTGATTTCACACGGTCGCAGTCCCGCGATAAGAGCTACAACGCTAATATTTGCATAAACACTTCACAGTCGTGTTCTGTGGGTGTCACCGAGTAGACTGATACGCACATTTCATTGCTTCACAATCCAACCTTGTTTAACATTATCTAGTCTAAATATGTCATGATTCCACCAATTGTAACCTTCTGCATTACTTTCAAAGAGGTACTTTTATTTTGAAGGCAAACCGCAAATTCCACTATTGTGCCTAATCCTTGTTATGGCTAGCTTCACGACACATAACAGGTTGTCTGGTCGAGCATCACTAGCCAGATGAAGCTAGCTGGCTGCTTATAATGTTAGCTTTGGGCAACAGGGTTAAGTCGCTGGCTAGCTATTTATTTTCATGAACTGAAGTTCAATTTCAATAGGCGAACAACAAGTAACTACCTAGCTAATACTTACTCACAAGGATTCCTAAATCATTGCTAAGAATAATGAAAATTATTGCAGTTTCTACTGGTCATTGTTTTCAGGCTGGTTGTATTGGTGCTAGCTAGGTACCAAGCTAAAGCTAGCTAGCTACCTCAGAAGTTGCGGTCAAACAAATAATGCTTTATTACCAACGTGGTATTGTAAACACACCGTTTGTGGCTGGTGTAACTTGTTTGCAAACTTTTTTGTACAGCTTGACAGTGCTACTGATAGTAGTGGTGGCGCCTGGCTTGCACGTGCAAATTCAGAACACAGAAAATTATATAATAGAACTGTGCTATTTGACGTGTCAAATTAAAAGCTTATTTAAAGCGTCAAATAGTGTTATGTCAAATGGTGTTATTTGACGTGTATCTTTTTTGACACGCAAAGACCCAAATGGCGTTTCATAGTATGTCGTGAGGCTAATAGCAGTGATGCTATTACTGTGTAACTCCGGTCAGGCAACAACTGAAAAATAGCGCACTTGGTAGTGTGTACCGGTGCTCGACCAACTGTGAAAGCCAACATCACCCACGATAGAGAACGGTTGATTGTCAAGGGCAATTAATTCCATTATCTTGGCGTTAATGGATTTCGCCTTTGAGTTGTCTCGCTGAAATGTTCTTACTCTTTCAAATGACTGCTCGACGTGTTGACTGCTCGATCCACACAGCAGACATTGTGGGCTAGGTTAGGAATGCTGTGTTGCATGTGTAGCGCAGGATTTTACGTCTACCTACGTTATATAGGTATGCACGTCAGCTTTGACATCAGTTTTGCACATCGGTGTTAAACTAGACATCGGGCCGATGCCGATATTGTCATATTTAGCTAATATCGGACAATCCCGATATGTTCACCGATATATTGTGCATCCCTACTTTGCAGGAATATGTCTTTGAACATATACCCCAACACCTCCCCCATAGGCATGCCTGTCTTTTTTGTAGATGTTATATCCTTGTATTGCTACTGCTGTATCAAAGGTACAATCTAAGTGAGTTTCAGAAATGGACAGTATATCCAATCAAATCAAATTTTATTAGTCACATTGTAACGGTTTTGACTTGAGGTTATTTATAGGGGTGCCAGGTAGGTTGTGCCTACCAGAGAAAGCATGGGTTTCTCCTTTTAGTTTGGGAGGGAATGAGTACCATCTGGTCCGTCAAGTCACACCAATACAAAGGACTTATATAAAAGTCAAGATGGAAATATACTTTTCATAAACCCCTTAAAACATTGGAAAGAACTTCAAACAAGTGTATTCTTTTGCGTAGTTGTATTAACAACATAAATGATCACACACCCCCACACACAATATAACAAATCAATGCACTTATGTTCATTTACAAATGTCCTGTACCTCGGGCATAAAAAGAGTCCAGCCCGGTAAATAAGTTCAGTGACTCAAGTGACCTTAGTCACGCAACGTTTGTCCGTAGCATAAACCCAGTATATTCATACACTCAAAATAGCACTTATTTTGCAACACAACTAGAAAGCGTATCAAAGACTAATCAAAGAATAATACGTCTTAACAACTAGATAAATCACAGTATACATCACCCCAAACAAATGAAATACCGTGTACAAAAAGTTGTAGTCAGTCGGTCAGTCAGACAATCCGCCAACAGATCTCCAGCGGAGAAAAAGCCACGAAAACCAACGGAGAGTTGTAGTCCACAGACGCACAGAGTGGATCCAATCCTGGGTAAACTCGTTTTAAGGCTACAAAACACACTGCAAGGCAACAAACAAACGTAATAGCGAAGTTTCATGAACTGAAGGTAGTACACATCCTCATTCATGTCTCAATCACAACTTCACCTTTGCGCAGCTGATGCTGGCTATTTAATGGGGAATTAAAGGGGAAGCGCCCTATTAGAAGGAGAAGCACTGAGACGGTTCAGAAATATTCAGGGCCGTCACAACATGTGCCGAATACAACAGGTGTAGACCTTACAGTGAAATGCTTACTTACGAGCCCCTAACCAACAGTGCAGTTTCAAAAAATACGAATAACTTGCAACTTGCAGACGTGTTGCTGTGCGTTTTGTCGCCAACCTTACTTTGCTACCTGACAACTTTACGGTTTTTACTTTTTAATTACCGTTTATATTTTTAGTTTTTCCCTCACAACCTCTTTTTTATTCAACTTTTTCACTCCGGACGCTTTATCTGGACATGGTTCGTCAGCACCTTCAACAGCCGAAGATAAGTAGTAACATTAACATGGTGCCTTCTAATTGCAGTCGCTGTACTCATAATATACAGGAGAACGATCGCCTTACGGCGAGGATAGCAGTGCTGCAAGCCCAGCTTCAGACGCAATCACACCAGTATCTCTACTTGCACATGATCATCTGATGATTTATCACTCCAGTGTTAATCTGCTAAATTGTAATTATTCGATTTATTGCCTACCTCCTCATGCCTTTTGCACACATTGTATATAGATTCTCTTTTTTCTACCATGTTATTGACTTGTTTATTGTCTACTTCATGTGTAACTCTGTGTTGTTGTCTGTTCACACTGCTATGCTTTATCTTGGCCAGGTCGCAGTTGCAAATGAGAACTTGTTCTCAACTAGCCTACCTGGTTAAATAAAGGTGAAATAAAAATAAAAAATAAAGTTAGGCAAGGGTAATTTCAGTGTAGGAAAGGATGAAACAGCGTCTGTGCCACCAGTAAGTACAGATAGTAGTATAAATCCCCTCGCACAGTCCCCGTAGCCGGACAACTTTCTCATGGCTTCTGGAGGGAAATGCTGTAGGAATGCTCAACCGGTGTCGCTCATTCAGCAGACAGAAACTTTCAACCGGTTTTCCCCATTAAGCAGCGAGTCTGAGGCCTAGCCTTCTCTTGTCTCTACTCCTCCCGTTACGGGGTCTGAGACGCTGAAGCTTCCCACCATTAGCTCTGACAAATTGAAAACCCTAATCATTGGCGACTCCATTACCCGCAGTATTAGACTTAAAACTAATTATCCAGCGATCATACACTGTTTACCAGGGCTACCGACGTTAAGGCTAATCTGAAGATGGTGCTGGCTAAAGCTAAAACTGGCGAGTGTAGAGAGTATAGAGATATTGTTATCCACGTCGGCACCAACGATGTTAGGATGAAACAGTCAGAGGTCACCAAGCGCAACATAGCTTCAGCGTGTAAATCTGCAACTGGATTGAGGACTTCCTGATGGGCCGTCCCCAGGTGGTAAGGGTAGGTAACAACACATTTCAGGGGTGCGTGTTCAATCCCCTCCTGTACTCCCTGTTCACTCATGACTGCACGGCCAGACACGACTCCAACACCATCATTAAGTTTGCCTATGACACAACAGTAGTAGGCCTGATTACCGACAACGACGAGACAGCCTATAGGGAGGAGGTCAGAGTACTGGCCATGTGGTGCCAGGACAACAACCTCTTCCTCAATGTGATCAAGAGAAATTAGATGATTGTGGACTACAGCAAAAGGAGGACCGAGCACGCCTTCATTCTCATCGACGGGGCTGTAGTGGAGCAGGTTGAGAGCTTCAAGTTCCTTGGTGTCCACATCACCAACAAACTAACATGGTCAAAGCACACCAAGACAGTCGTGAAGAGGGCACGACAAAACCTATTCCCCCTCAGGAGACTGAAAAGATTTGTCATGGGTCCTCAGATCCTCAAAAGGTTCTACAGCTGCACCATCGAGAGCATCCTGACTAGTTGCATAACTGCCTGGTATGGCAACTGCTCGGCCTCCAACCGCAAGGCACTAGAGAGAGTAGAGCGTACGGCCCAGTACATCACTGGGGCCAAGCTTCCTGCTATCCAGGACCTCTATACCAGGCGGTGTCAGAGGAAGGCCCTAAAATATGTCAAAGACTCCAGCCACTCTAGTCATAGACTGCTTTCTCTGCTACCACACGGCAAGCGGTACCTGAGAGCCAAGTCTAGGTCCAAGAGGCTTCTAAACAGCTTCTACTGCCAAGCCATAAGACTCCTGAACATCATGCTGCTCTCTGTTATTATCTATGCATAGTCACTTTAATAACTCTACCTACATGTACATATTTCCTCAATTACCTCGACTAACCGGTGCCCCCGCACATTGACTCTGTACCGGTACCCCCTGTATATAGTCTCGCCATTGTTATTTTACTGCTGCTCTTTAATTACTTGTTCATTTTATTTCTTATTCGTATTTTTTAAACTGCATTTTGTTGGTTAGGGGCTTGTAAGTAAGCATTTCACTGTAAGGTCTACACCTGTTGTATTCAGCGCATGTGACTAATAACATTTGATTTGATTTGAAGAGTGGGAGAAACTCATACCCAAGGAGACTCAAGTCTGTAATCGCTCCAAACGTCTTTCAACAGAGTACTGATTAAAAGGTTTGAATACTTAAGTAAATGTGATATTTGTATTTTTTATTTTTAATACATTTGCAAAAAAAAATTAAAACGTGTTTTTGCTTTGTCATTATGGGGTATTGTGTGTAGATTGATGAGGGGGGAAAACAATTTCATCCATTTTAGAATAACACTAAAATATCAAAATGTGGAAAAAGTCAAGGGCTCTGAATACTTTCCAAATGCACTGTTTACTGTACCCATTCTCCTCCTCTCACATTTTCCCTTTGCTTGTGGACCTCAGTGCACAACACAACAGCTGTCTGTGATCAGGTGAAAAAAAACTCTCAAAACCAAAACTTCATTCCATATCCGCTAACTGATAAACACACCATATTAGCTAACAACATAGTCAACATAGCTACTAGAACCAACCCGTTAGTAAAGCCACAATCCAATCCATGTGTACAATTACGCAATACAGTGTACAGCAAGCAGTTTAGAAGTTTCAATGGTGGGCCCCGGTGACAATAAATGAATCAAACCGAAAGTTTACCTTGACTTGGAAGAGTTAGAATGTTGGATTGCCTTAGCCAGCTAGCTAACATAAATAGCATTCTTCTCTGTTTGAGTCAGGTTGTTGAGTAGGTTAAATTAGCTGCATTAGCTAGTTAAATGAAAGTGAAAGAAATACAACGAAATATAGCTACAGTATCTCTCTCTCTCTGCTAATTCTCCTTTTTTTCCCCAAAACTGTTCAACTATTGTTTGTCTCTCTCTTTGAGTCAACTACTCAACCATAGGTTATGCACTGCAGTGCTAGCTAGCTGTATCGTATGCTTTCAGTACTAGATTCATTCTCTGATCCTTTGATTGGATGGACAACATGTCAGTTCATGCTGCAAGAGCTCTTGGAGGGTGTCCTCCAGAAGTCGTCATAATTACTGTGTAAGTCTATGGAAGGGGGTGAGAACTATGAGCCTCCTAGGTCTGTTGAGGCCAGTAGCGGTGCGTGGGTAAAATCACTGAGGAAGACAGAAAAATGGCATATTACAACCTATGTGTTGTGATAATAGTGCTGTTTGCTCTATAAACTGTTATTTAATTTGCCTTGCTACTGTGATATATAGGCCTAAAGGCCAAGACAATAAGAAGACAGTGGCAGAATAAATTCAACCATACCTTAATTTTATCACAAAACCAGATAGCAACCTCTGTCCGCTTTATTCCACAAAGCATATTGCAAGTAACAGACAGTTACATTACCTACAGCATGGTCAAGCAAGTTAATGTTTTGGACATTTTCCGACCACTAAACAACTATTGATTTAGAACCACAGAGAGTTAACGCAAGTCGCAAAGAAAACCGGAGCCGCATCCACTATTCCAGCACCATTTCAACTTCGACATTTCAACATCATCAAATCCCCTCTACTTAGTCTAATGCAGTGACAACTAAAAGATAACAAAAACAATTAAGTCGAATCAACGTAAGCTAAATATGATGTCGCTGTCCGTGGTTCTAATTTCTGTGGGCGTGTTTGTGTGTGTTTGCGTGCGCGTACGTGCAAGTAGAAAAATGTATTGACGCATCCTACTTGTAGAGAAACGCATCTGCCATCTTCCTCTCTTTCATGTTGACAAAACGGTCTATCAGTCTGTTATACAGTACACGCTTTTAGTTTTTGTTGTCCAAGGCTACCTGGCTAAAACGTTTGCTCTAAAGCCTAACTTCCATTCATGGGCAACATTAGCTAGCTAGTTAACATTAGCTTTCTACAACTAGCTACATATTGAACCTCCATCCTCTCAGGCCAGGGGCACAACAATGTATGAATTAATGGTTGGATCAGAATCGCCATTATAGTCATTGGCCAGTACAGAGAATTAAGTAAAACCACAAGTCACAAATCCCAATCTCCATCCATGGCTAATTTAGGAAAAGGCTGATTTTAGCTAGATAGCCACCAGAGGACAACAATACAACGAGATGCAACAATTCAAGATGTTTCTGTCAATGACCTATGCTCTCGATGTGATTTGTAAGGAGTGATGCCAAAATCCAAGCTGGCTTCCCTTGACAACTTTTTGGGGTGCACATAGTTGAGCTCACTCAGTTTGGCTATTTTTTAATACTTTTTTATCAAGGGAAGCCAAATGCTCGCTGGCTTCCATTCCATTCAATGCTTTTGGCGGAAACAATGTCATACTTGTTTGGACCAGACAGCATCAGATAGATGGCCTACACATACAGAGACAGAGGGGCGCTGTTTCGCTCGCTCCGATGCTTTTTCCGGTGAGATACATTCAGCCTCTTGCGAATTGAAGGACAATTATGAAAAACAGAGAGATGACAGATAAATTATTTAATATGTATTTATTTTTTTGAGAGGGGGGGCTGGCTTCCCTTGACATCCATTAATAGGCTATGTGCCACTGGTCGAGGCTACTGTAGACCTTCCTTGCAAAACAGTTTGTTTCAAAGTATAGTTTTATCTAAAAAGGATAACTTTTTTATGTTTCACTATTTACATTTTTCTGAAATTCACTGAGTCGGATGTTCCTCCCCTTCCTCCTCTGAGGAGCCTCCACTGATCCCCACTGTTAATATATATTAATTAACATGGGCTTAGGAAATGAATAACAATGTGCAGATTGTGTACATAGGCTCATAGAGAGGAATGTCTGGTGTTTGGAAAGAACTTCGGAAGGCTCCCTGCTGTCTGCGCGCCAATTCACCTCACATGTCCCTCGGCAAGTAATAAGCGTGGGAGAGGGACTTTAATGTCTTTAACATCCGGTTTATTGATGTCGCATTCAGGCCAACCCCAGGCCCAAATACCATATCAATGTTTCGAACACACCTGCATGTGGGTTCCGTCCAGTGTCAGTAAATATAACATATTAAACCGTTAGAAAGATTTCCCTTTACCTCTACATGGAGGGCCGCAGTGCAGCTGAGCGCAACAGGGCATAATCAATCAAGATGTAGATCTCAGTTGACAATGCATTACACGATCACATCGGCCTTTTGCTATAGTGGCATTTTGCTATAGTATCGGTGGGAGCTTGTTACTGTTTGACTTAGTTGGGGGAATGTATGGATGGAAACCATAATTCAACAAAATTGGGTAGGTCAACAGAAGGCTACTTCAGAGTCTGAAAGAAATTGTGGGCGTGGAATATTTGACTACACTTAACAACCCATTTTATGAGAACCCATTCCCTAGAACGAGAACCTTCTGAGCTGCGATATTGATAGGCTACCATATTAAGACATTTAAAATAAAAATATATATTCATTTCCCCAGAGTGGATAAAAAGTAACCTGTAAGTAGCCTATCCCAACGTGTCAAATTTAATAGTGTGCTTTCACCTGAACAGTGCTGCAGTCCATAACATTATTATTAACCCGGATTCCGGTTACAAGATTGGAAGTGGAGATGTTGGGAAAACATTTTCTCTGGGTTTGTCTCCTTTCGGTGTCTATTCCGTTATGTTTCGCCGAAGACCTGAAGAGGGATGCGCATATACAGCATGAAAATGATTCAGGTGAAGCTATTTTGCATGTTTTCTGTTTTGATTATTAAGCAGGGTTGCGCGCTCTTGTTGCTGAGAGAAAAGATCACACCTTTTGCACATAAATGTATGGTATATTTGCCATTACTGACAGATTGCTTCATAGGGCTATGGTTTGCGTTTGGATTAAGGAACTATGGCGAACAATTTTAATTATTTCATTGTAAAAAAATAATGTTCACAAGATTTTAACCAAAAGCGTACAATTTACGTATCATTAGTCATGACCTATACAATTATGGCAGTTGACCAGTTAAACCACATGCAGTTCCCACGCATGTCGCCAAATACAATTTTAATTGCTGTGCATAACATGTGGCAATGTAATACTTTTGTATTACCTCTTTATTACTAAAACTATAATCGAAATCAACTGACTAAGCCATCATATGAGTCATTGCATCTGAGTTTGTGTAAAAGAGATGAAGTCTCTAAAAGCAGTTACTGCTTTGAAAGCCGTCAGGGGACAAAGTCTCCATTAAGTTTATGAATCAGGGTTGGTTTACTTTAGCAAGAAGTGCACACAATTATTTGATTAATTTGTAATTAAGATGACAAAACCCAGATGGCCATCTCTAGTCCTCTCTGTGCTTTAGGCTTTTTGGCAATACTCATGATATGTAATTATTAAGATGCATAATATTAGTTGTGTACGGTTTCTTATCACAAAGAATAACAAATTGTGGTTGTACATACAACATTCTGGCAGTACAACAAGTACCATTCATCACAAGGTTGGTCTGCAAAGTAGACATTTTTCAGCTAGCCTCCACCCCCTGATGCTATATATGTACTGCATCAGATGAGCTCTCTATGATGGCACTATTTTGTAATTAAGACATTTATAGTAAAAGGTTGTGTTCTTCAAGGAATAGTTCACCTGAATTACAAATGTACTTCATATTATGGATTCACACAGGGTCGGACTGGGACCAGAAATTGTCCCTGGCATTTCTGTACACCAGCCCATTTTTTGAAAAGTGGAAATGAAAAGTGTCCTAGAACCACTGAAGATGTATACTTAAGTTGAACCCATCATTTGGGGCAATACGTTTCATATCTAATCATAAATCCTTGTTTTATATTTCTATGAACTATAGTTTGGAGCCAAGGGAAACCCGGAAGACTGTTTGCCAGGAGATGGATTTTGCCACATCAGGGACAGCACCACGTTGCAGTAAGTTGTACATTTATCTCCTTAAAACTATAGCAGGAACAATGTACATTTATCTCCTTAAAACTATAGCAGGAACAATGTACATTTATCTCCTTAAAACTATAGCAGGAACAATGTACATTTATCTCCTTAAAACTATAGCAGGAACAATGTACTAAATCATGCTTAAAGAGGTTGTATGAAGACCAGCTGTCTACGAACAGAAGTGGAAGAATTACTGTAGGAATTAATTAACCTGATACTAATCAATCTGAAATGTCCGGAAATAATTTAGGAGCTTCTAAAGAATCTCTGTCGAATAAACGTGTCTTTGCCTCCATCCGGTGGTTGGCTGCGTCATTAAATCCCTTAATATCAGGTGACTTTGCATGACGTCAGAAAAATCACCCTCTGTCCTCCTTTACAGCACACACAAACATGGTTTACAGTGCATTTACACTATACAGTGACTTCAGGAGGTAGTCACACCCCTAGACTTTTTCAAAATGTTCTTGTGTTACAGCCTGAATTTAAAATGTATTAAACTGAAATGTATTGTCACTGGCCTACACACAATACCCCATAATGTCAAAGTGGAATTATGTTTTTCGAAATTGTACAAATGAATTAAAAATGTTAAGCTGAAATGTCTTGAATCAATAAGTATTCAACCCCTTTGTTATGGCAAGCCTAAATAAGTTCAGGAGTAAAAATGTGCTTAACAAGTCACATAATAAGTTGCATGGACTCACTCTGTGTGCAATAATAGTGTTTTTAACATGATTTTTGAATGACTACCTCATCTCTGTACCTCACACATACAATTATCTGTAAGATCCCTCAGTCGAGCAGTGAATTTCAAACAGACTCAGCCACAAAGACCAGGGAGGTTTTCCAATTCCCCGCAAAGAAGGGCACCTATTGATAGATAAAAAAAGCAGACATTAAATATCCCTTTGAGCATGGTGAAGTTAGTAATTACACTTTGGATGGTGTATCAATAGACCCAGTCACTACAAAGATACAGCCTACAAAGATACAGGCCTCTATCCAAACTCACCATGAGGCCAATGGTGACTTTAAAACAAATACAGAGTTTAATGGCTGTGATGGGAATAAACTGAGGATGTATCAACAACATTGTAGTTATTCCGCAATACTAACCTAATTGACAGAGTGAAAAGAAGGAAGCCTTTACAGAATAAAAATATTCCAAAACATGCATCCTGTTTGCAACAAAGCACTAAAGTACTAATGCAAAAAATGTGGAAAAGCAAGTATCTTTTTGTCCTGAATACAAAGTGTTATGTTTGGGGTAAATCCAATCCAGTACATTACTGAGTACCACTCTCCATATTTTCAAGCATAGTGGTGACTGCATCATGTTATGGGTATGCTTGGAATCGTTAAGGACTGGGGAGTTTTTCAGTATAAAAAAAATTACGGAATAAAGCTAAGCACAGGCAAAATCCTAGAGGAAAACCTGTTTCAGTCTGCTTTCCACCACACAATGGAAGATTAATTCACCTTTCAGCAGGACAATAACCTAAAACACATGGCCAAAAATACACTGGAGTTGCTTACCAAGAATACAGTGAATGTTCCTGAGTGGCCGAGTTACAGTTTTGACTTAAATCTTCTTGAAAATCTATGGCAAGACTTGAAAATGGTTGTCTAGCAATGATCTACAACCAATTTGACAGAGCTTGTGTCACGTCTGCTCCCCGTCTGCTGTTCTTGTCTCGTTACATGTCCTTCCTTTATTAAATGTGACTCCCCGTTCCTGCTTCGTCTCTCCAGCGTCAACTCATGTGACAGCTGGAAGAAATAAAAAAATAATAATGGGCAAATATTGTACAATCCAGGTGTGGAAAGCTCTTAGAGACTTACCCAGAAAGACTCACAGCTGTAATCGCTGCCAAAGTTGATTCTAACATGTATTGACCAAGGGCTGTGAATACTTATGTAAATTAGATATTTCTGTATTTCATTTTCAAAAATGTCTCAATTGTTTTTCTTCACTTTGTCATTATGGGCTATTGTGTGTAGATGGGTGAGATTACAAAATAATATTTAATCACATTTTAATTCAGGCTGTAACACAACAAAATGTGGAATAAGTCAATGGGTATGAATACTTTCTGAAGGCACTCGTATAGCCACCCTAGCCTCGCCCTCATGTGGGTGCTAACAAGCAAGCTAGCAAGCATGCTAGGTAGTGCTATGTATCAACAGCCATTCTCAGCCAATCCAGTAGGGTTGGCTGAGAAGAGGATTTGAATCATCAAATCAAATCAAGTTTATTTTATATAGCCCTTCGTACATCAGCTAATATCTCGAAGTGCTGTACAGAAACCCAGCCTAAAACCCCAAACAGCAAGCAATGCAGGTGTAGAAGCACGGTGGCTAGGAAAAACTCCCTAGAAAGGCCAAAACCTAGGAAGAAACCTAGAGAGGAACCAGGCTATGAGGGGTGGCCAGTCCTCTTCTGGCTGTGCCGGGTGGAGAATAAAGTTCAGCTTTCCCCAACATTAATCCCGCTATGTTCAACTCCCTTGCCCATGCTTACATCGCTCGACTGTCCCCTGCCCACTACGCTTTTCTCACTTTCCTTCCGTTGATAGCGAATGGCTTACGATGTTTCACCGCACGATGCCGCTTCCTGGTGTAAAGGGACCGTTAGCACTCATCGGATTCCTCTCGAGCACACAGATCTAAATACACTACACACAATACCCCATAATGACAAACCGAAAATAGGTTAATAGAAATTTTTGAAAATGTATTCAAAATAAAAAACAGAAATACCTTATCTACATAAGTATTCAGACCCTTTGCTATGAGACTCGAAATTTAGCTCAGGTGCATCCTGTTTCCATTGATCATCCTTGAGATGTTTCTACAACTTGATTGGAGTCCACCTGATATAAATTCTATTGATGGGACATGATTTGGAAAGGCACACATCTGTCTGTATAAGGTCCCACAGTTGACAGTGCATTTCAGAGCAAATACAGTATGTATTTGTCTATGGGTGATGTTGGGTTATTCAGTATGTATTTGTCTATGGGTGATGTTAAGTGATTCTGTATGTAAAAAATATTTTTCTCAATGACTGATATTTGGCGTTCCAACATATCTTTCCCTGTGGGTGAAGTTTCAGAAACACGAGCCTGCAGCCCCTGCCCGGCGGTGTGGTCGTCTGATGGATAGCTGTGCCCCTCACACCCCTTGCTGTGACCCCTGTGCCTCCTGCCGCTGTCGCCTCTTCAACACCATCTGCCACTGCTGGAGACTCGGCCCACACTGCCCCAAGAAGACCTAGACAAACACACACACACACACACACACACACACACACACACACACACACACACACACACACACCGCACACACACACACACACACACACACCGCTTCGCACGCACGCACGCACACGCACGCACGCACGCACGCACACACACACACACACACACACACACACACACACACACACACACACACACACACACACACACACACACACACACCACACACACACACACACCACACACACCACACACACTTCATACACACACACACCGCTTCACCACACACACACACACCACACACACACATACCGCTTCAACACACACACACACACACACACACACACACACACACACACACACACACACACACACACACACCGCTTCACCACATACACACCACACACACCACACACCATACACAACTCTTCACCACGTATACACACACGACTGCCACTGTTGGAAACTGGGCCAGCACTGCCCCAAGAGGAACCAGAGACTCTGTACAGGCAAACACACACACTCACACATACACATCTCACAGAGACTGCTAGACATCACACTGATGCACTTGCACAGGTAAACACATACTGATACAAAAACATGGACATACTACACAGATATATGCTTAAATGTTTTGGACCTAATGAATGACACATCACATATCGCAAGGCCCACAATATAGGTTCAATGATACATCACATATCGCAAGGCCCACAATATACACAATATAGGTTCAATGACACATCACATATCGCAAGGCCCACAATATAGGTTCAATGACACATCACATATCGCAAGGCCCACAATATACACAATATAGGTTCAATGACACATCACATATCGCAAGGCCCACAATATAGGTTCAATGACACATCATATATCGCAAGGCCCACAATATACACAATATAGGTTCAATGACACATCACATATCACAAGGCCCACAATATAGGTTCAATGACACATCACATATCACAAGGCCCACAATATAGGTTCAATGACACATCACATATCACAAGGCCCACAATATAGGTTCAATGACACATCACATATCACAAGGCCCACAATATAGGTTCAATGACACATCACATATCACAAGGCCCACAATATACACAATATAGGTTCAATGACACATCATATATCGCAAGGCCCACAATATACACAATATAGGTTCAATGATACATCACATATCACAAGGCCCACAATATAGGTTCAATGACACATCACATATCACAAGGCCCACAATATAGGTTCAATGACACATCACATATCACAAGGCCAACAATATAGGTTCAATGATACATCACATATCACAAGGCCCACAATATACACAATATAGGTTCAATGACACATCACATATCACAAGGCCCACAATATAGGTTCAATGACACATCACATATCACAAGGCCCACAATATTTTCTATGTATGTATATAAACGATGTATGGATGTGTTGTGGATATGTAACAGTATACGTTTCCTGCATAACTGTATTAATTCTGCTTTTGTATAACTGTGCACCTCTGCTACTGTAGATTGTAGGTCATGTCGAGCCAATGCTAACCCATAAAAACATCAAATAACTTCGACAAACATCCTCTCTATATTTTCTCTATTGAATAAATAACTTTGTTAGCCTCACTCATCTACTATTTATTGCTATTCTCACCAGTTATCCCTGCTGGCAAAACATATTGCTGTATGCTCAATAACAGGTTTTGCTGCTGTGGTTACATACATTTTGAAATGACTAGCAAACTCCCCAGTGGATTAAAGTGGATAAAGGAAGTGAGAGCTTGGGTCAGCCGCGTAGACAGGGATAGCTGTGTGGCTGGGCATAAGTAAAAGTGGCTGGGCTAACATTTTCCGGCAAAAATACCTGACATATTTAAGTGAAAATTTGTGCATCACATTGGATTATTTAAAACATAATACAGGATAAATGTAACCAAAAAATACCACAGTGCGAACTACAACACTGCTGACAAAGCAGGCAGACTGTCTGAGTACAACAGTAAGGAAACACACAACATGTCTAGAACCTCCATTTTATTTTTAACCTTTTTTAATGTCAGTTAAGAACAAATTATTATTTTCAATGATGGCCTAGGAACAGTGGGTTAACTGCCTTGTTCAGGGGCAGAACGACAGATTTGTACCTTGTCAGCTCAGGGATTTGAACTTGCAACCTTTCGGTTATTAGTCCAACACTCTAACCACTATGCTACGCTGCCGCCCCAATACTCAGAGAGAGAAAAACAAACAAAGAAACAAACAAAAAAATATGAAAGATTTTACAGCAGCAGACAAGTGATAAAATTGGAAAAATGTTATTGTCACAAAATACAGATAATGGATGAAGTGTTCAGTCCGACAGTCTAACCTTATTTCATGTGGTGTCATGAAATAATCAACATATATTATCAGATCAGATCGGCCATTCCCAGTTAAAGGAGCGATCTACAGTACAGAACAACAGGTAGATTCAGGACCATTGGTCCTGCTGGACATCAGCTCGCCACTGGATTGGAATATGCGCAAACAGCTTATTGCACAAAGAAGCAAGGAAGAATAGAATGCCCTGAAAGGGTTTTCATTAAGCCCAAAGGTGCACACTGTTCACCATATTAAAACTGTGACACACAATACCATACCAACACTTTAGGCCTATACCTTGAACTGTACGGCGGGTATGAAATGAATAGCTCACTTTAAATGAGCAAACGTTACTGTATAGGCATGAAAATATGAAATGATCATACATAGCCTAATATCATGGCGGGTATGAATACAGAAGCTCACTTTGAATCCAACACATATAAGCCTACCAGGGTAGACATGAAAACATGAGGCTACATCCTATGAACAGTAAATATTCAGGAGTAACATTTCTTGTGTGTTTCACGTTTTAAAGCACACGGCCTAGACGCCTAGGATTGGTGTTGAAGGTGGAGATTATTGCATCATAGTCACTGAGTTCCCTTTCGAAGAACAACTGGGCTAGATTGTTGAGACGATCTGATTGATTTCTTGATACGGCCTGTAGCGGAGAGTCGTCTCTCAACACTACATAAAGTCACTGGAAGGGTGATGATGGTCTTTAGTAGTCTATTGATGTGAGGGAAAATGTCCAGGGATTTGAATTCCTGACCTCCCCCCAACTTTCCGACGCAGTTGCTGAATAAACACGGTTAATTCAGCATTCTCATCAGAGACATGATAGTGATTGCATGGGTCCAGCAGTGATTCTTTCAGTAATCCTAGACGCTGGCAGACAGGCCGCTGCTGCTCTCATTATTCCATATGGATCCTCCTGGAAGCGGGTGTGCAGCTCAGTCAGAAGCGGGTGTGCAGCTCAGTCAGAAGCGGGTGTGCAGCTCAGTCAGAAGCGGGTGTGCAGCTCAGTCAGACGATAGAGACATATATAAGGATTGGAAGCACCCCAATTAGATCCCAGGAACCTCCTGCATTTTTCTACATTTCCGATTAGTCAGGAGACAATACAAACGACAAATCAAATTCATTTATTTCATTTGATATATATTTTAAGCCAGCCTGATTGGCTAGTGCACGGCTCTGAATAGAGAATAAGTTGTAATAAATGATAACAAAAAAATGATCCACGTGAATGTAGCTGGGTTGCCAGGACCGGTGGCTAGTAGACCGGCGAAGTCGAGCACCGGAGAGGGGGGAGCGGGAGTAGACGTGACAGTAGCCTGTAACCAGTCTATAGCCTTTAGCTACAGTGGAAGGAGAGTCATTCAAGATGCCCCCCCCCCCACACAGACACAGACACACACACACACAGACACACAGACACAGACACACAGAGACACAGACACACAGAGACACACAGACACACAGAGACACACAGACACACAGAGACACAGAGACACACAGAGACACACACACACACGCGCGCGCACACACGCACACACACACACACACACACACACACACACACACACACACACACACACACACACACACACACACACACACACACACACACACACACACACACACACACACACACACACACACACACACACACACACACACACACACACACACACACAGTACAGTGTAAAATCATCAAAGTGTAGTCCAGAGGTGTACTCTCTGATAGGCATGAAGTACACACAGTCACACACAGTCACACATTATCAAGTCCCTCGATTGAGCACCTGATTCCCCTTTTTGTTCAAACTGGGCTGAAGCGTGTTTGGGTACGCTTTCATTCTATTAGTCACACATACCTCGCAGAGAGCTGGTTCACACAGTGATACATTCACCAAGAGAACAGAGACCGCAGGCTCCACGCCATTACTCTTATTCCTCTCATTACTGTAACTTCAAGATTTATTCACTCAAGATGTATGTGTCAAATTGTTCCCTCAGGACAAATGCTAACTAGACAACCATGCAGATCTGTGTGTGTGGCTCGCATCTTGGTCCAATTTCCAATTGAAAATGACATGCAATGGTTTAGAGAAAAGTTTATGAATCTTAAAGACTGAGAGAGAATATAAATAATAGTCTTGTTACTTCTTTCTTCTGTTGTTAAGCTTTGTGGTCAGAGGTCATTATATGACTCTGCTAAAATTGTCTGTCAGGTGATGAAAACAGTGTTTTCCCCTTGATCGACCCCAGAGTTGACATGAGATTTTTTTTTTTTTTACTTCAGTATTGTGGATGTTTTTAAAAATCTTTTCTGTTTTCTGTTACTGCAAACCACACAAATCCTAAGTTTAGTAAAACAATATGCTCATGGGTGTGGGGAGGTGAGCCCCATTCTGTCCAGCAATATTTATGTCCATTTAGTTGACCTCTTTTCGCTCAAAAGCATCCCCGGAGGCACAATTTCTTTACAGCCTCTTTAAAAACATCACTCTTATCTTGCTCACATGTTTCTGCAGTTAAAGTTAACCTGCATGAACATCTGCATATGGTTGATTTTGCAAATACAGGCACTTTTGGATGTTAAATGTTTTTGAAAATGAAACCGCTTGAAACTGCTTTTTATCGAAACACTTATCTCCCTCACTAGCTTTAAGCACCAGCTGTCAGAGCAGCTCATAGATTACTGCACCTGTACATAGCCCATCTATAATTTAGCCCAAACAACTACCTCTTTACCTACTGTATTTATTTATTTATTTTGCTCCTTTGCACCCCATTATTTCTGTCTCTACTTTGCGCTTTCTTCCACTGCAAACCAACCATTCCAGTGTTTTTTAGTTTTTATTTTACTTGCTGTGTTGTATTTACTTCGCCACCATGGCCTTTTTATATTTTTATTTATTTATACATATATTTGTTTGCCTTCACCTCCCTTATCTCACCTCACTTGCTCACATTGTATATAGACTTATTTTTTTTCACTGTATCATTGACTATATGTTTGTTTTACTCCATGTGTAACTATGTGTTGTTGTATGTGTCGAACTGCTTTGCTTTATCTTGGCCAGGTCGCAATTGTAAATGAGAACGTGTTCTCAATTTGCCTACCTGGTTAAATAAAGGTTAAATAAAATAAAATAAAAAATCTATCGGAATATTTTCTTCATTCTGGAATAAAGTTCCAATAGTGGCTGAGAACATACTATTTAAGAATATAAAGATTTTTATCGGTTTCCCTAAATACCAGAGGGGAAATGTCATTACCACCGTGTCATAAAATGTGCTATTTTAGTTGAAAGGAACTTACAGAAATTTTGCTTTAGGTATTTTATAGAACATTTTAGAAGATTTTAGTTAAATTATGCTTTTTTTTACTATTTAGAAATGTTCTTATTTATATGTATTCATCATTGTCATGTCTAAAAGTCCATATATGCCTTGAAGATACTCAAAAACATGTATTTACCACATCAAAATGTTTATATTTTACATTATTTTCGGAATTATCTTAAGAACAAGCATATAAGTTTCACTTATGGGAAAAATCATCAATATCAATTGTAATTGAATACACCTTTTCCTCAAAAATATGTACCATGATGGTAATGACTTAGCGTTGTGGTAATGACAGAGTGTGGTGGAAATTACATTTCAAATTAAACAACTGATGAAAAATACCATTAAACATTTTAATGTCACAGTGGTACATGTTTCATTTTATTGAAGACAAAGAACACACCATTCAAAACCTCAAAACACAAAGTCTGCATGCCTCAAGAACTTAAAGCATCTTTTAGAACAATTTTAGGATTCAAAGCATGAGGCAGAAATACATGTACAAGGTTGGAAACGCTGGTTGAAATGAAACAAATTATTGTTCACTGGTTGCAGTCTATTGATTGAGACTCATGAGACAGGTGTGTGCTCACTCAAGATTAGCCCTTAATGCTCTCTATTGCTTAACAAGAGAGCAAATGTCTTCTAAGACTGCGCCATCAAGCATCATATGCTGTTTTGTCACTGGATGAGGCTCAGAGAAAAGCCCAAGCATACAATGTCCTCTCTCATTGGCCAAAATAATCGGTTGGCTCCCACACGACTCATCGTTTTAACTAGAGCACAGCTCTCTGCATCAACATCTTGTATAATACCAGGGTAAGGGTCTTCATCATATTTCACAACACACCACTTTCCAATCAGTCCCTCATGTATGTCGGCAATGGGCTGTATTGAGCTAGGAGATGGCTGTGGTGCTGTGCAAGTGGAAGGAAGTGGAAGGTTTTGCTTTCTGCCTCTGTTTGTTGAATTATCATGGTCTGTGGGCCAAAACAATCACATAGATGTGAAGTTGAGCAGAAACAACTTAGAACTCTCCATGTGATTTGTTCTGGAATGGCAGGAACGATCTGTAAACACATAGAAGATTTCTTAAATTGATGAACATACAGGAAATCTCTAACACATTTTGTTGAGTAATTTAAGTGTTTACTGAAAGTGTTAACATAATGAAAAGATAAAGAATGATTTGAAAATCTACAGTTTGATCTACATTTTGTCATTACAAATCTATAGTTTTACATGATCAATATTACCTGGTGTATTTTCATTGTTCCACGGATCCTCTCGAGACAATCTGGTAGCAGGGGATCCATTTCCTCAATCTCTTGCTCTGTGACGTAAAAGAGCTTCACATTTAACTGCTCTTTGGAAAGTTCCTCGTAGAACACTTGTCCGTTCGGAAGGTCCTTTTCTTTTGCCAATATGGAATCAGCTTTTCTCTTCACAGCTGCACCGATCCATCCCCAGGACCTTTCCCATGTCCAGCCACCAAGAATTCCAGGTGAAACTGAACTGAAACCCCAGTTGAAATGGAATTGTGCTCAGGTTGAAGAAATTTTTCTTGGATCTGTACTGTGTGGTTGGTCCATCACACACAATATGGAGTACAGTGGCAGATGGATTCAACTCGTGGAGGTGGGAGAGGACTTTTGATGCGTCATGCCGAGTGGTCATGATGCATTGATGAGCTGACTGATCACACTGACACAACACCTTCTTTAGTGTATACAACCCCAGTGTGAAGTGTTGTCTGCTGGTGAGAGTCACCAAAATACACCGCCTGTATTTCAGAGGCATACACGCACAGGTAGTTCTCTGTGAAATCCACATGAAGGATTAACTTAACTTCTATAAGATGTTTTCTGAGACTTCTTAATGTGGAATAGTGATGTCTGATATTGAAGACATGTTTCCCAAGTGTGTTCTTCACATTGGATGTAAAGTCTTCCAGTAGAGTTTGAAGGGTACCGTACACCTTCTCCTTTACAGTCAAATGGACAGTAAACTTGTCTTTTGTTCCATCTTTTGTTTCCTTCTCTCTCTCTCTCTTCTGCCTTTCCACTCAAACCACCATGTTTGTTGTCCACCATCAAAAGAGGAAGTCTGGAGCTCTTTGTGATATAACAACTTGTCTGCCATGAACTGAAGGTTGGCATGTGTCTAATATTGGCATGTCTACCTGTCTTTCACTGGTGGATGGACAATCCAAAAGGGACGTCTTTTGGTGAACTCTGTGTATGACAGCTTGACCTCTGGTAATTCTATATTGAACTTCTGATGGAGTTTTGCCAGTGTGTCGTTCAGGTATCTCTTCTGCATTTTATTCTTGTGTCTTGTCAATGTTTCCCTTTTTCCTTTTGATGCTTGACTGTTATCATCACGTTCAAATAACCTTTTTATTTAATATTCTATTGCTGGGGTGATTGCATTCAAATGTCTCTTTCTTGAGTACTTCAGACAGGTTGGCCGTTTGTTGTTTGCCCGCATTGTCTTTGCAGAGAATTCAAATTCTATTTGTGCCATTTTCACCATGCAGTGCTTTTTCAGTATTTTCCCAGCCAAAACCTTGGATATCACTTGTTGGTCTTTTGCACTCTGTTGCTTCTGGTATTTCTCTCGCAGCTCTGAGATGATGGTATTATGTAACAAAAGTATTTTTCTCTGATTCTGTGGCTTTGACCGCATTTGTTTTTTTGTTTTTGTTCTGGGGGAATTCAAAATCCGGATCTTCTCTGACAATCTATCATATATATTTTTTAATACTTTCTCCGTTTTCTTTTTGCAGCCTTCAACTTCATATTGGCCATACATAGATCCCTGTAGACTTTGGATCTGTTTTTTTCACCTTTCTACGGCCTCTCTGTCTTGGTGTTTATGAGTTTGAACAGGATGGGAAATCCTGTGCCATTTGAGGGGCAGGTAGATCATCGTTCTGTAGCTGTAGAACTTCAGGTGAGTGAGGTGATGTGTTCCTTGACAGGTATGACTCCATAACCATTATTTTCTGGATAGTTGATCTTCTGTTTTTTTGGTTTCCATGGCCTCCTTTTCCCCCTTTTTTCTCACTGGGAAAGATATGAGATGGATTTCAGTTCACCACTTTCTTTTTGTTTCTTAAGATACTCCTGGTATCTTATAGAGTCTTGTTTGATTTTGTTTATATTTGTCCTTTTCCTCTCCTTGGTTGATTTAGTGGGCATCTTATAGAAAGAAATCTAAATAATGAATTAAAGTCAGCAATAACCATAGTAAGTCACAAAAATAGACATCAAAATCACTCAAGTCATTCTAACATAATACAAAATGTTATGGTCTTATTTAGCAAATAAGTGTTCAATTTCAACTTAAGCATGATCATGTATGTAATTTATGTGTCTTTTCAGGTCTTAAGCTAAGTCAGAATTTATTAACTAATACATTTAGTCCTTACCATCACAGTTCATTATGTGGTGGTAATGACGTATGTTACGAATTACATTTTTACAGTATTTGGTCACAAATAGCAGGGATTCTAGCATACAATGTATCCTAAATACACATAATTAAAACAGAATTTAAAAAAATCTAACATCATTTGATGAAATTCTAGTCTATTTGGTAATAACATACAATATTATATTCTCAAGTCATATTTACCTTTATTTTTCTATCATTTCCCAGCATCAACATTTGAATCTCCCTCCATGACATCCATGTTCTCCACTGTCACTTCTCATATCCATGGTAACCAAGTACACAAACCTATTTGCTTGTTGTCTTGGTAATGACACAATAGTTAGAGACAACTGTATTTTGTGTAAAAAAAGTAACAAATGGCTTATGCACATCTAATATGTATATCGTTTCCATTTCTTTGACTCTATCTTTAAGAAGTGCGTTAAATATTTCATAATTATCAGGACTTTTGTAAGTGTAATACATAGCAGAATGTCAAAAGTCTGGGTGTGAGATAGGACAAAAACATTGAAATCAAGACATGAAATGCTTTAGAAAACAAGATAAAAAAAACATATTGAAAGCTGAAAAAAAGAGTTGAAGGTTATTTTAGTCTTTACTTAATGGATGTAAAAATCTAACCCTTAGACATAAAAAAGGCCCGTATTTGCAAAATCACCCATATACACTACCTTATATATTTTTGACGGTATGCTGATATAGTCAATTTATAAAACATATATAAATAGTTAAGAAGCAAGGAAATTCTTACGTGTCAAAGAGGAAGAGAGAATTATCTGATCATCAGTCATTGAAAGAAAAGGGGGAAGTTGGAAGAGAGAAAGAGTCAAAGCTGTGAGAAGAATAAGAAGAGAGGGTAAGATGAACTATCTTGTCGTTTGGGAGAATATCGCTGTGTCCAGAGCTGAGCTTCAATGTGGACGGACCGTGGCTACTTGGAGGGGCTGGTACGAGGACTGAAGGCCGGGATATTGACTCGGCCCGACTACCACAACCTGTGACACACTAGACGCAGGGGTGGGCAATTTCAGTCCTCGGGGGCCTGATTGGTGTCACAGTTTTGCCCCAGCTAACACACCTGACTCCAATGATCAACTAAGCATGATCTTCAGTTTGAACGCAATTTGATTAATCAGCTGTGTTTTCTAGGGATGGAGAAAAAGTTTGACACCAATCTGGCCCCCGAGGACTGGAGTTGCCCACCCCATAAGCTTAGGTCTCTGTATGGTGGAAATCTTTGTTTATCAAGTATGCTCTATAACCCATTGAGTTGTATGTATAGTTATAGTTATATTATAGTGATAATTATAGGTATTGTGATAGTGATAGTTATACTTATATTATAGTTATATTTACAGTTATAGTAGTCAAGAAGACATCCGAACAGAGAGGAGTGCTGACAGATCCAGATATAGTGCCCGCTCATCAGTGAGCCGATTCCCAGACCTATCCGACCTCCAAGCAGCTATGTTGGAGGAAAGAATGAAGCTCATGGAGTTTAATGACCTCCAACTTCAGCTAGAGCAAGATCACAACGTTGACGTAGAGTGTCGACGCATAGTAGCTGAAGCTCAGCGACAACAGGAAGAAGCTCAGCGTCGACAGAAGGAAGCTCACCAGGCCCGAGAAGCAATAGCTACACAACTGAACAGGCGGCATCTACAGAAGGTAGCTGATGTGCTAGAGCTAGCCAAGCTTGTCATATAATTTCTTAAAGAAAAGGATGAAGATGTTGATGCAGCCAGACCCCAGATGACTCAGTCAGATGAGCCCCCTCACCAGCACCGTCTGATGAATCATGTGGCAGCTTTGTGTCTGACTCACTGACACAACCACAAAACGCCAACCTAGGAGAAAGAGGCAGGGCCTATGAAGACTCACATCGTCTTCTCCCTGCCTACCTGAGGCACTTAACTCCAGCCCCCGTGGTTCTGCACCATGCTCCAGCTCCCATGGTTCTGCACCATGCTCCAGCTCCCGTGGTTCTGCACCCTGCTCCAGCTCCCTTGGTTCTGCACCATGCTCCAGCTCCCGTTGTTCTGCACCCTGCTCCAGCTCCCGTTGTTCTGCACCCTGCTCCAGATCCCTTGGTTCTGCACCATGCTCCAGATCCCTTGGTTCTGCACCATGCTCCAGCTCCCTTGGTTCTGCACCATGCTCCAGCTCCCTTGGTTCTGCACCATGCTCCAGCTCCCTTGGTTCTGCACCATTTACATTTACATTTAAGTCATTTAGCAGACGCTCTTATCCAGAGCGACTTACAAATTGGAAAGTTCATACATATTCATCCTGGTCCCCCCGTGGGGAATGAACCCACAACCCTGGCGTTGCAAGCGCCATGCTCTACCAACTGAGCCACACGGGACCACCCTGCTCCAGCTCCCGTGGTTCTGCACCCTGCTCCAGCTCGTGTGGTTCCTCACCCAGCTCCAGTTCCCGTGGCTCCATACCCTGGACCAGCAACTGCAGCGTAACATCCTGCACCAGGATTTGCACCATACCCTGTTCCAGGTGAACCCTACATACCTGCGGGGCAAAGCATGACTTATTCAGCTCCAGCAGCACCAGGCTTCTATCCAGGCTTAGGCGTGTCCTATCCCAATCCAGCAGCACCATAACATGGCCCGGGACAGATGGCACCCTACCCAGAGCCTGCTCCGCCACTTATCACAGATCAGCTGATTGCCTCATCATATGGCATGCTGAAGCCGTCATTGCCCTACTTCAAGAGTGGTAGAGAGAGTGACTTTGCCATACTCAAGATGGCCCTAGATGACCTGTTAAGCAGTCACAGACACCTAAATGTATAAAGTGCTCCTGGCCCACCTGAAACTATAGAGTGCAGTCCAGCTCGCTAACTAACGCCTACATGCACGACCCGAGACCTTACATTGCTGCCTTACAAGCCTGCAGGACAAGTACGGTCAACTCCGCCAACTCGTCCAGTGTGAGCTAGCACCATCCTAAACTCCCTCGCTGTCAGCAGAAGCCTTCGACTTCTTTGTCCTGTCTATCCACTCACTGATAGGCATGCTCAGGACCCTTGAGGGGTAGAACCGCTATGAGCTCAGATCCCACATCGACTGGCTCTTGAGCAAGATGCCACAGAGCTTCCGGGATGAATTCGTTGAGTACTGCTTCGATCGCGGCATCCTCAGGACTGGCACGGACCAGACATACACCCTGCACTACTTGGCAGTCTGGTTGCAGAAGACGTCCCAGGCTAAGCGCATATCAAGCAGAGCCGCAGCCCTCTATCAATGTGATATGCCTAAGCCATTCAAGGTTGACCACCGTGCCTCGACGAGACAGAAGGAGAAATCTGCTTCAATCCTCTTCAACGCAAGTGAAGTACCAAACCCCAAGGAGCCTGCTCAATCGAAGGAGAAATCCAAACCCAAGCCATTCTGTCCCCACTGTGACAATAAAGAACACTTTCTCAACTAACGTGAAGAGTTCAAGAAGCTAAACACAGGACAGATAATCAAGTGGATAAAGAATGTAAAAAGGTGTTAGAAGTGTGGACGAATCTATAAAGCTGATGCTTGCACCCTCAGACAATCCTGCAAGACATGTAAACAGCAGCACCTAACGATACTTCATGACGCCATTCAGGAAAACAAGAAAAGCATTCTCATGGTGAGTGTCCCTACGACCAAGGTATACCTGGACAGACCCAATCAATTGCTGAAGGTTGTGAAAGTCTTACTTCACAATGGTGACCGATCCCTGGAGACATACGTTGTGCTCAACGATGGCTCGAAGCGTAGCATCGTCCTGCCACAGGCTGTTCAATAAATAAACCTCACTTCTGAGCCTGAGACCCTCACCCTCAGGACAGGTCGACAAGCCCTTGTGCAACTGCAAGGTGCCTCAGTTACCCTTGATGTGTCCCCCCTGCTCAAACCTTTTAAGAAGTATCGGATACGGCAGGCATTCACCGCAAACAACCTAGGCCGTTCCGAACACTCCTGCCCAGTAGCAGCTCTCCAAAGGCGATTTGACCACCTTCGTAAGCTTCGTTTGCCACTGGTGGACCAAGCTCAACCTCCGCTGCTGATTGGTTCAGACATGCCTCACCTCCTGATACCCATACAGCCAGTGTGTACTTTGGCAGATCAATACCATTCCCTATGTGAGCGAAAGGTTGGCGCCTCGATTGAAACAAGACCAGCAAGCCATAAATCTAGACATCCACCTCTAGTATAGAAGTTGATGGCGTTCAGCGCTATGCTACACCCCTGCTTTGTAGAGGCAATGATGCAACTCTAGACGCGCCAAAGGAAGCTGTACTGCCAAGACACCGTAGCCCCCAAAACGCGCTGAGGTGTACTGCCAGGAGATAAAGAAGCTGCAGACGGCAGGAAACATGTCACTGGTGCCACCCAAGATAGCTGAACAATCTCCTGAGTCCTGGTTTATACCCCACCATATTATGCATCACAATGGAAAGGATAGGATTGTGTTTAACTGTTTGCTGTAACATAAAGGACAGTCGCTCAATGACCTTCTCCTCCCTATTAATTAAAGAGGAGCCAATGCAATGTAACATCGGTGAAAAATAAGAAACTGACATATTATATGCATGTCCTGTGCTAACCACTGTACTTGAAAGACCAAGCAATGAATACATGTGTTTGGTGAAGGTTTAAGTGAAAGAGGTGGCCGCCCTGCTTGATTCTGGCAGTATGTTAACCTTGGTTGTAGCAAACTTAGTGCTGACTCATAAACTGGATAAAAATCAGAACGTCAGTGTTACGTGCATTCATGGTGATACCGTACCCCACTGCCGTAGTGAGCATACAAAGTGAGGATGGCTTGCTGGATTATGAATTCGGTGTGGTCCCGACGATGCCGTACAATGTAATACTGGGTAGATACTTTGCTAACTTTGCGAGGTTAGGCCAAAAGAACGGCATATTTGAGAATCCAAAACCCCTGACCAAGCAGGCAGTAGCATCTAGCCCTCAACCAAAGCCAAGAAAAGAGAAGGTCTCCAGGGACCAATCTCATGGGAGGATGAGGAATAAAGGGCAGACACCGTCCATAATGAGCAGCCCAGTACTAGTGGAGCCGGGGTTGATTTGGCGCCAGAGGGCACAGAGAGGGACTATCTAGAACCAACAGGCCTGGCCGGCTCCCTGAATAAATTTCGTATGGCCCAGATCCAGGATCCAACCCTGCAGCAAGCCAGAACAGATGTGCAGGTCGTAGATGGTACCCCCATAAATGACGACACGATGCCTAATAGTTTCCCCCACTTCATCATGGAAAAGGGTTTGGTGTACAGAGTGGCCAAACTAGGGGTCGATGTAGTGGAACAGTTGTTGGTCTCCACCCGGTACCGGAGAACAGTACTGGACTTAGCTCATGGGCACATTCTGGGGACACACCTTGGTATTGATAAACCCGATACATGATTTTGAGGAGGTTTCACTGGCCAGGGATTCAGGCTGAAGTGGCTCGACATTGTGGGGAGTGCCCCGAGTGCCAGTTAACAGCTCCCCAACCAGCTGTTAGAAGCCCGTTTGTGCCACTCCCCATAATTGAAATGCCATTTGAGAGGATAGCAATGGATATAGTGGGCCCGCTTCCCAAATCCACCAGAGGGCACCAATACAATCTTGTCATCCTAGATTATGCCACACACTACACAGAAGCCATTCCCTTTCCGACGATGGCTTCCAAAAATATAGGAATTAGTGCTTGTGTTCACCAGGGTAGGGATTCCGAAAGAGATACTTACTGACCAGGGGACACCCTTTATGTCCCGCCTTATGGCGGACCTTTGTAAGTTGTGGCGGGTGAAACAGTTGAGGATATCGGTTTACCATCCTCAGACGGAGGGGCTGGTTGAGAGACTCAACTGCACCCTGAAGTCAATGCTCAGGAAGGTAATCGATAAGTATGGGAAAAACTGGGATTTCATGTTGCCGTGTCTGATGCTGGAGAGGTTCCCCAAGCACAGCTGGGGTTTTCACACTTTGAGCTGGTATATGGGAGGCACCCCCGGGGAATCTTAGACATTGCAGGGGAAACCTGGGAGCACCTGTCCACCCCCTATACTAGTGTTATAGAGCACGTTACGGCCATGCAAGACAGGATAGCCACAGTCACACCCATAATAAAAGAGCACATGAGGCAAGCATAAGAGTACCAGCAGCACACTTATAACCGACAGGCTACCCTGAGGGAATTTCAACCGGGAGATAAGGTGTTGGGGCTGGTCCCCACGGTAGAGTGTAAACTGTTAGCCACATGGAAAGGACCATATGAAGTGCTGGAGAGAATAGGAGAAGTTCATTATTGGATCCGACAGCCAGGTCGTCGACCCCCGGGAACAGATCTATCGCGTAAACCTGTTAAAACCGTGGAGAGAGAGAAACCCTAATCGTCATGTACCCCACACCCACTCAGGAGGCAGTAGAAGTGCATGTTTCACCTACACTGTCCCCAGCAGGAAGTACAGGAAGTAAAGACCCTGATCCAGAAAAACAGAGATGTATTTTCAGGGATACCAGGGCGAACTGAGGTTACGTCCTCATGATATTATTTCCCAACCATGGAGAAATTATTATTTAAAAAAAAATGTGTAATGATTTTCGGAAGGTAAATTAAATCTCCAAGTTTGATGCCTACCCCATCCCCCGAGTAGATGAACAATTGGAGAAAATTGGTAACGCTCGGTACATTACGACCCTGGACCTAGCCAAAGGTTACTGGCAAATTCCCCTGAACCCCAGAGCCAAAGAAAAGACAGCATTTGCAACCCCTGACGGTTTGTTTCAATACACCGGCATGCCATTCGGCTTACACTGGGCCCCAGCCACCTTTCAACGGCTAATGGACCAAGTCCTAAAACCGCCACGAGCTTACACCGCAGCTTATTTAGATGACGTGGGGCTCTACAGCCCAGATTGGGAATCCCACTTGCCCCGGGTACAGGCAGTGCTAGACACCCTTAGGAAGGCTCACGGCGAACCCTGCAAAGTGTTACGTGGGGTTAAAGGAAACTGAGGATCTAGAATACACCGTGGGAAGAGGGTTTATCAAACCCCAACTGAAGAAGATCGAAGCAATTAGAGGATGGCCGAGACCAGTAAATAAGAAGCAGGTTCGAGCCTTCCTAGGGTTGACAGGTTACTACCAACGGTTCATCACAAATTATGCCACAGTGGCCGCCACACTCACCGACATGACTAGAAGCAGAGGGCCAAACATGGTAAAATAGGATGAAAAGGCCACAAAAGCATTTAGAACATTACAGGAGGCTCTCTGCTGTAATCCAGTGCTGGTGATACCAGACTTTACAGAAGGCTCTCTGCTGTAATCCAGTGTTGGTGGTGCCAGACATTACAGGAGGCTCTTTGCTGTAATCCAGTGTTGGTGGTACCAGACTTTGAGTGCGAGTTCGTTGTTCAGACGGATGCCTCTAAGGTCGGGTTGGGAGCCGTGCTCTCCCAAAAGGTGAAAGGGGTGGAACACCCCATCCTCTCTTTAAGCAGGAAGCTGAAACCACGGGAGGCCAACTACACAGTCGTTGAGAAAGAAGCGCAGGCAGTAAAGTGGGCTCCAGAAAGCCTGAAATATTACCTGATAGGGCGCCACTTCACACTTCATCAGTGAACATGGTCCGCTCACCTGGATGCATAGGGTTAAAGAGAAGAACGCTCGGGTGATGCAGTGGTTTTTGAGTCTCCAACCATTTCACTTTGACTTAAAACACAGAGCAGGGAAAGAAATGGGAAATGTGGATGGGTTATCCCGCATGCACGCCTAGTTTGCTGCGGTAGCCTGACCTAGGGGATCGAAGCTAGGGTGGAGATGTGTGGCAAAGAAGGGGGCAGATATGTGAGGGCATAACTAATAAACGGGCTCTGCCCTCTCACTAAGGGATGGCCAGGTTGTGAACTACAAAGCACAAAATGGCCACCCCTACAAGAACTACAGATCACAAAATGTCTGCCTGCAAAAATTACAATCCCCAGAAGCAAACACTCTCTGGTGTGATTTTGTGTACAATCTCCAGAACTTCACCTATTCAATCAGTGTATAAATTCCAGAGGCATCATCCTCTAATTTAGTTATATTATAGTTATAGTTATATTATAGTTATAGGCCTAGTCCTAGTTTTATGTTTGGTTATAGTTATAGTGATAATTATATTATAGTTATAGTTTTAGTGATAGTTATTGTTATTGTGATAATGATAGTGATAGTTATGTGTATAGTTATAGTTTTACATATAGTCATACTCATAGTTAGATTATAGTTTTATGTAGTTATAGTTTGCAATTACACAATTATCCATATATTGGTTAAGTAAAGCGGAATGCGATGTTCGCACATTGCAGTCTAAACTGTGGTAGAAGTCTGTGTCTGTGTGTGTGTGTGTGTGTGTGTGTGTGTGTGTGTGTGTGTGTGTGTGTGTGTGTGTGTGTGTGTGTGTGTGTGTGTGTGTGTGTGTGTGTGTGTGTGTGTGTGTGTTTGTGTGAGGTGTGTGTGTGAGCATGTGTGGGTGGGTGGGTGGGTGCATGAATGTGTGGAATTGTGTGTGTTTCCTTGTTAGTCATCATCATCAGCTCCACACAGTGGAAGCAATGAGTTATGGGCAGTTTATGTGCAATTATAGTCTTAAGAATAAAATGATGATGATTTGTCAGACAACTCTTAACTTCAAAGGTTAACTGGAATTGACTGGAATTTCAGATTTGGACAAACAAAAGCCAATGTGACTTATGAAAGACATAAAACACCCTTTCACAGTTTTACAGAGAAATAGAACTATCTTAAAAATGTGTCTTTAAATATTTAGAATTGTATGCCTTTGCCGTTGACAAAATGTGTTATCATTGAGCACTATTCAGTTTTAGGTTTGTTATCATTTACCAACATTAACTCTTAGGTTGTCCCAAAAATTGTGGACTGGACCAATTGAGTATTTTCAACGCTTAAGGGGGTGCTCTAGTTAATATTGCTACACTACAAGTAGGGGTGCTCAGACTTGTTATTGGAGTGGCCAGCACCGCCAGGCACCCTCATGGTTCAATGGTTCAATCCCCTTTCCACATATGACCTCTGTCTGTTTAATAATATCTCAATGTAGACATCAAGCTGCAACTGCAGAGTACAGACGATGGTAGCCTCCTGACCTCTGGGAACGAGGACCTGACTGTGAAAGAGAACATTCTGAACAAGCTGCCTGGTAGCCTCCTGATCTCTGGGAACGAGGACCTGACTGTGAAAGAGAACATTCTGAACAAGCTGCCTACACACTAACTCCCTGCCGCACCTTTCCAATTTTCTCGACTACATCATGTAGGAGTGTTGTAATAAATCACATCTGCCTGTCTTGTCAGCCTGTCTTGTCTGTCTGCCTGTCTTGTTTGCCTGACTTCCTGCCTGCCTGCCTGCGTCTCTACACCTTCCTTGACTACATCACTGTCACAACCTCACGTCTGTCTGTCTCCTTGCCTCTGGCAGGCAGGCTATCTTTAGCTGGCTGTCTTGGCTTCCTGTCTTGTCCGTCTGTGTCTGTCTGCCTGCCTGCGTCTCTACACCTTCCTTGACTAAGTACATGTATGCCAGTAACCTTATAGCATCAAATCTACTACTAATTTTGATTCACCTCTCCTTCCTCTTTCTGCTATCTGGCTGTGATTGGGAGTCCCATAGGGAGGCTCATAATTGGTCCAGCGTCGTCCGGGTTAGGCCGGGGTAGGCCGTCAATGTAAATAAGAATTTGTTCTGACTTGCCTAGTTAAATAAAGGTTAAATGTAAAAAATATATATAAACTCAGCAAAAAAATAAATGGCCCTTTTTCAGGACCCTGTCTTTCAAAGATAATTCGTAAAAATCCAAATAACTTCACAGATCTTCATTGTAAATGGTTTAAACACTGTTTCCCATGCTTGTTCAATGAACCATAAACAATTAATGAACATGCACCTGTGGAACGGCCGTTAAGACACTAACAGCTTACAGACGGTAGGCAATTAAGGTCACAGTTATGAAAACTTAGGACACTAAAGAAGCCTTTCTACTGACTCTGAAAAACACCAAAAGAAAGATGCTCAGGGTCCCTGCTCATCTGCGTGAACGTGCCTTAGGCATGCTGCAAGGAGGCATGAGGACTGCAGATGTGGCCAGGGCAATAAATTGCAATGTCCATACTGTGAGACGCCTAAGACAGCGCTACAAGGAGACAGGACGGACAGCTGATCAACCTCGCAGTGGCAGACAACGTGTAACAATACCTGCACAGGATTGGTACATCCAAACATCACACCTGCGGGACAGGTACAGGATGGCAACAGCAACTGCGCGAGTTACACCGGGAACGCACAATCCCTCTATCAGTGCTCAGACTGTGCGCAATAGGCTGAGAGAGGCTGGACTGAGGGCTTGTAGGCCTGTTGTAAGGCAGGTTCTCACCAGACATCACCGGCAACAACGTCGCCTATGGGCACAAACCCACCGTTACTGGACCAGACAGGACTGGCAAAAAGTGCTCTTCACTGACGAGTCATGGTTTTGTCTCACCAGGGGTGATGGTCGGATTCGCGTTTATCGTCGAAGGAATGAGCGTTACACCGAGGCCTGTACTCTGGAGCGGGATCGATTTGGAGGTGGAGGGTCCTTCATGGTCTGGGGCGGTGTGTCACAGCATCATCGGACTGAGCTTGTTGTCATTGCAGGCAATCTCAACGCTGTGCGTTACAGGGAAGACATCCTCCTCCCTCATGTGGTAGCCTTCCTGCAGGCTCATCCTGACATGACCCTCCAGCATGACAATGCCACCAGCCATACTGCTCGTTCTGTGCGTGATTTCCTGCAAGACAGGAATGTCAGTGTTCTGCCATGGCCAGCGAAGAGCCCGGATCTCAATCCCATTGAGCACGTCTGGGACCTGTTGGATCAGAGGGTGAGGGCTAGGGCCATTCCCCACAGAAATGTCCAGGAACTTGCAGGTGCCTTGGTGGAAGAGTGGGGTAACATCTCACAGCAAGAACTGGCAAATCTGGTGCAGTCCATGAGGAGGAGATGCACTGCAGTACTTAATGCAGCTGGTGGCCACACCAGATACTGACTGTTACTTTTGATTTTGACCCCCCGCCCCCTTTGTTCAGGGATACATTATTCCATTTCTGTTAGTCACATGTCTGTGGAACTTGTTCAGTCTCAGTTGTTGAATCTTGTTATGTTCATACAAATATTTACATATTTACACAGTTTGCTTAAAATAAACGCAGTTGACAGTGAGAGGACGTTTCTTTTTTTGCTGAGTTTAAATCTGGCCATCATTGAATCTTCTCTGGTGTTACATTGAAACGTGACTACATTCTTTCCACGGTCCTATGTAGCTCAGTTAGTAGAGAATGGCGCTTGCATCGCCAGGATAGTGGGTCTAATTCATGAGACCACCCATACATAACAAATGTATACAAGCATAACTATAATTTGGATAAAGGTGTGTGCTAAATGGCATATCTTATAATAAAACATGTAGGTATTTAGATTCAGTGGGTTCAGTGCTCCTGTTTGGTTTGATATTCAACCCGCAGGAATAGAGCTGCCTACACTACTTACACCTTACTATTCACTAGCTTCGTTGAAGCTCAATAGTTGGTATGAGGGTATTCAAACCACAGGAGGTTGGTGGCACCTTAATTTGGGAGAACGGGCTCGTGGTAATGACTGGTTTCCAGGTGTTTGATGCCATTCCATTTGCTCCGTTCCAGCCATTATTATGAGCCGTTCTCCCTTTAGCAGCCTCCTGAGATTCAAACAATACATTAGCAATGTTGAATTTCTCAAATGTATCCTTACGTTCCTCCTTCATTGAGGTCATCACTGATCTGTATGTGATTGGATAAATTAAGGCAATATTTCCATTATATCACGTACACCCATCAAACCGTAGCAGATAAATTGTTAAAATCAGGGAATACAGTAGGAAAGAAGGGACGGAAGCATTTGAAATGAATTGGAACTAGGCCCACACTCTCCCCCATCTGTCCTTGTCTCCATGCTACAGCTACATGATTGAGAACATGGTGCTGTTGATCACCGGTGTCCTGAAGCAGAGCTGCTGCCAAGGTGCCACCCACTGGGAATGTTTGACCAGATTGGCAGCAGTTGGCATCGCCCGCACCCCCGCTGAGCTCTACTGTGCCATCCTGGTGGACATATACATACATATATATATATACATATACTGTATATTACACGAGCCCGTTCTCCCAAATTAAGGTGCCACCAACCTCCTGTGATTTGAATATATATATATATATATATATATATATATATATATATATACAGTGGGGAGAACAAGTATTTGATACACTGACAATTTTGCAGGTTTTCCTACTTACAAAGCATGTAGAGGTCTGTAATTTTTTATCATAGGTACACTTCAACTGTGAGAGAAGGAATCTAAAACAAAAATCCAGAAAATCACATTGTATGATTTTTAATTAATTAATTTGCATTTTATTGCATGACATAAGTATTTGATACATCAAAAAAGCAGAACTGAATATTTGGTACAGAAACCTTAGTTTGCAATTACAGAGATCATACGTTTCCTGTAGTTCTTGACCAGGTTTGCACACACTGCAGCAGGGATTTTGGCCCACTCCTCCATACAGACCTTCTCCAGATCCTTCAGGTTTCGGGGCTGTCGCTGGGCAATACGGACTTTCGGCTCCCTCCAAAGATTTTCTATTGGGTTCAGGTCTGGAGACTGGCTAGGCCACTCCAGGACCTTGAGATGCTTCTTACGGAGCCACTCCTTAGTTGCCCTGGCTGTGTGTTTCGGGTCGTTGTCATGCTGGAAGACCCAGCCACGACCCATCTTCAATGCTCTTACTGAGGGAAGGAGGTTGTTGGTCAAGATCTCGCGATACATGGCCCCATCCATCCTCCCTTCAATACGGTGCAGTCGTCCTGTCCCCTTTGCAGAAAAGCATCCCCAAAGAATGATGTTTCCACCTCCATGCTTCACGGTTGGGATGGTGTTCTTGGGGTTGTACTCATCCTTCTATTCCTCCAAACACGGCGAGTGGAGTTTAGAGCAAAAAGCTCTATTTTTGTCTCATCAGACCACATGACCTTCTCCCATTCCTCCTCTGGATCATCCAGATGGTCATTGGCAAACTTCAGACGGGCCTGGACATGCGCTGGCTTGAGCAGGGGGACCTTGCGTGCGCTGCAGGATTTTAATCCATGACGGCGTAGTGTGTTACTAATGGTTTTCTTTGAGACTGTGGTCCCAGCTCTCTTCAGGTCATTGACCAGGTCCTGCCGTGTAGTTCTGGGCTGATCCCTCACATTCCTCATGATCATTGATGCCCCACGAGGTGAGATCTTGCATGGAGCCCCAGACCGAGGGTGATTGACCGTCATCTTGAACTTCTTCCATTTTCTAATAATTGTGCCAACAGTTGTTGCCTTCTCACCAAGCTGCTTGGCTATTGTCCTGTAGCCCATCCCAGCCTTGTACAGGTCTACAATTTATCCCTGATGTCCTTACACAGCTCTCTGGTCTTGGCCATTGTGGAGAGGTTGGAGTCTGTTTGATTGAGTGTGTGGACAGGTGTCTTTTATACAGGTAACGAGTTCAAACAGATGCAGTTAATACAGGTAATGAGTGGAGAACAGGAGGGCTTCTTAAAGAAAAACTAACAGGTCTGTGAGAGCCGGAATTCTTACTGGTTGGTAGGTGATCAAATACTTATGTCATGCAATAAAATGCAAATTAATTACTTAAAAATCATACAATGTGATTTTCTGGATTTTTGTTTTAGATTCCGTCTCTCACAGTTGAAGTGTACCTATGATAAAAATGACAGACCTCTACATGCTTTGTAAGTAGGAAAACCTGCAAAATCGGCAGTGTATCAAATACTTGTTCTCCCCACTGTATATATATATATATATATATATATATATATATATATATATATATATACAGTGGGCTCCAAAATTACTGGCACCCCTGACTGGCAATGCACAAACAATACTTAAACAAATATAAACAATATAATTATAGAGACAAACTCAAAATACCAACAGGTGAAAAATACTGTACTTTATTAATGGTTCAATGGAACCCAACAAAATAATTTATTGATTTCATTAAAAATCAATCTCTTCCAAATCAAGGTTTCACAATTAATGGCACCCTTAAATATTATTGTAAATAACATCTACCAAAATTAAACCAGGAATTAAATTCCACTTATTTAAGTTTATCTAAGTGTTATGGAACTATTTTGAGCCATTATATCACTTCCTGTTTCACTAGGGTATAAAAATGAGGTAACACGCATGCAATATCCTTTTGTCATTCAACACCATGAAGAAAACAAAAGAACTGGCAGTTCAAAAGAGACAGATGGTCGTAGACCTTCATAAATCTGGTAATAGCTACAAGAAGATCCACAAACGATTGAATATACCACTAAGCACTATCAGGGCAATTATTTAAAAATTCAAAAGATATGGAACAGTTGAAAACCTCACGGGTAGAGGACGCAAATACATTTTGCCCCCCAGGATAGGGAGGAGGATCGTGAGAGAAGCAACAAAACCCCTAGAATCACTGTGAAAGAATTGCAGGCCTTGGTGGCGTCTTGGGGTCACCAGGTTTAAAATATCACCATCAGACGCTACCTCCACCTCCACAGGCTCTTTGGAAGGGTTGCCAGAAGAAAGCCCTTAAATTAATGACCCCAAGACACAGACGCAAGCGCTTGGAGTTTGCCAAACGTCATTTAAATTATGATTGGAAGAAGGTGCTCTGGTCAGATGAGACCAAAATGTAACGTTTTGGTCAGATACAGCATCGGCATGTTTGGCGTCGAACCAGAGATGCATACAAGGAGAGGCACCTCATACTCACGGTGAAATATGGTGGTGGGTCAGTGATGTTATGGGGCTGTTTTAATTCCAGAGGTCCAGAGGCACTGGTTAAGATTGATGGCATAATGAATTCCACCAAGTACCAGGCAATTTTGGCTGACAATCACCATTATAATATAATTATTCTGTATCTGGATACCTCTGGTTTCTCTCCTGCAGAGCCCTCTCCCAGGGTGTCCTTCAGGGCCTGTATGAAGCTCTGGACCTGGGGGATGAGACTGCAGGGACACTGACTCCTCTGACATAGCAGGTGGAACAGGGAAGAACCCAGTCAACAGGGCCTTGGTCTGCACCTCAGGTGTCTTCAGCAATGCCTGAGTGAAAATTAGCGCAATAAAAGGTTTCAGGTAGGGTAGGCCCATTGTATGTCTATGTTTATCTCTGATTATGTGTTTCATGGGTGTGTTGGATGTGACCTCAACAGTGTTGAGGAGTAAAGGTATCGATCGGGTTTTCAGTGAGTTTCCTGCAAAGATTATTAATCATATGTAGACCTATATGCAACATTCTCAGCCACAGAATTCAATAGAGATATCTAATAAAATAGATACAGAATACTGTATATAAACCTCTGTTTGATGTCTTTCAAACCAAATGAAATATTCACATAGAACTTTCCATCAGACCTTCACTGGTGGACACAATGATGTGTGGCGAGGGGTGAGGGATGAGGGTGAGGGATGTTGGTGAGAAAAGAGTGGGCCCACTCTGTTCTATGTCTATGTCCCGGATGAGGTCTATTAAGAGGACGATGCATTCCTCTGAGCTGCACACCGGTAAAGCGTCCAGGAGAGGCTGCCTACAACAACATTCAACAGAGTAGTCAACTACCGGGAATGGACATCACAGATTAGGATGTAGCAGCAACTAAGGATTCTAGCTTTAAAGTGAAGAGAGTATTTAATTAATGAAAACAAGTGTATCCTTCAATCTTTAGGACCAGCTGCCATTCTTAGAACTTTCCTAACCTCAATGGCATAAGCATTAGTGACTTTGCATGAAGTTCATTGTGGTAAGTCCAGATGGTTGTACGAGATCCTCGGGTATAGGTACATGCATGATTCCTTCCAAGAGAACATATACATCTTTATCCAATGAAGACAAAAAATGGTATAATGCATTATGATATAGTTATAATGCATTGTAAGACTTGTCATACGCGGCAATGACTCCCTTTATAATGTCTTAAGAAATTGGGGTCCTACCTGTTGCTGGTCAGAGGTGAGACCACACAGCTTCCTCATGGTGTCCGTGGCCTCCTGGGGGGAGGACGTCCTGCCCCACTCAGTACACCTGGACCCAGCGTATCTGAGGGAGGGACAATATCATTCAAATTAATATCATATTATTGAGAGAGTGGGGCCTGAGTGACCAAGTTACATTCATCTGATTTAAAGTTTCAGCTTTCAGATTTTCAATTTGAATGACTAAGAGAATGACATTCTCAAGAGAATGACTGAGAATGTAATTTAAGGTTTGTAACAGCCATAGTGGTACTAGCAGTAGTAGTCATAGTAGTGTGGCGAAAGTAACAGCAATATGAGGGCTTCCTAGCTAATAGTAGTAATAGTATATTTTGGCAGTATTAGCTTTTATACAGACACAGACAATGAAACCTTGATGTCGGACAGGTAACGCAGTGACACAGTCATTCAGGTACACTGCAGTTTAACAATTCTTGAGGAGGGGGTCAGAAGCATACTCATCCACTTCTAAGGGTGCCCTCCTAGGCTCTGAGCAGCGTAAGAGTAGAGACAGTCTGGGTCTTCACCACTCCTGTTGACCCTGACAATTGTACCATGGAGACGATCTCTGACCTCCTCCATCAATGTAGTCCCATGCCACTTTGGGTACACTGGAGTTTGGAGTCCACCTGTCTGTGTATATGAGAGAGAGAGAGAGAGAGAGAGAGAGAGAGAGAGAGAGAGAGAGAGAGAGAGAGAGAGAGAGAGAGAGAGAGAGAGAGAGAGAGAGAGAGAGAGAGAGAGAGAGAGAGAGAGAGAGAGAGAGAGAGAGAGAGAGAGAGAGAGAGAGAGACAAAAAGAGAGAAAAAGAGAGAGAGTACCAGATCAATGAGGAGCTATATACAGGGAGTACCAGTACCAGATCAATGTGGAGCTATATACAGGGAGTACCAGATCAATGTGGAGCTATATACAGGGAGTACCAGTACCAGATCAATGTGGAGCTACATACAGGGAGTACCAGATCAATGTGGAGCTATATACAGGGAGTACCAGTACCAGATCAATGTGGAGCTATATACAGGGAGTACCAGATCAATGTGGAGCTATATACAGGGAGTACCAGTACCAGATCAATGTGGAGCTACATACAGGGAGTACCAGATCAATGTGGAGCTATATACAGGGAGTACCAGTACCAGATCAATGTGGAGCTATATACAGGAAGTACCAGTACCAGATCAATGTGGAGCTATATACAGGGAGTACCAGTACCAGATCAAAGAGGAGCTATATACAGGGAGTACCAGATCAATGTGGAGCTATATACAGGGAGTACCAGTACCAGATCAATGTGGAGCTATATACAAGGAGTACCAGTACCAGATCAATGTGAAGCTATATACAGGGAGTACCAGATCAATGTGGAGCTATATACAGGGAGTACCAGATCAATGTGGAGCTATATACAGGGAGTACCAGTACCAGATCAATGAGGAGCTATATACAGGGAGTACCAGATCAACGTGGAGCTATATACAGGGAGTACCAGATCAATGTGGAGCTATATACAGGGAGTACCAGTACCAGATCAATGTGGAGCTATATACAGGGAGTACCAGTACCAGATCAATGAGGAGCTATATACAAGGAGTACCAGTACCAGATCAATGTGGAGCTATATACAGGGAGTACCAGTACCAGATCAATGAGGAGCTACATACAGGAAGTACCAGCACCAGATCAATGAGGAGCTATATACAGGAAGTACCAGCACCAGATCAATGAGGAGCTATATACAGGAAGTACCAGCACCAGATCAATGAGGAGCTATATACAGGGAGTACCAGCACCAGATCAATGAGGAGCTATATACAGGAAGTACCAGCACCAGATCAATGAGGAGCTATATACAGGGAGTACCAGCACCAGATCAATGAGGAGCTATATACAGGAAGTACCAGCACCAGATCAATGAGGAGCTATATACAGGGAGTACCAGATCAATGTGGAGCTATATACAGGGAGTACCAGTACCAGATCAATGAGGTACGAGGTATTTGAGGTAGATATGTACATGATGGCAGAGTAAATAAGAATAGATAATAATAAGAGTCAAATAAAAACAGAGTAGCAGCAGCAAATTATGAGTGTAAAAGTGAGTGTGTAATGTGTATGTATGTGTGTTTGTGTTGTTTCGGTATGCGTGTGTGTGTGCATATGTAGCGTATGTGAATGTGTTGGGGTTTTGTGTGGGAGTGTCAGAAGTCGGCCCGTTGACACTGACTGAGGTTCCTCATCTTCACCAGTAGAGGGCGTCTCCTCTCACACCTACAGTACTAGCGCAGGTCCAGTACAGATCTGTCTCAAGAATTGACACAGGATGGAAAAAAAGTCACGAGGATTGTCGACTATACAATATGATATGACGACGACATAGGTATCCAAACGTGGTTCTGGGAAACTGCAGGATGTCAGGTTTTTGTTTCAACCCAGCTTTGGCACACTTGATACAGACTCATGATGGTTGTCGGAGCAGATTATCACATTCTAAGGAAAAACAATTGCAATGTTCTGGAATTATCTGGGACTACTGTGCTTATATAATTTCTGCACTATTTTGTGACTAAATCATGCATGTGTCTAAATCATGTGGATGATATGTGCTTTTGTAACTCAAATCATCCATAATAATGAATGATTTTATAGCACAAACAGAAATAATCAATGGGTACATTGTATTAAGCACAGCACATAAAATCAAGGGGGAAACCCGCACACGAGCAAGGAAGAGAAAGAACACAAAACGCACAAAGCAATCAATATTCATGCTGTCATTTCAGATTTACCTCAAAATGCACACAATGTTCCTTCTGGGGATTCCTGATCTATAGGGAGCATAGAAAAGAACATCACTAAACGTCCCATATCATATTAATTTCCCATTTTTCATTATATTCAGTGCTGGAAATAAGGAGGAACTCGGGGGAACTGAGTTCCAACAGTGAAATAACTATTGGCCTGTAAAAATGTTATTTTCAAGGTGAATTCAAGGATTTTACATTGACGGTTTCCCAAAGTCACATTTTCACCCCAAAAAAATCACCATAATGGTGTGAATATTGTAAAGTGGTTGTAAAGTGGTTGTTCCACTGGATATCATAAGGTGAATGCACCAATTTGTAAGTCGCTCTGGATAAGAGCGTCTGCTAAATGACTTAAATGTAAATGTAATATTTCTGTATATCTGACCTGCCTCATCAGGTGACACACACAGTTGAGAGTCAGTCCATTTCTGCCTGAGATATAGCCTTGTAGAGGAGTGGCTATCGTCGTGCGTTATCTGCAGGTGTAACTCACCCCTTTCTGCTACGAGTTGTCTGGTGATGAGGAAGCTGTAGCCATCAAATAACAGACCATTTAGAATGCTTGTTTTTTTAAATGGAAAATAAATGCTGAATGTCAACAGCGCAGCTTTGAGAAGTAGATAGTTATTATGAAGTGTCACCATAAAAAAGCACTTAAGAATGTACTGTATGATTTATCATTAAATTCGTTCTCCCCTATGCATTCGGGATTACAAAAGCTGATGATCCATCTGAAGTACTATAGAAAAAAAAAAATTAAATCACTAAATCTACACACAAACCCTTTAAACAAGCTTAAAAACTCTGTGAAAACCCCAGATTCAATGTTTAATTCACTCAATTGAAATGTCTAATTTGCAAATGCCAGTAGTCATAATGTAGGAACTTATTTTCTCCTCTTTCAAAAAGTATCAACCGTTACTGTCCATTCTTCACTGAAAAACAGTCAGTCATCCCTGTCCGAAATGAGAACAAACTTTAGGAATAAGTCAAATCACAAATCCAATCACAAACCATAGATATCTTACTGTGTAGTAGAATGAGAGCCATGAAAATGAGAGTCATAATCCAAGCTGAGACATGGCCATATAGCAGGGGTGGACAACTCCAGTCCTCGAAGGCCTGATTGGTGCCATATAGCAGGGGTGGGCAACTCCTCGAAGGCCTGATTGGTGCCATATAGCAGGGGTGGGCAACTCCAGTCCTCGAAGGCCTGATTGGTGCCATATAGCAGGGGTGGGCAACTCCAGTCCTCGAAGGCCTGTTTGGTGCCATATAGCAGGGGTGGGCAACTCCAGTCCTCGAAGGCATTATTAGTGCCATATAGCAGGGGTGGGCAACTCCAGTCCTCGAATGCCTGATTGGTGCCATATAGCAGGGGTGTGCAACTCCAGTCCTCGAAGGCCTGTTTGGTGCCATATAGCAGGGGTGGGCAACTCCAGTCCTCGAAGGCCTGATTGGTGCCATATAGCAGGGGTGGGCAACTCCAGTCCTCGAAGGCCTGATTGGTGCCATATAGCAGGGGTGGGCAACTCCAGTTCTCGAAGGCCTGATTGGTGCCATATAGCAGGGGTGGGCAACTCCAGTCCTTGAAGGCCTGATTGGTGCCATATAGCAGGGGTGGGCAACTCCAGTCCTTGAAGGCCTGATTGGTGCCATATAGCAGGGGTGGGCAACTCCAGTCCTCGAAGGCCTGATTGGTGCCATATAGCAGGGGTGGGCAACTCCAGTCCTTGAAGGCCTGATTGGTGTCATATAGCAGGGGTGGGCAACTCCAGTCCTTGAAGGCCTGATTGGTGCCATATAGCAGGGGTGGGCAACTCCAGTCCTTGAAGGCCTGATTGGTGTCATATAGCATTCTCAAATCACTGCAGCAGCCCTGGCTTCCAAGACTCCACATGTAAGTACAGTAGTTGGACTGAAGAACAGTCCCTTTTCTCACACAGGCAGTGAATGGCCATGCTTGTGCCTGCTCCTGTTTCCACAGTGACCAGCACTACTCACAGTATCCAATCAGGAAATACCTTCCAGCCTGGAGCTACAAACATCCACTGAGCCAGTCACTTGACACAACATTACCCCCCCCCCCCCCCAATGCAAAGACACTCTAGGGTATTTAAACCGCCCTATGGCTAAAGAAGGGTTCCTTACAGACAGAAAAGCACAACTCACATTTGGGATTTTAAAGTTTTATGTTTGTTGCTTTTTAGTGAGAATCAACAATGTTATGGCAACCTGGTTGTCATATTGTTGCATATACAATAGATGTATGTTCTGTGACCCAAATATTCTATGCACCCTTATAACCCACCCATAACACTGTAATCAAGGGTTGTCCATGTTTTTATATTATGATGGGAGTGTACATAACGGTCATTTTCATTAATCGTATTGCCTATAGGCTCTATTGCGTCTCTATTACGGCACGATGATATCCACCAGTTCATTGTTGGGGTCAGATTTGGTTAAGCCTCCAAGTGAGTAATTATGGTGCGACAGATGGCTTCACAAACAGCCAGCCAGAGAAAATGGGGTGTGACTGTTTATGTGATGCTATATATGGAAGTGAGCAGAAGCTAAAGAAGAAGAGGTACAAGAGAGACATCTAGTGTCTTTGTCTAGCCTCTGCTCTTAGGTACTAGACCATAGAATGACTTTCAAAAGAGTAAAATAATCCATAAGTCTAATATACAGCATATAAATAATGATGTACTATGGTAATGGAATCAAAATAACAAAACATTTAATTATTGCTGAAATAGCACACGTATTTTTAGTGCTTCATATATATGTTGTTGACAAAGGAGAAATAGGGTGTAAGAGGAAGTCATAAAATGTGATAAACCATTTACAGTAGGGCTACACCCTCAACTCAAGCACAGAGCACCACCTTTCCACGCTGCTGTATCCGTCGCTTCCACCCACTAAGATACACATCCACCACGCCCGCTCTTCACGTCAGTCCGCAACGTCAGATTGTGCGTGTTGCTCTGTATCGGTGGGCGTAAGTTTGACCGGCTTTTCAGAGGCAGACACAATGAGCCCTCGGATGATGTAAAGGATGCATGTGGGGCTGGAGGCACGGGCACGTTTTGGCAGTATAGTTTTTTGCTTTTGTTTTATATAATTTCGAGCACACATATCGACAAGACTTTGTGACGGTATAGGGATAGCTGGAAAAGGTCGGTTCAACGAGTTCGTCTGACATAACGAAGTCGAAATCTCTGGCTAGTCCCCTTCGAAAACGACACCGAAAACAAAACAAAATTTTACAAAGGACTTGCTAAAGTCAACGACATAAAACAAGAATGTCGATGGTTGCGTATTCGGATTACTTAGCCGCCGAATGTCTGATGTCGATCTCTAGCGGTCCCGTCCTACACCGACCCACCCCGGTTGTCCCCGCCGCCCAGCCCCCTCCCCAGGCCGTTCATCCTGGGGAGCCCGAAGGGTCGAACGAAGACAGGGAGGTGCGCGAGACGCTGAGACTCGAAGGGGCCAACATGATGACGGTGGCCGGGATCCTCACGGACCTCCACGGCAAATTCCGGTCCATGTCGGCCTACTCGGAGAGCAGCAACTCCTCATGTGGGGAGAGCGGCTACACCACGTTGTCTGACTCAACTACCCCAACCATGACCCCCTCTGCTACTCCAATTCCTGGACAGTACAATGCTACTCAACAGCAGTGGGGAGGAGGGGCGCCTCGGTCCCCAGTAAAGCGACATCAGTGCATTTACGACGGCTGTGACCGAGTTTATGGAAAATCATCTCATCTGAAAGCTCATATCAGAACCCATACAGGTACAATTATATAGCTGGCTGTTATATAGTTTAAACTGTAAAAACAAATTGGGAATTAGCTATAGTCTCCACAAATGTAATTTTATTATGCAATTTGATTCAGAACTTCAAGTTTGTCCATACTAATTTAGCACTCCCCCCTTTGTGAGTCACTCCGATCTACAATTATCATATTTCTGGCCGAAGAAAAGTGTTTTTCTACATAGGGCTACACTGTCGATTGGGTGGGCGAGACGAGTCGTTTACCCGCGAGTTAGTAACGTTACAATACTCCCAGAACAAAAGGGAAAAACTCAAATAGAGGGCTCATAACAAAGAAGTAATCGAACAAAAGAATGGGGCTGGACGAAAAAAAGACTAGTGACGAACATGCTACAACTAGGTTGGATTTGCATACGTAGTGAGTTCGAGATTAAATGTAACATTCGGGGCGTTTGCGCAGGTTCGGTGGCTCTTTCAACTCAAACAGCCAAATCTTTTAATCCCACCTCGCATCAATGTGGCCATCGTGTAACAGTCACGTCTTTTTCGAAAACATATTTCTTGAAATCAGCCATTGCTGTCATAGTTTTCCCAGTCAAAATGGTATGTTTAGCGCTGTAACTTTGTATACATGCATCAGGTGTCCGTTGCCCAGGTGTCCGCACAGTCCTGGGGGGGGGGGGGGGGGGTGTTCAGGGTCAATGATGGATTAGAACAGGAACGCGTGCTGAATAGAACAAATCGTTAGGGAACGCCCACAAAACGGGAGTGAGTGGATCATGGCTAGAAGGGTTTCGTCAAAAAACGTCATAGTCCCGTTCACTACGACGAGAGTTTGCGTTTTTACACAGCGTTGAGTTCTACAGCAGACTGAATTTGATTTGATTTCCACTGAATCACTTGCTAGCTAAAATCGGTATCCCTTCTAGCCATGACCAGTGAGTGGGAGTGTGGAGTGTTGCAAAACGCAGATCCGCTTTGCGGTCTTGATAATAGCTCCTGGCACCCCTTTCGTCTGTCCTGGGTTGACTCCTATTAGCAATGTTACTCTATTGTATTAGGGCCACAAAATAGGCGTAGGAGGCTGCACATTGTGGATACCTTCATGCATTAAAGTCTAGTCAACATAAAGGTTGTACTCAACGGTGGAAACTCCTTTATTCACCAAAAATGATATAATGACCATCACATCGACGTAAACTTGTAGTCATGCGACGCTATGTTGTGTGGTTGTCCCACTACGACACGGGAAAGCATGCCGTTTATTCGGCTACAGATTGAATGATGAACTTCACAGGGTGGTGAAAGTGCAAGGTGATGAGTTTGATGCTCCTTTCCAATAAATATCGAGGGTCTTATTCTAGTGACATGGTGGTCGATGCTAGGCTGCCGTGACATCTTGCTCTTATCCATATCATCATCTAAGTAGCCTATCCTCACTGTATATGTGAGCTGTTGGCTAGAGCACACGTGCCAAGACCAGAGTGGGCACATTTGCTATATAACGCAACAGTTTTTGTGACAAATCCATCAGCAGAACTGAAAATGCGATTGAAACCCATTTACCTTGTATTTTTTATTTGGTGCATAGGAATTTAACCACAAGTTATTTTTATGTGCACTGCCTCATCACGCACAGACTTTTATTCGCAATAAATACGTTTGTTGGTAACGCATCTCTGGTGGGAAAATGTTTTATGCCATTTTAGAATATTCCCATGAAAACCGTCTTGGGAGCTCTATTGATCCTTTGTAGCTCAGTAATGCACAGCGCTTGTAAAGCCAGGGTAGTGGGTTCGATTCCTGGGACCAACCATAAGTTAAATGTATGCACGCATGACTGTAAGTCGCTTTGGATAAAAGTGCCTGCTAAATGGCATATACTATTGAGGCCATCTCCATTTTGAAGTAGTCCATTTTCTTCATCTACTACTTCTGAGTTGGCAAACAAACTGAAAGGGTGCACACTGCCACCTAGAGTGTGTTGTTTGAACAGATACAAGGCCAAGGTTGTTGATTTACTGCCACCTACAGGTATGGAATGTTTCCTCACGAGCATAATTCACTGGCCGATCTCCTGGTAACCTGGATGGAATTGATTATATGTTATGTGATTCTTCCTTCACCCATAGGAAGTCCCACCCAGTTGACTACTTGTACCCCCGTTCATTGACTCGGTACCGGTACCCCCTGTATATAGCCCCGTTATTTTATTGTGTTATTTTTTAACTTTAGTTTCCAAAATGCTCATTAACAGCTTCTACCCTCAAGCCATAAGACTACTGAACAATTAATCAAATGGCTACCCGGACTATTTGCATTACACTGCTGCTACTCTCTGTTTATTATCTATGCATAGTCACTTTACCACTACCTACATGTACATATTACCTCAACTAACCTGTACCCGCGCACATTGACTAGGTACCGGTACACCCTGTATATAGCCTTGTTATTGTTATTTTATTGTAAATTTTTGACTTTAGTTTTAGTAAATATTTCTTTAACTCTTATTTTCTTAACTGCATTGTTGGTTAAGGGATTGTAAGTAAGCATTTCACGTTAAGGTCTACAACTGTTGTATTCGGCGCATGTGACAAATAAAATTTGATTTGATACTTCAAAATGGCGAAAGTCCTCAAATATGCGCTGCCCATGCTAAAACAGGCTTTTGGGCACTAGAGTCCTCTATCTATCTCTATGGGATGTGTTGAGGGTGCCATTCTAACATGGCCACCCACACTGTATGTTGGTGTTTGTCTGCCCTATGAGTGTCAATATCTATTGCTGTCTACGTTTTGCATTCACTTTTCAAAATGTCTCTCTTCAATATGAACCATGACCAGAGTAGGTTTTTCTTTAAAATGTAGATTGATTTGGTGCATTAAATAGAGCAGAGGGGTGGATTACCTTTTTGCGTTATAAAGAAAATGGATGCTGATAATATTATACACTTTCTACTAACTTGATGGGTATACAAGGGTCTGCCAAGAGTCTAGCTTACTACCGACCGCTGCATATCTAGTGTTAGTGACTGGAACGAGCAGGGCAATATTTGCCAGTCTGACATTTGTGCCACACTCAGTATGTTAATTTGAATGTCTCTCTGTCTCCCTTCATCAGGTGAACGACCTTTTCCCTGTACCTGGCCCGACTGCCAGAAAAAATTTGCCCGTTCGGACGAGCTGGCTCGCCACACGCGCACACACACAGGCGAGAAGCGCTTCCTGTGCCCACTGTGCGACAAGCGCTTCATGCGCAGCGACCACTTGATCAAGCACGCCCGCCGCCACCCCGACTTCCAGCCGTCCATGCTGGGCCGCAAGGCCTCGTCCCCTGGGGGTCAGGGGGCGTCCAGCCCCGCCATGGGCCAGTAGAGTGCAGGGGTCAGTGGCTTCACTCCCACGTCTAGGGCTGGGGTCAGCAAGGGTCACAGGGAGTGGTCCTAACCAAAGGTCCTAACCAATCAGATCCACTAGCCAGGCCTGTCTGTCACAACTCCCCACACAACAGTATCTAGGTGGGGGCACGTTCACCACCCACCCCGACGGATGAAGACGACACCAGTCTCAACGCTCAACTAAAACTCAAAACCTTTAACTGAAAAACACTCACACATGCAGGGAATTCTCAATGTCTTCAATCCGCAGTCTCAGCACACGCATCAGCCAAATATTTTCCTTCCTTTCTCGGCTTATTTTAGAGAGATGGTGCTCCATGCTTTTTTACTGTGGCTGTTTCCTTTCTTGCTAGCGCCATTTTGTGATATTTAACTAGAGGCGTAGAGAGGCTGAGGTCAACTAAAAGTGTAGCAGCTTTGCTGATGACATGTCCTCAGTTTCTAGAGGTTGCACATTCCATGCATTTTTGTCATTGGGATTTAGTTGGCTTAGTTATAAAACATTTTTTTGTAATATCGTATTTACTGTATTATAATTTTAAATGCAGGTCAACTTAACTTTCAGTAAGGATGATGAATGGTTTAAACCGCTGAAGACTAGCTGGTTACATACCATCCTTATTAATGCTAGATCAACTTTTCTTTTTACTATCCATGAAACCTTGACGAATGATACACGTAGTATTATATCTGTTACGGATGCAAATGTATATATACCTTTAACCTTCTATTGTAGAGAATATCGTGAACAAATATTAGAGGAAGTAATACTTGTGATGAATTGTAGTCCTTATATTAGGGGTGACAGACTATACACTTGGATAGGATAGCGCTGCCTGTGAGTAAGCGTGTGTCTCTAATGACATTTTGTTATAGAAAGAGAAGACACTTTCTACTGTTTCCACTGTCTGTCCATCTAAATGGACATAATTACTTTATCTCAGTGAACAACACTTCAGGAAATTCAGAAAGCCTTAAACTATTTCATACTTATTTTTGCCCCATGTTTACAGTTTGAATCATTTCTACAGGTTTACGCCAACTCGTCGGCACAATACAAATACACATATGCAATATGCCACTTTTAACCAGAGGTTGCTTTTAATGCTAGCTACTTGGTTAATTTGTGTGATAGGTATTCCCTCTGTTAATATGCTTCTACAATTGAACACTGTGGAATTTGATAAAGATACATGTGATCTCATTATACTTATTATAACCAATGGTTGGGTTAGTAAGCCACATTAGTCCAAGTGCTTTAGGAAAGTGCGATAAAGGATAGATTGGGGTTCTTATGTGTTTGTTTTTGAACTGTTTCTTTGCTGAGCATAATGATGTATGTGGCTTTTCTCAGACACTATGCTCTCAGCCTTGTTATAACTCCTTTCTTCCACAGAAAGATTGAATTGCATGACTAAGGCACCTCTCTCGTCATACAGTCCCTCCAATATATTCCTTCTCTGTCTGTACTAACAAACTGACTTTAATTGATCATTCTTGCTGCATCATTTGATCACTGTTAGTTCCATTGTAATGGGATGTACCTGTATTCAACTTTTAAGTTGAAACGCTTTTGCCATTTGTACACATTTTCACAAGTTCTTATCTTACAGCTCTTGGTAACTGCTGGCAGTTATCGAACAAAAATGAACTACTTCAAACAAAGCCACAATATGACTTAGTAAAAGTGTTTGCTATGTTTTCAAATGAATTGAAAATGTTTTCATGGATGTCATCATTTTCCAAATGTATTTGTTTAATTTTCTGACAGCAAGTCTGCCTCGCGCCAAATTTATGATTATTTCACAAAGGGTAACAATTGACCTCGCAATGCTTGTGTAATACTTGTCTTCCCTTGGAAAGTAGTTGGACAAAAAGGGAGTCCTTTAAGAAACTCTCCTTTTCTCATGAAACGCTTCTAAACACAATCAAGCCTTAGGTTTGAACTTCCTGTGTTCTTCAAGTGAAAACTACACTCTGCCAGGGAAACATCTCTTTAGTTGCCTTGTCTATATTCTCTTGTATGCTCCGTGTACAGAGTTTTGACTGTGCTTAGCACTTTTTCATAGTATATTACGTACCTGTGGTGTTCAATAGTGCTGATCATCAGTTTTGGCATCTCACACGTGTTCAGTATGTATCACTACCCTTCATGTTGCACAATGCTACTTAAATCAGTTTAGTTTGGACCTACTGCGTTACATTTTGTAACACTTCATTTCAGTGGTACCTACATAAGGACTTAATAACCCATTCATAACACATTCATAAGTAGTACATGAACATTGCATAAATGCTTATGTTAACAAGTTGATATTTCAGTTTTCACTATTTGCAGTTCACAAACAAACATTTATGCAATATTCATTAACTGCTTATAAATGTGTACTGTATGGGTTATGAATGGGTTATAAAGTCCTTATGTAGGTTCCCTTCAGATAAAGTTACCAATAACTCAATATACATTTTACAAACCACTAAATCTGGCTGGGGGGGGGGGGGGGGCATAAGCATATCTCAAACAATTTAATTAATCGCGCTGAACACCTTAGGGCATACTATGCTGAATTGTTTCCCTCTGTACACTAATTAAACAAATATACACAGCTGCATTGTTTGTATAGAACCAATGTTTTTAGAATTTTGTTAAGCCAAATTTTTACATCAATAACTCTTTAAGAAACCTCTTATTTGAGCTTTGGTTACGTAGATAAGAGGACCTGTGGAACTAATTGAATAAATGCTGCGACTTGTTCTTTGATATTTATACTCTCAGGTGTCTTTTAAACATTTCTTCCATATTTCCTGTGCAACACCCAATTGTAATCATGTATTGTTGCTATTATTTTAAGGATTAATTTATTACGGTTTATAATTTGCGTGGTTCAATTCATTTTTTCCCCATAGCTTATTATTTTGTGATATGGAACATATACTAATAATTTGGTTCCATTGTTTGCTTGATACAAAACTGCCAGTGCTTTTTAATAATAAATAAAAACCTTAAGTTTAATGTTTTGTGTGTGTTATTTTCTTGTTAACAGGTGACTTTAACTTGTATCTGTATATAAATGTTGATTTATACTTGACATATCCACTTTTTTGTGAATATTGTTTAGTTGAAGGGAAGGTTGTCCGTAGATGGCTTTCAAAGTAAGGACAATTTGATCAGTCCCTTGAAAAGAATAGTTCACCCAAAATACAAAATGACATGTTGGTTTCCTTACCCTGTAAGCAGTCTACGGACAAGGTATGACCACAATCCTTGATTCATGATTTGGTTTGTTTACTTGACAACTGCAATATTTTTACAATCTGGCACCAATCCATTGCAAGTCGACGGTACCTGTGTAAGTACATGTTCGCGTCTCATGTCCAAATGATCTAGAAGTAACTTCATTGAGCTTTTTAGATACTTTAGGATGACTTGGACATTAAGATAGAAAAATGCTAATATCAGAACCATTGACTTGCACTTGATTTGTGCCACAGATGTAAAAGAAACAGTGGCCAGGTGAACAAAACCAAAGCATGGATTGCTGTCATACCTTGTCCGTAGACTGCTTACATGGTAAGGAATCCAATATTTAATTCTGTAATTTGGGTGAACTATCCCTATAAAATACTGAATGTGTGTATCCCATAAACTAATATAATCAGCTGGAATGTTTGCAGACAGCTAAAAGGCATACTTCTTTAATTAAGCAATAAGATATGAGGAGGTGTGGTATATGGCCAATATACTACGGCTAAGGGCTGTTCTAATGCACGACGTATCACGGAGTGCCTGGACACAGCCCTTAGCCATGGTATAATGGCCATATATCACAAACCCCCAAGGTGCCTTATTGCTATTGTAAACTGGTTACCAACGTAATTAGAGCAGTAAAAATACATGTTTTGTCATACCCATGGTATACGGTCTGATATACCACGGCTGTCAGCCAATTAGCATTCAGGGCTCGAACCACCCAGTTTATAATCTTGATTGTATAACAGATGGGTCTAATCCAGAATGCTGATTGGGTAAAACCGCATTCCAGCCGGTGTCTATTCCACAAATTACCACCGGCTAAATCTATGACATTAAAATGCCTATTTACTTTGTTCCAACTGACTGCACAATCCACTGTCTCATCAGTCCAGCCAGGCAATTTATAACCTGATCTCCACTATAAAAAGCATCTAGACATTATCTCACATTTCTTTTAGACTAACATTTAGTTTTCAACAGCGGAGGTTTGTATAAACCTTGCTGTCTGTCTTCCCGACATTTGCAACATTGTTTCAATATTACAATTAGATCTCCAGCTGTTCCATAGTAATGAACGTGTCGGGGTCGGGGCAAGACAGATAGGCATGTAGCGTTTCTAAACCAGTCGAAATCATGAATCAGCTGACATAATTTTGATGGATATATATAAAGTAATGTCAATTGAAAAAAGGTCAAACGAAACGAGATGCAGCTAGTTTGCAGTATTTCCAGCTTCAGTTTGAAGTGATTGTGTTAGCTGTGTTGTTGGCTAGCTCCTCTGATCAACAGTGTCCTGAAGAGAGAGCAAAATGTCATTGTGAATGCATTGTGAACGCACAATGTCAATGCCATCATTGTAAATAAGAATTTGTTCTTAACTAACTTGCCTAGTTAAATAAAGGTTGAATAAATAAATGATATGCCAGGCGAAATCGTGCCACATTAGCTCATTGTTATGCATGTATCCAAATAAAGTTCACTAGAAAACAGCTTAAACAAATGCAAATGCAGCTACTGTTATTCTGGCTGCAATGTTTGATGTGACTGTAAGTTAGCCGTAGCAAGCAAGAGATAAGAATGTTGCCAGCCAATATGGCAATGTAAGATTTGATTTATTAATCATAAGAGTAACGTGTGTGTTTATGTGACCTCAACTCATCAGAGTTCATCTCTTTGATTGCTGGCAGAGGAGGGTGGGGGCACGCCTCCTCCTTCCTTGACGATGCCTGGGGGCATAGGCCGTCCCTGGCCGTCCTGCTTGCTGCTTCGCTGGGTGTTCTGCCGATCCCAGTCGGTGGTTGTGGCCTCATCGTCCCAGATGGTGGAGGTCTCTGTGTCGCTGAAGTAGCCCGGCTCGCCAGTATAGTGGGTGGGGAAGAGGAGCAGTGGCTCCACAGAGAACGCCAGCAGGTCCCTCTGCTCAAACTGGGCCATGTACTCCTCCCTGAGGGCAAGGAGAGTTGAGGAGAATTAAAAAACAACAACACATGCCCTGTATGAAAACAACCCCTTCTCCTAGCTCCAAAAGGCCCATTGGAAGATCTGGCTGGAACCACCGCCATATTGTTTGCACCGTTTTAATCTCTACCTGGTCTCTTAAGATCAGCAAACACTGGGTTTGCGGGGACAAATGTCACTCAACAAGCATGTGCTTGGTGAATAAGATGCTTGCGGGAGAGAGATAGAGTGAGAATGTGGACACTGCAGTTAAAAGCCTGTCCGACCACTGGAACTCACCTTGGGTGCTTGTTGAACATGACAGGCAGGTACTCATCCACAGGTAGCATCTTGCCCAGGGCCCGGGCTCCCAGGAGCCTCTTGGCCCCCTGCAAGGAGAGGGCGTAACCCAGGGTCCAGTAGGAATAGTCAGGGTGTACCAGGTTACTGACCCCCTCCACCCAGCGCTCCGGCTGCTTCACCTGCAGCCGCTTACGCCCCACGTAGCTGAGAGAGAGAGGGAGAGGAAAGTCAACATCTTTCTGTTCATTTTATAAAGCATTCCTAGAAAAATAAGCCATTTTACACTATTATGCTGCATCCTAAGATCAGACACACGTTGGCATCTTGTCTGTCTGTCTGCCTGTCTATGTTCGAGTGTGTATGCAGCCATTCAGCCCTCACATCAGATCCCAGTCCAGTCCCACTCGGTCCACGTTCTCCATGATGGTCACCAGTCTGCTGCGGAAACGCGGCTCAAACCTCACATCATCCTCCAGCACCAGCACACGCTGCAGTCCCTGTTCCACCACCTAGGGGGAGACATGCACCACAGGACAGCCACTGAGCCAGGGGTTGAATCTCCAAATACGTGATACATTAAAACAAGTGACATTGCTTTCTATCTTATATCTTTACATCTAAAGTAGTTTGAGCACTTGTTACAGATCATTATCCTTTTACTGCCGTGGGATAAATCAGGGTCACACAGAGTGATTCTTGGTGGTCTTAAACAAATCTACTTTGAAACTAAAGTATACGACAGGCACACATGGTTATGGGCTTAAAAAAGAAGACACCTGTACCATGTCAGATATAGAGTTGAAATTTATTCAGTTTTGATTTTGTATACCAATATTACACTTTGTATACATCACAGAAGACTTAAATGCAACAAAACCGTTTGACATAAAAACACCGGATTTTCGGGCCAAAAAAAGTTTGCAAGTGTATAGAATCGATTTTCATGTATAGACTAGATGTGTAAATGTTTCATGTATAGACTAGATGTGTACCTGTTTCATGTATAGACTAGATGTGTACCTGTTCCATGTATAGACTAGATGTGTACATGTTTCATGTACAGACTAGATGTGTACCTGTTCCATGTATAGACTAGATGTGTACCTGTTTCATGTATAGACTGGATGTGTACCTGTTTCATGTATAGACTAGATGTGTACCTGTTTCATGTATAGACTAGATGTGTACCTGTTTCATGTATAGACTAGATGTGTACCTGCTCCATGTATAGACTAGATGTGTACCTGTTTCATGTATAGACTAGATGTGTACCTGTTCCATGTATAGACTAGATGTGTACCTGTGTCATGTATAGACTAGACGTGTACCTGTTTCATGTATAGACTAGATGTGTACCTGTTCCATGTATAGACTAGATGTGTACCTGTTCCATGTACAGACTAGATGTGTACCTGTTTCATGTATAGACTAGATGTGTACCTGTTTCATGTATAGACTAGATGTGTACCTGTTCCATGTATAGACTAGATGTGTACCTGTTTCATGTATAGACTAGATGTGTACCTGTTCCATGTACAGACTAGATGTGTACCTGTTTCATGTATAGACTAGATGTGTACCAGTTTCATGTATAGACTAGATGTGTACCTGTTTCATGTATAGACTAGATGTGTACCAGTTTCATGTACAGACTAGATGTGTACCTGTTCCATGTATAGACTAGATGTGTACCTGGTTCATGTATAGACTGGATGTGTACCTGTTTCATGTATAGACTGGATGTGTACCTGTTTCATGTATAGACTAGATGTGTACCTGTTCCATGTATAGACTAGATGTGTACCTGTTCCTTGTATAGACTAGATGTGTACCTGTTTCATGTATAGACTAGATGTGTACCTGTTCCGTGTATAGACTAGATGTGTACCTGTTCCATGTACAGACTAGATGTGTACCTGTTTCATGTATAGACTAGATGTGTACCAGTTTCATGTATAGACTAGATGTGTACCAGTTTCATGTACAGACTAGATGTGTACCTGTTCCATGTATAGACTAGATGTGTACCTGTTTCATGTATAGACTAGATGTGTACCTGTTCCATGTACAGACTAGATGTGTACCTGTTTCATGTATAGACTAGATGTGTACCAGTTTCATGTATAGACTAGATGTGTACCTGTTTCATGTATAGACTAGATGTGTACCAGTTTCATGTACAGACTAGATGTGTACCTGTTCCATGTGCAGACTAGATGTGTACCTGTTTCATGTATAGACTAGATGTGTACCTGTTCCATGTACAGACTAGATGTGTACCTGTTTCATGTATAGACTAGATGTGTACCTGTTCCATGTATAGACTAGATGTGTACCAGTTTCATGTACAGACTAGATGTGTACCTGTTCCATGTGCAGACTAGATGTGTACCTGTTTCATGTATAGACTAGATGTGTACCTGTTCCATGTACAGACTAGATGTGTACCTGTTTCATGTATAGACTAGATGTGTACCTGTTCCATGTACAGACTAGATGTGTACCTGTTTCATGTATAGACTAGATGTGTACCTGTTCCATGTACAGACTAGATGTGTACCTGTTTCATGTATAGACTAGATGTGTACCTGTTTCATGTATAGACTAGATGTGTACCTGTTTCATGTATAGACTAGATGTGTACCTGTTTCATGTATAGACTAGATGTGTACCTGTTTCATGTATAGACTAGATGTGTACCTGTTTCATGTATAGACTGGATGTGTACCTGTTTCATGTATAGACTAGATGTGTACCTGTTTCATGTATAGACTAGATGTGTACCTGTTTCATGTATAGACTAGATGTGTACCTGTTTCATGTATAGACTAGATGTGTACCTGTTTCATGTATAGACTGGATGTGTACCTGTTTCATGTATAGACTAGATGTGTACCTGTTTCATGTATAGACTAGATGTGTACCTGTTTCATGTATAGACTAGATGTGTACCTGTTCCATGTATAGACTAGATGTGTACCTGTGTCATGTATAGACTAGACGTGTACCTGTTTCATGTATAGACTAGATGTGTACCCGCTTCATGTATAGACTAGATGTGTACCAGTTTCATGTATAGACTAGATGTGTACCAGTTTCATGTATAGACTGGATGTGTACCTGTTTCATGTATAGACTAGATGTGTACCTGTTTCATGTACAGACTAGATGTGTACCTGTTCTATGTATAGACTAGATGTGTACCTGTTTCATGTATAGACTAGATGTGTACCTGTTCCATGTATAGACTAGATGTGTACCTGTTTCATGTATAGACTGGATGTGTACCTGTTTCATGTATAGACTGGATGTGTACCTGTTTCATGTATAGACTAGATGTGTACCTGTTTCATGTATAGACTGGATGTGTACCTGTTTCCAGATGTTGTAGTGACTGAGGAAGCAGCCGATCTCCCCTCGCGTCAGCACACGCCCCGAATACGGGTCTTTGTACCCAGGCAACATGTCTATGCCCATCGCTTGCAGCTGGGAGGAGTTCAGGGCTCTGAAGAAAAGAGAAGAAAAGAAAAGATTAATAAAACATAATTAAATGTTCAAATCCAGCTCAGGTGCGTAGGTCTAGATTTACTACAAGTTTGCACCTGTGCAGTGTTGGCACCTGTTCTTTTTCTGATTCAATTCAGAACGGTAGAACAAAAGATCAAAGGGAAATTAACATACTGATAATACATCAACCTTTCATGTTTGAGGAATCCATGCTCACTTTATTACATACTTTATTTAACCTTTATTTAACTTGGCAAGTCAGTTAAAAACAAATTCTTATTTACGATGATGGCCTACCCCGGCCAATTGTGCGCCGCCCTATGGTACTCCCAATCACGGCCGGTTGTGATACAGCCTGGAATCGAACCAGTGTCTGTAGTGATGCCTCTAGCACTGAGATGCAGTGCCTTAGATCGCTGCGCCACTCAGGAGCCAGAGTGGAACCATAGTGGAGAGGAGTGAGGATTCAGTATGGATAGCAGGCAATGTATTTTATTTCCTTCCGAAATAACAGGTGCAGACGGTTATGTAAAGTGCTTTTGGATTGTTGTGTCGTACTTGCCATCCACCGCCTCTGTCAGTGTGATATCAATGCCCAGAACGGCAAGGGTGCTCAGCATTCGATCCCGCCGGTCAATGCGACGCTTCAGATTAATCAGAAAGATCTAGAATGAAGGCGGGGAGAACAGATCACTAAAATCCGACTGTTCCATCCATTATCACCTTTCTCATGATTTGTATGAAATAGACGTTTCTGGGATTTCTTTCAAACAATGACAGTGGATGACTAAAGATATACTGTAGATATACAGTAGTGTAGATATATAATAGTGTAGATATACTGTAAGTACATTCTCAGTACCTCATCAAATCCCATCTTTTCCAGAGGTTTAGCTGTATGGTGCATGTATTTGGACGGCTTCATGAGGTAATCGACTGAAGAAAAATACCTGTATTAGACTCTTATTACTAGATAAAAGATAAAAGCAGATCACACTGTGTTAAGACATTTGCCATCTATGATTTGTAAGGGAATTCGTCAGTCTCTCATTAATGAACAGTTTAGGGATTCTCTGAAGAGACGGGGAGAGACGGAGAAGCAAAAGAGATAACAGAAGAGTGAGAATTCTGACACGGCTGTGAAAGTGAAAGTCAAACGGCATCACAGAGACTGGTCTGTAGGAGAGGGAATAGCAGGAAAGAAAGAAAGTCAAGAGTGGAGAGATATGTTAAAATATAGCGAGGGTAGTGTGTTTATTTTTTTATTTAACTAGGCAAGTCAGTTTTCAATGACAGCCTTGTTCAGGGGCTGATTGACAGATTTGTACCTTGTCAGCTTGGGGATTTGAACTTGCAATCTTTCAGTTACTAGCCCAACGCTCTAACCACTAAGCTACCCTGCCGCCCCTGTGTGTGCATCAGAGTACTCACTCAGAGCCTCGGTCATGGTGTGGCTAAAGCTCTCCACCTCCTCCTCCAGACTTTGCTCTTGCTTCAGAGGCAGTGGCAGATACCCATAATGCTCTCTATTACATATGTACATCTGCACATCTGTATGGAGTCACAGGTTTAACATTAGACACATAAAACATAATACATATAGATAATAATTCAGTGTTTGTTTGAGCCTGCCTGGAGTGCCACATAGCCTGGCTATTCCCCTGGTTCCACTGCGCCAGACAAGCTCAATCAAGCGCAACTAAAGTATTTGAAAGAAAACAATGACTATTTGAACTAAGATATGACACACATTCAATACACAGTAAGGAAACTGAGCATTTTAACACAATTCATTATGACTCTATGACTGACCTGCCCGCCGCGCAGAGAAGGCGAAGACCATGATGTCATCCAGGGGGAAGGTGTAATCGTGGTGTGGAGGGTGGAAGGCCAGCGCCCGGGTAGCGCTCCGCCTCAGGTCCACCAGGAAGGTAGAGTGCACCATGGGAACAGCGAAGCAGCCCTGGCGTTTCCAGTTCCTGATGGGGATGTACTCAGGGGTGCGTTTGTAGTAACCCTAAGAGGGCAGGGAGAGACACAGTGGATCAGAGAAACTTAAATAGAGTCCCCAGGGCCAATTCGGCCCATCGTTACATTTTCTGTGGCCCCTTGACATAAATGTATTTGATGAATAAAAAAACTTCAATAGTATGCTCTCTGGAAATGTGAATAATTTAAGTCTTCAAATACAATGGTGAGTGAACACAAAAGCAAGATGGTATAATACAATGAATTAACAAAAGAAAACACATTTAATGAGCATTAAATGTATAAATCCTCATGGGTTACAAAGATTCTTGATATCTACACTCAGTGGCCAGTTTATTAGATATACCCATCTAGTACCGGGTTGGACCCCCTCCAGAACATTCTGAATTCTTTGGGGTATGGAAACATTTCTCAATTGGTATCAAGGGACCTAACGTGTGCCAGGAAAACATTCCACACACCATTACACCACCAGCCTGTAACGTTGACACCAGGCAGGATGGGCCATGGACTCATGCTGCTTACGCTAAATCCTGACTCTGCCATCAGCATGATGCAACAGGAACCCGGATTCGTCGGACCAGGCAATGTTTTTCCACTCGTCAATTGCCCAGTGTTGGTGATCACACGTCCACTTGAGCACCTTCTTCTTGTTTTTAGCTGATAGGAGTGGAACCCGGTGTGGTCGTCTGGTGCAATAGCCCGTCCTTAACAAGGACCGACGAGTTGTGCGTTCTGAGATGTCGTTCTGCACACCACTGTTGTACTGAGCCGTTATTTGCCTGTTTGTGGCCCGCCTGTTAGCTTGCACGATTCTTGCCGTTCTTCCACCGCTCATCAACAAGCTGTTTTCACCCACAGGACTGCCGCTGACTGGATGTTTTTTGTTTGTTTCACCATTCTCTGTGAACCCTAGACACCGTTGTGCGTGTTAACCCCAGGAGGCCGTTTCTGAGATACTGGAACCGGCGCGCCTGGTACCGACGATCATACCACGCTCAAAGCCGCTTAGGTCACTCGTTTTGCCCATTCTAACGTTCAACCAAACAGTCTCTAATAGTCTCTAAGCCTCGATGCCTTTCTGCCTGCTTTATATAGCAAGCCAAGGCCACGTGAAAGGAGCGATCCATTTTCGTGAAAGGAGGTGGTGTACCTAATAAACTGGCCTCTGAGTGTATATCTAAAAAATGACATACTCGCTAATTGAATTGACTATCAATGCCATAGAAAACTGACAAACCAGAAGAAAAAAAAAATGGGAAAGGACAGAAGAGGCACTAAGGGAAAGTGGCTAGGGGAGTGGTGATGCGAAGATGGCAGAAGGCAAATCATCAGAGGAATGGCTCCATCTGTTTCCCTGCCCCTACCAAAACCCTTTTCACCATGACACTAACAGAGCCAGCCAGACAGACAGACAGACAGCCAGCCAGACAGCCAGCCAGCCAGACAGACAGACAGACAGACAGACAGACAGACAGACAGACAGACAGACAGACAGACAGACAGACAGACAGACAGACAGACAGACAGACAGACAGACAGACAGACAGACAGACAGACAAGCTTGGCAGACAGACAGACAGACAGACAGACAGACAGACAAGCTTGACAGACAGACAGACAGATAGACAAGCAGACAGACAGACAAGCTTGGCATGGTAGGCAGACAGACAGACAGATAGACAAGTGTTCTTCAGATTGAATAAACATTTGGATGGCAGCTAAACAATAAAGTTGTATTCTGAGAATGGGTCCAGTTGTGGGCCAGAAAAAGTTGGAGAAGTTGGAGAGATTGTGACAGAGATTAATGAAGGGTGTACCTGTGGGGTCACGCCACACCAGAAGTTGGAGTAGAGGACGCGGGACTCCAACATGGGCGCTACCACCGTTAAATTCTCTGCTATCATCTCAGTCAGCACCCGCCGGTTGGTCAGCAAGTTGTCAGTGTCCACAAACTGATTGAAGAAGGAATCATCTCAGTGGAAATTCTGGGTTTCTGCGGGCTGGCTCAAGTAAAGTGAGGGGAATTCACAATTGGCTATTTTTGGTACTTTTGACCAGTTACAACTTTAAAAAAATGAAGGTGTCGTTATTGTAACAGTGAACAGTGCCTAAAACAAAACAGTTTGCCATCTCAAAATGTGATGCCTCTGCGCCTAATGACACCTACTACTGAGTGTTGTTGTCCCACTGTGTTGAGTTGTGGGTGACCTCACCAGTATGTAATCAGCCCAGAGAGCCCTAGCTGATTTGAGAGCAGCCTGTTTTAGCTTCATCACGTGGGTGAACCGAGAGTTAGGCCAGTGCTTCGGCCCCAACTCACCCACATGCGAGCTAGGGGAGAGGGGGAGATGGAAGGAGAGAAATGAGTGGAGAGGTCTTTATTCTTGACTTTTGTTGACATAGATATTGAATGACAAGAGTGCACAATATGGGTCCTTGATAGTTTTGAACACCCCAGCTTCACAGGGAAAGGTGGGTCGTCTGAGAAGAAGACATGTAAAAGTGAATGTGGAGAAAATGGAAGGATGTATTTCAGAGTGTGCTCACCTTGGTTCTTCCATGGGTGTCCACTTCACAGAATGATACTGGCTCTGCACCCCTCTGATCCACTCCTGCAGCATGGCTGTGGTGTTGTCCACACTGTGGTCTGCAGCAGCACTGGAACATAGTGGCTAGAGCATCAGCCCACTAGTGCTACTGGCTGGATCAGATAGCTCAGTTGGTTGGAGCATAGTGCTTTCCACACCATGGTTTTAAATTTGATTCCCACATGAGCCTTGGACCGGGTTTCCCGGACACAGATTAAACCTAGATTTAAGCATGATGAACAGAGGTTCAGGACACCAGATTAAACCTAGATTTAAGCATGATGAACAGAGGTTCAGGACACCAGATTAAACCTAGATTTAAGCATGATGAACAGAGGTTCAGGACACCAGATTAAACCTAGATTTAAGCATGATGAACAGAGGTTCAGGACACCAGATTAAACCTAGATTTAAGCATGATGAACAGAGGTTCAGGACACCAGATTAAACCTAGATTTAAGCATGATGAACAGAGGTTCAGGACACCAGATTAAACCTAGATTTAAGCATGATGAACAGAGGTTCAGGACACCAGATTAAACCTAGATTTAAGCATGATGAACAGAGGTTCAGGACACCAGATTTCTACATAGCATGTGATTTGCTGTAAGTGTCTTCAGATAAAAACATTTTACAGTATTACATCAGCATAGACTTCTTTATTATCTCTCTCTCTCTCTCTCTGCCTGGTCGCTGTCATTCACCATGCTATGCCACTCCACTTCACATCTCACCCTCTCTCTCTGCTCCCAGACCACTATTTACTCTTCTCACATTCATCTCATATTCATCTCTGAGTATTTCGGTAGAGAGGTTGAACTCAGGCCACTTAATCCACTGACAGCAACTGGTTTTTAATAGGTTTTGCCCAATGAAAATGCCCTCCATTCAGGGATTGATATATATTTTATTCATTTATTATGGTAAAATGCAGTTATAATTAGCCCATAGGGCTGGGTGATACTGTAAATAATCTATCGAACTCCACCTCAGTAACGTCCTTAGTGGAACTGAGGAATTTTTCAATTCAAAACTAAAATCTGATGCTCTTTACACAAAAATACCCAATATTCCCAAAATGAAAGCATGTGGTATCTTCTGGAATTGATGGGCAACAATGTGACAATACGTGACTGCTTTAGTTTACATCACTCAATGAGCTAGCCATACTCTGACTAACCATGGATATGATAAATAATTTAAATAATTGGATTTATTTCAAAGGGTAAAATATCTAAAAGTAAGAAACAATGTGGAACAAAATATTAAATTTTGTTATTAAATTATATGTTAAAATGTTTTAATTAAAAAATGTTAAATTTTGTTATTAAATTATAGGTTAAAATGTTTTAATTAAAAAATGTTTTACCAGATGGCGATACGATCCTTAGGATATTCCAGCCTGTCTATGCACCCCAAGAAGTAGGGAAGACTGTGCTCCGCATTGCGCGCAAGGATACTGAGCAGTACTTTAGGCTTCAGCAACAAAGACTCGAGCAGGACAGGTTCTACGGGTTCAGTTATCAAGTCTTCTGTACAGGTGTTGTATGGGAGTATCCCGGTCAAAATCAAGAAAAGCAATCCGAAACCCACAATTTCAAACGGCATTATTTCCGTAAGGGTGCTCGATCTCCTTCCTGAACTACATGTACTGCAGCTGAGAATGGATGAATGGTGCAAGTCGAGTATGTGGCACTGATCTGGTAGGTGAGATGCAGACAGTGTGAAGACAACCGGTGAACGGCTGGTAAGCCGACTATCTATCCACCCAAATATGTTTTATTATTTATGTTCTCTGGGGGTTTTCCTTGCGGTGTAGGACTACCAATTTAGACATATCCCAGCTAAATACAAACGTTCCCACAACTTTAGAGAATGTTTCCTTAAGAGTCTCATTATGTCATTACCTAAAGTTTTCATAGGAACATTTCCAGTGATGTGCAAGGACCGTTTCCAAGAGACCATTTCCTCAATGTCAAATAGAATTTACCTAGAACGTAGTTACCATGTTCTCAGAATATAAGATATTAATGTTCTAGACATGTTTCATAGAAACATTGCAAGATGTTGTTCATGATGTTGAAAAAGTAGGATGTTCGGATATGGCCCTCTGGAGGTTTGTCTAGTTCCCAGCTTGTTCCTGCAATGTCCCTGAATACATTTTTACAACGTCTCCTGATGGTCCCAAAGAAACATTCGTGCCCCACCCCCCCAAAAAAACATCTCTTCACATGCCCCCCCTTGTTACTGTTGACAAGCCAATCAAGACCCCAATTGGTGAACCACTGATCCACCCAGAGCCTGTAACTTACAATGTTTTCAACTTACATATTTAACACACTTTGACGTACATGATTACATTGTGCATGTTCATACAGTAATTATTATTCAACATGTCCTCACCTGGGTTTTGAACTCAGAACCTCTGGGTTCACAGCATTCCGATCTTCCTGCTACACCAAAATGTCTGTGTCAGTTAATCAGTTAATCTCACTATTATCTATTTGATTTCATATACTTTATTTCAGCAATTTTAGGGTTTTCTGTATCGTTGTCTAACGTTGGTGGGGTATTGTAATAGGGGATTTTAGGGTTTTCTGTATCGTTGTCTAACGTTGGTGGGGTATTGTAATAGGGGATTTTAGGGTTTTCTGTATTGTTGTAAAAGAGAAGAGCAGGCGCGGATATTGTCAATCATAAATCAAGTTTAATAACAAGTTGCAAAAGGGAGACATCACCGGCATAGAAGCAGAGAAAATGTCTAGCAGTCCTTATCTGAGAAGGCACTTTATATTTTAATCAGACAGTAACAAATGTTCTGTAAACACCAACTCCAAAGGCTGGGAGGAAGACACAACATCAGCGGCTACAGAATCATACAGTGTCACAATATCAGTGTGCCCTTGGCTCAGTGTGGCATCAAACCTTAACCATAACACTCAACACTGGCTGATATTTTATACTGGCAGTTTAATTAACAGGTCAAACATACCAACCTCAGTACTTAGTAACAGAACAGGAGAGGAATACAGGTGAGGAATTAATCAAACAAAATTCCCCATTACAGGCTTATTAGTATGTTTTAAAGGGATAGTTCACTAATTACACATTGGTTTCCTTACCCTGTAAGCAGTCTATGGACAAGGTATGACAGCAATCCATGCTTTGGTTTAGTTTCCCTGGAACTGTTTCCACATGCTGACGTTTTAGCATGTGTGGCACAAATTCCATTCAAGTCATGGGACTGATATGAGCTTTTTTCGCTCATAATGTCCAAATCATCCGAAAGTATCTACAATTGATTGTGAAGCTCAACAAAGTCACTTATAGGTGATTTTAACGATTCCCTTTATCTCCCCTGGAGAGTTGCCAGTGAGCTCTGTAGGCCCTCAGGATGGCACATTTCTAGCTGTGAACGATGATACAACAAGTAAGCTGAGGTACTGACCACCAGAAACACTTTGTTCCTTGGAGAGGAGTCCTCCACCAGCCTGCAGGAACTGGCTGCTTCCATGGACTCTGGAGAGCACTGAGAGTGGGGCAGAGGAAAGGAGACAGAGCGCGTATTTCTGTATTCTGTATTTCAGTTCACTAATATCGTAGCAAGACATTCTGTCAACACAGTTGTAAATAACAGTTTTTTTACCTTATTTTTTTGTCTTTATTTTTCAGGCTCACTGAGTTGCTCAGGCAGATGAAAACCAGATACCCCTTCCAAGCAAAATAGTCATTTTAGTTGTGTGTTGTTAACTTTTTATCATTGTTTTTAACATTGTTTTGAACATTGAGACAGAATGTTCATTATTTATTTATTTATTTAACCTTTATTTAACCAGGTAGGCTAGTTAAGAACAAGTTCTCATTCACAACTGCGACATGGCCAAGATAAAGCAAAGCAGTGCAACACAAAAAACAACACAGAGTTACACATGGAATAAACAAACATACAGTCAATAATACAATAGAAAAAGTCTATATACAGTGTGTGCAAATGAGGTAGGATAACGGAGGTAAGGCAATAAATAGGCCATAGTGGCGAAATAAGTACAATATAGCAATTAAACACTGGAGTGATAGATTTGCAGAAGATGAGTGTGCAAGTAGAAATACTGGGGTGCAAAGGAGCAAAATTAATAAAATAAATAACAGTATGGGGATGAGGTAGTTGGATGGGCTATTTACAGATGAGCTATGTACAGGTGCAGTTATCTGTGAGCTGCTCTGACAGCTGGTGCTTAAAGCTAGTGAGGGAGATATGAGTCTCCAGCTTCAGTGATTTTTGCAATTCGTTCCAGTCATTGGCAGCAGAGAACTGTAAGGAAAGGCGGCCGAAGGAGGAATTGGCTTTGGGGGTGACCAGTGAAATATACCTGCTGGAGCGCGTGCTATGGGTGGGTGCTGCTATGGTGACCAGTGAGCTGAGATAAGGCGGGGCTTTACCTAGCAAAGACTTATAGATGACCCGGAGCCAGTGGGTTTGGTGACGAATATGAAGCGAGGGCCAGCCAATGAGAGCATACAGGTCGCAGTGTTGGGTAGGATATGGGGCTTTGGTGACAAAACGGATGGCACTGTGATAGACTACATCCAATTTGCTGAGTAGAGTGTTGGAGGCTATTTTGTAAATGACATCGCCGAAGTCGAGGATCGGTAGGATAGTCAGTTTTATGAGGGTATGTTTGGCAGCATGAGTGAAGGATGCTTTGTTGCAAAATAGGAAGCTGATTCTAGATTTAATTTTGGATTGGAGATGCTTAATGTGAGTCTGGAAAGAGAGTTTACAGTCTAACCAGACACCTAGGTATTTGTAGTTGTGTAATTACATTAAATGTGTAATTTCTTTGCAAATGTGTTCTGTTTTTCACTGAAACCATAAGTACTGACTAACTATTAAGTGTAAGCTCACATACTACAATAAATACATTTGGCACGTAGAATAGCAATGCAGTTTTTCAGTAAGAAGTTACTCTCCCAAGGCAAGAATTTAACTAAAGAGACTCAGATCTATGAGAAGAAGCACCTGTCTGTCTGGTGCTGTAGACCAGGTTCATGATTAGGTTGTCCACACTAACCGCTTACTGAAGTTTTACACCTAATCAAATATTTGATTTTGTTAGTTTAACTTAAAAAAATAAATTTAAAAAATCATAATTAAAACACATCTCCATATCTACCTAAAGAAAGGGAGTTAGAAGTGCCCCGGAACTTGTAATACCGGCAAAGAAATTCGCCCGGACCGTTTACATTGCAGTACTTTAGCGTTCTAAATGGGAGTGAGGCACTTTCACAGAGTTCCCACGTTGTCAGCATCACAGTGTATGTGTGGGATTTAAAGTGATTTACAAAATATAGACGAGGAAATATGTCGGAGTTGACGAAGAAAACAGACGAGGATGTAATTGAGAAACCACTTCCCCCTAACTGGATTTTACAGCATCCAATGGTAAGTGCCAAATGCCATCAACAAACATAGCTGATGTTAGGCATGAACAACAACAATAACCGATGCACCAATGTAACTGATGCAGTACTAGCTAACGTTTTAAACTGTTACCCTCATGCTCATAGTACCAGCATCTGATGAACCTAGATGTTGGAGACAGTGCTCAAGTGCATGCAGCTTTCTTGGTGTACCTGGATCTTGCTGAAGGTGAGTTAACCATGAATTGGATCGACAATCAACTCTGTTTTGCATCATCACAAGCTAGCCACTTGACCTTTCAGGCGAGTGCTACCCAAGGGGGCTTCCACCCGGCCCCACTTTTGGGTTTTCAGCTGAAGGAATTGAGGACAGCTCAATGTGAACTACAATCCCGACGCTCTTTTTTAACTTTTCAAAACGCATGCAATACGGTTTTGGAAACATTTGTATCTTTCATACTACCAAGAAATTATCTTTCAAATACAAAAGATCCACTTAATGTACGGAGTTTAGCAAAGTTACAGCCGGCAGTAAGACAGCCTCCAGTCGAGGTATGAGACATCCTCTCTCCTTCAAATCAAATGTATTTATATAGCCCTTCTTACATCAGCTGCTATCTCAAAGTGCTGTACAGAAACCCAGCCTAAAACCCCAAACAGCAAGCAATGCAGGTGTAGAAGCACACTCCCATTTCCATTGGACCATTCCATTCCACATTTCCAGCAAGTGTTAAGCCTCGATCACATCGACCGTGTCATTGCGCAAAATAGTATGCAGCATCATCTGAATGTTTGACTCATACCTTCGATAAATCCAACCTATGCACCACACAGAACGCGCTGCAACTGCCATGCAATTTTGTAAAATTTAATTTAACAAGTCAAATCAGTTAAGAACAAATTCTTATTTACGATGACGGCCTACCTAAAGACAAAAGGTCTCCTGTGGGGATGGGATAAAAAAAATAAAGGTGTGTGTATGTATGTATATATATATATATATATATATAGTTGGAGTCGGAAGTTTACATACGCTTTAGCCAAATATATTTAAACTCAGTTTTTCACAATTCCTGACATTTAATCCTAGTAAAAATTCCCTGTCTTAGGTCAGTTAGGATCACCACTTTATTTTAAGAATGTGAAATGTCAGAATAATAGTAGAGAGAGTGATTGATTTATTTCAGCTTTTATTTCTTCCATCACATTCCCAGTGGGTCAGAAGTTTACATACACTCAATTAGTATTTGGTAGCATTGCCTTTAAATTGTTTAACTTGGGTCAAACGTTTCGGGTAGCCTTCCACAAGCTTCCCACAATAAGTTGGGTGAATTTTGGGCCGTTCCTCCTGACAGACCTGGTGTAACTGAGTCAGGTTTGTAGGCCTCCTTGCTCACACACGCTTTTTCAGTTCTGCCCACAAATTTTCTATATAATTGAGGTCAGGGCTTTGTGATGGCCACTCCAATACCTTGACTTTGTTGTCCTTAAGCCATTTTGCCACAACTTTGGAAGTATGCTTGGGGTCATTGTCCAATTGGAAGACCCATTTGCGACCAAGCTTTAACTTCCTGACTGATGTCTTGAGATGTTGCTTCAATATATCCACATAATATTCCTTCCTCATGGTGCCGTCTATTTTGTGAAGTGCACCAGTCCCTCCTGCAGCAATGCACCCCCACAACATGATGCTGCCACCACTGTGCTTCACGGTTGGGATGGTGTTCTTCGGCTTGCAAGCATCCCCCTTTTTCCTCCAAACATAACAATGGTCATTATGGCCAAACGGTTTGTTTCATCAGACCAGAGGACATTTCTCCAAAAAGTATGATCTGTGTCCCCATGTGCAGTTACAAACCGTAGTCAGTTTTTTTTATGGCAGTTTTGGAGCAGTGGCTTCTTTCTTGCTGAGCGGCCTTTCAGGTTATGCCGATATAGGACTCGTTTTACTGTGGATGTAGATACTTTTGTACCCGTTTCCTCCAGCATCTTCACAAGGTCTTTTGCTGTTGTTCTGGGATTGATTTGCACTTTTTGCACCGAAGTACGTTCACCTCCAGGAGACAGAACGCATCTCCTTCCTGAGCGGTATGACGGCTGTGTGGTCCCATGGTGTTTATACTTGTGTACTATTGTTTGTACAGATGAACGTGGTACCTTCAGGCATTTGGAAATTGCTCTTGATTTTTACTTTTGATTTTCCCATGATGTCAAGCAAAGAGGCACTGAGTTTGATGGTAGGCCTTGAAATACATCCACAGGTACACCTCCAGTTGACTCAAATTATGTCAATTAGCCTATCAGAAGCTTTTAAAGCCATGACATTTTCTGGAATTTTCCAAGCTGTTTTAAGGCACAGTCAACTTAGTGTATGTAAACTTCTGACCCACTGGAATTGTGATACAGTGAGTTAGAAGTTAAATAATCTGTCTGTAAACAATTGTTGGAAAAATGACTTGTCATGCACAAAGTAGATGTCCTAACCGACTTGGCAAAACTATAGTTTGTTAACAAGAAATTTGTGGAGTGGTTGAAAAATGAATTTTAATGACTCCAACACACACATCTGTAGCACTAGCCCTTGCATGTCCTCTTTTACCTTGTGAGGGAAATTCCCCGATGCTGCCCAAATGCTCTGTCTAAATGCAAAAATATATATATATATATATATATATATATGAAAGTTAAGTTCCAAAACCATATTGCGGGCGAGGCATATTTGCGTTTAGACAGAGCATTTGGGCAGCGTCGGGGAATTTCCCTCACAAGGTAAAAGAGGACATGCAAGGGCTAGTGCTACAGATGATATCAGTTGTATAAACCTACCTAGGCTACATAAAATGTAAACTAAGTACTTTGCAATGAAAACCTATTATTAGCCAGGTGTACCTTGTGTATAGCAAGTTACTTATCATGCTCCTGACTGTGCCAACATTAGCTAGCTAGCGAATCATCTCTGTCCTTTCCATTACAGTGCGTCAGTGGAAGGAGGTGAGTGGAGTGGGGTGCTCTGAGCTGCGACTGGTGTTGCTGGAGGGAAGGGAGAAGGAAGGAGAGCCCACTCAGACGGTGCTCCCACTACCTGTACACAGAGGCCTGTGCCATAGAAGGTGATAAGACCGGGTCTCTTTATCGAATACCCACTCAGCTATAAGACCTCCAAATGCAGGGAACATAGAAAGGAATTAATTAATGTACAAAAATAAGACTGATGCTATGCTACAGGGTTGCAGTCAATTCCATTTAAATTCTAGTCAGTTCAGGTAGTACCCAACTTTTCAACGAGGAACATTTGGAATTGGAATTTGTTGACTGTCATTGAAATGGAATTGACCCAACGTTAGATTACGCCACAAATCAACATTTTGCAACACTTGCGGAACACCAGCGGATAATGAACGCAGCCGGCCCCAAAGAATGTAGGCAAACTGAAACTGGAGTGTGATTACTGTGTATTTTCTTCAATGTAAGATCATTTCTTTATACAGATCTATGATTTGGTCCATCTCTGACCTCTTCTCCTCCCTCTCCTAGTGTGCGGTCAGTGCTTGCCAGAGGCTCGCCCATGCTCCTGTGTGTGGTGGCATCTGACTCCAGCCTTGTCTACCAGAGGATGTGTGATGGCCTGCTGACCCCTGACCCCCCCGTGGGCATCCAGGACCAGGGCCGCCGGCAGCACCGCAAAAGACGCCAACAACATTGAACCGCAGCAGAACCACAGTGACCGTTAGTAGACCGCTATGGTCTGGTGATGAAGTCTGCAGTGACCAGGAGAGAACCACAGACTGAATGGCAGGCTGTTGTGGTCTCGTAATGATGAACCAAAGTGCCAGTGATTTCCTTAAATTTGGCAGGGCGTGCCTAGCTTCATTGCTCCGTTTCTGAACTGTTTTTGGGAACCTGGGCATAGCGACTTTCTTAAGGCTCAACAGCTAGCCTACAAAGTATGACAGACCCTGAGAGACTGCGTTGAGAAATATGACAAATTTTACAACAGCCATAACTGCCTTAAAAAGGTGCTACAGTCTCTGTGGGCCAGAGGGTTTGTGTTATAGCTTCTCGGACAATTGACAGACAATCAAACAGACACTGGATTGCAGTTGGACATAAAATTGCCAGAGGATACATAAGTTGTATTGAATTAAATCTCCATACAGTACATCCATGAAGCAATACATGCTTATGTAGCAGACTGCAGTAGGCTACTTCCATATGACACCACTTAGAACTCGTTCAGATGGTTATAGTTACTGTAACACTGTTTTGTGCCGACTCCATACCCATTTACTTTAAATGCAGTTGTGATTTTTAAACTGTAGAGGGCATGAAAACTACCATGGATGCCTCAATGATATCATTGCTAGACAGTCATTTGACATTGACAGATAAAGACAACAGTAAACACAATGATGGGTGTGCCTGTGCATTATGAGGTATTAGTAACACCACAAGGACCGTATGAGAAACCATTTTGTTTGACAAATTATATTACAGTGACCTGAAAACACTTTATTTTACTAGAAAAACTAAAATTGAACAAGCAAAAATGAGCATGACAACAAATGCAAAGAGCACTACATAATCTGACTATGCTCCTTATACAGTATACTGTCTTTAGATTGAACACTGATGTGGTCTTATTAACAGGTAAGAACTGATACTGACAGCTGTGTGTACAATTGGTGCAACAGAGCCTAATGAAGAGGTAGGCTCGACTACAAAACAACAATGACTAGAACACTTCAACCCTGAGCATTGACATTAAACAAGAATACCCTACGTAGTAAAGTAAGAAGACATGGGCCGACTATGAGTCACATAGTGCATTTGGAAAGTATTCAGACCCCTCCACATTTTGTTACGTTACAGCCTTATTCTAAAAGGGATTAAATAGTTTTTTCCCCCTTTATCAATCTACCCACAATGACAAAGCAAAAACTGTGTGCTTAGGATTGTTGTCCTGTTGGAAAGTGAACCTTTTCCCCAGTCTGAGGTCTTGAGTGCTCTGGAACAGGTTTTCATCAAGGATCTCTCATCAAGGATCTGTCATGTGCCTTTTACTAAGGAGTAGCTTCTGTCTGGCCACGCTACCATAAAACCCTGATTGTTGGAGCACTGCAGAGATGATTGTCCTTCTGGAAGGTTCTCCCATCTCCACAGAGGAACTCTGGAGCTCTGTCAGACTGACCATCGGGTTATTGGTCACCTCCCTGACCAAGGCCCTTCTCCCCTGATTGATCAGTTTGCCGGGTGGCCAGCTCTAGTAAGAGTGTTGTTTCTAAACTTCTTCCATTTAAGAATGATGGAGGCCACTGTGTTCTTGGGGACCTTCAATACTGCAGAAATGTTTTGGAATTGACCTCCGGTAGACTCCAATCACGTTGTAGAAAAATCTCAAGGATGATAAAAAGAAACAGGATGCACCTGAGCTCAATTTCGAGTCTCATAGCAAATGGTCTGAATACTTATGTAAATAAGGTATTTCTGCGTTTTATTTTGAATACATTTGCAAAAATGTCTAAATCAGTTTTTCGCTTTGTCATTATAGAGTATTGTGTATAGATTGATGAGGAACATTAATCAGTTTTAGAATAAGACTAACGTAATAAAATGTGGACAAAGTGAAGGGGTCTGAATACTTCCCGAATGCACTTTATGAACATACTGTAGAAAAGGAAATTCAAAAAGTATCCTGGAATGCAGGAAGTAAGTAACCCCGGTTTCCCCTCCAGGGGTGTGTTCATTGGGGTGACACGCTCAGAATATTGCAGATAGAAATACGCTACATAGAGCAACACTGATAAGAGAATCAATGATACAATACGATGATGGGAGAATCCCCAGCTCTATTACTTTAAGTTTCTATCTGCAATGCGGTGAATGTTTCAGCCACCTGGATTGCATTCATTAAGGCACACCGTAGCCAAATGTTTTGCAACGGAAAACGTCAACTAGCGTTTCTTATTGGAAGTTCTTCCCTGTTTCAGTCTGTTTTCTTCCATTTGGTGCCTAATGAATACGACCCAGGAATAATTCCCAGATTCATTTTCCTCTGCCCCCCCCCCAACTACCTCCATTGTTCATCATCCAATCAGATGAGGAATGACAAATGTTCCTTTAAGCCATTACGAATAACCATGATCTCAGTCAATCCATGGGTTCAAAATGACTCGACCTCCGTTGTCTTTTAATGGACCACAGTCACAGAGCCGAGCGGCTGCTGTACTTATTGTCCATGGTTACCATGGCGACAGACTTGGAGAGCCGTTCAGTATAATTGTCCTGGTGCTGAAAGTAGTCCTGGCCATGTCTGGCCATGTCTTGTAACATTGCTCCTTTGGGGGTAAAACATTGTCGCATTGGACTCGTAGATCTGTTACGGGGAGCCAGGGTTGTAGATATAGACACAGGGCCGGGCAAAGGTGCTTGGTTTGGGTCAATGTGTCTCCCCCTCCATCTTCGAAATGGTCTAAAGGGAAGAGGGCCGTTGGGTAAGGGTTATGTGGTACAGGCCTGTCCATGCCATTGGACAAATCCTTCCTCTCAGGGGAGCAGATGGTGGACCTCAGTGCTATGTCATATCCTCTTCCTCTGAGCAGTAGTCCTGCCCCTGAAAAAGCAAAACAGAAGAGAGTAGAATGAAGTCCTCCCCAGACACTGATCTAACCACCCCCACACACACACACTGTTTGGTCGTCTTGCCTACCCCTATGAGGTCACTGCTAAAATCCCAGATCTGTTTGGTCGTCTTGCTGACCCCTATGAGGTCATTGCTAAAATCACAGATCTGTTTGGTCGTCTTGCCGACCCCTATGAGGTCATTGAACTCTCACCTTTTCTATCTTCTCATCCAGCATCCTGAAGAACTCTTGCTGGCTCTCTGAAGAATGGATCCTGTGGAGAAAGACACAAGACAGTTCCAATTCAACACTGTTAGTTCAGGGATGGAAAGGGAGAGGGAAAACCCTGCATTGTGTGACAGAATGACAACATAAATAGTTGGTTGAGCTCACTGTGTCTTCCCATTGCCATTTGATCCTGTGTCGTCTGTTTGTTGGACCGTGGTGAGCAGGGCAGTATTCTCCTGAAACACACACAGGGCTATCACTGATATTGCTGCTCCTTAAATATTTGTTACTTTTATTTCTTAATTTTCTCTTTAAACTGCATTATTGGTTTAGGGCTTGTAAGTAAGCATTTGACTGTAAGGTCAAATAGCTGTTGTATTCGGAGCATGTGAAAAATACAAATTTGATTGGATTTTAATAGATGAGTTCTGGCCAATATATTAAGTATCCACATTTTGTAATGGAACACATCTCCTTAGAACGTACCCCGCCCTTTATATTTTTTAGCAATGACCTCATAGGGGTTGGCAAGACGACCAAACAGATCTGGGATTTTAGCAATGACCTCATAGGGGTCGGCAAGATGACCAGCATTTTTCTACGGCTGGCCATGCATCCACCTGGCTATCCCTACCCCGGCCAACAGCTCTGCACCCCACACAGCAACTTGCCCAAGCCCCCCCCCACTTCTCCTTCACCCAAATCCAGATCGCTGGTGTTCTGAAAGAGCTGCAAATCTGGACCCCTACAAATCAGCAGGGCTAGACAATCTGGACCCTCTCTTTCTAAAATGATCCACCGCAATTGTTGCAACCCTTATTACTAGCCTGTTCAACCTCTCTTTCGTATCGTCTAAGATCCCTAAAGATTCGAAAGCTGCCGTGGTCATCCCCCTCTTCAAAGGGGGAGACACTCTAGACCCAAACTGTTACAGACCTATATCTATCCTACATTGCCTTTATAAAGTCTTCGAAAGCCAAGTTAAGAAACAGATTACCGACCATTTCGAATCCCACCGTACCTTCTCCGCTATGCAATCTGGTTTCCGAGCTGGTCATGGGTGCACCTCAGCCGCGTTCAAGGTCCTGAACAATATCATAACCGCCATCGATAAAAGACAGTACTGTGCAGCCGTCTTCATTGACCTGGCCAAGGCTTTCGACTCTGTCAATCACTGCATCCTTATCGGCAGACTCAACAGCCTTGGTTTCTCAAATGACGGCCTCGCCTGGTTCACCAACTACTTCTCAGATAGAGTTCAGTGTGTCAAATCGGAGTGCCTGTTGTCCGGACCTCTGGCAGTCTCTATGGGGGTGCCACAGGGTTCAGTTCTTGGGCCGACTCTTTTCTCCGTATATATCAATGATGTCGCTCTTGCTGCTGGTGATTTTCTGATCCACCTCTACGCAGACGACACCATTCTGTAAACTTCTGGCCCTTCTTTGGACACTGTGTTAACTAACCTCCAGACCAGCTTCAATGCCATACAAGTCTCCTTCCATGGCCTCCAACTGCTCTTAAATGCGAGTAAAACTAAATGCATGCTCTTCAACCGATCGCCGCCCACACCTGCCCGCCTGTCCAGCATCACTACACTGGACGGTTCTGACTTAGAACATGTGGACAACTACTAATACCTAGGTGTCTGGTTAGACTGTAAACTCTCCTTCCAGACTCACATTAAGCATCTCCAATCCAAAATTAAATCTAGAGTCTTCACTTATGCTGCCAAACATACCCTCGTAAAACTGACTATCCTACCGATCCTCGACTTCGGCGATGTCATTTACAAAATAGCCTCCAACACTCTACTCAGCAAATTGGATGTAGTCTATCACAGTGCCATCCGTTATGTCACCAAAGCCCCATATCCTATCCAACACTGCGACCTGTATGCTCTCATTGGTTGGCCCTCGCTTCATATTCGTCACCAAACCCACTGGCTCCGGGTCATCTATAAGTCTTTGCTAGGTAAAGCCCCGCCTTATCTCAGCTCACTGGTCACCATAGCAGCACCCACCCATAGCACGCGCTCCAGCAGGTATATTTCACTGGTCACCCCCAAAGCCAATTCCTCCTTCGGCCGCCTTTCCTTACAGTTCTCTGCTGCCAATGACTGGAACGAATTGCAAAAATCACTGAAGCTGGAGACTCATATCTCCCTCACTAGCTTTAAGCACCAGCTGTCAGAGCAGCTCACAGATAACTGCACCTGTACATAGCTCATCTGTAAATAGCCCATCCAACTACCTCATCCCCATACTGTTATTTATTTTATTAATTTTGCTCCTTTGCACCCCAGTATCTCTACTTGCACACTCATCTTCTGCAAATCTACCACTCCAGTGTTTAATTGCTATATTGTACTTATTTCGCCACTATGGCCTATTTATTGCCTTACCTCCCTTGTCCTACATCATTTGCACACATTGTATATAGACTTTTTCTATTGTATTATTGACTGTATGTTTGTTTATTCCGAGTGTAACTCTGTGTTGTTGTTTGTGTTGCACTGCTTTGCTTATCTTGGCCATGTCGCAGTTGTGAATGAGAACATGTTCTCAACTAGCCTACCTGGTAAATTAAAGGTGAAATAAAAATGTAAAAAAACATACACTAAGTTGACTGTCTTTAAACTGCTTGGAAAATTCCAGAAAATGATGTCATGTCTTTAGAAGCTTTTGATAGGATAATTGACATAATTTGAGTCAATTGGAGGTGTACCTGTGGATGTATTTCAAGGCCTACCTTCAAACTCAATGCCTCTGCTTGACATCATTGGAAAATCAAAAGAAATCAGCCAAGACATCAGAAAAAAAATTGTAGACCTCCACAAGTCTGATTCATCCCTGGGAGCAATTTCCAAACGCCTGAAGGTACCACGTTCATCTGTACAATCAATAGTACGCAATTATAAACACCATGGGACCACGCAGCTGTCATACTGCTCAGGAAGGAGACGCGTTCTGTCTCCTTGAGATGAACGTACTTTGGTGCGAGAAGTGCAAATCAATCCCAGAACAACAGCAAAGGACCTCGTGAAGATGCTGGAGGAAACAGGTACAAAAGTATCTATATCCACAGTAAAACGAGTCCTATATCGACATAACCTGAAAGGCCGCTCAGCAAGGAAGAAGCCACTGCTCCAAAACCGCCATAAAAAAGCCAGACTACGGTTTGCAACTGCACATGGGGACAAAGATCGTACTTTTTGGATTAATGTCCTCTGGTCTGATGAAACAAAAATAGAACTGTTTAGCCATAATGACCATCGTTATGTTTGGAGGAAAAAGGGGGAGGCTTGCAAGCACTGGGGTGGCAGCATCATGTTGTGGGGGTGCTTTGCTGCAGGAGGGACTGGTGCACTTCACAAAATAGATAGCATCATGAAGTAAAATTCTGTGGATATATTGAAGCAACATGTCAAGACATCAGTCAGGAAGTTAAAGCTTGGTTGCAAATGGGTCTTCCAAATGGACATTGAGCCCAAGCATACTTCCAAAGTTGTGGCAAAATGGCTTAAGGACAACAAAGTCAAGGTATTGGAGTGGCCATCACAAAGCCCTGACCTCAATTATATAGAAAATTTGTGGGCAGAACTGAAAAAGTGCATGCGAGCAAGGAGGCCTACAAACCTGACTCAGTTACACCAGCTCTGTCAGGAGGAATGGGCCACAATTTACCCAACTTATTGTGGGAAGCTTGTGGAAGGCTACCCAAAACGTTTTACCCAAGTTAAACAATTTAAAGGCAATGCTACCAAATACTAATTGAGTGTATGTAAACTTCTGACCCACTGGGAATGTGATGAAAGAAATAAAAGCTGAAATAAATCATTCTTTCTACTATTATTCTGACAATTCACATTCTTAAAATAAAGTGGTGATCCTAACTGACCTAAGACAGGGAATTTTTACTAGGATTAAATGTCAGGAATTGTGAAAAACTGAGGTTAAATGTATTTGGCTAAGGTGTATGTAAACTTCTGACTTCAACTGTATATTTCACTGGTCATCCACAAAGCCAACTCCTCCTTTGGCTGCCTTTCCTTCCAGTTCTTTGCTGCCAATGACTGGAACGAATTACAAAAATCACTGAAGCTGGAGACTTATATCTCCCTCACTAACTTTAAGCATCAGCTGTCAGAGCATCTTACTGATCATTGCACCTGTACACAGCCCATCTGTAAATAGCCCACCCAACTACCACGTCCCCATATTGTTATTTATTTTTTTGCTCCTTTGCACCCCAGTATCTCTACTTGCACATCATCTTCTGCAGATCTATCACTCCACTGTTCATGCTAAATTGTAGTTATTTCGCCACTATGGCCTATTTATTGTCTTAATGCCGTAATCTTACTACATTTGAACACACTGAATATAGATTTTTCTATTGACTGTATGTTTGTTTATCCCATGTGTAACTCTTTTGTTTGTGTCGCAGTGCTTTGCTTTATCTTGGCCAGGTCGCAGTTGTAAATGAGAACTTGTTCTCAACTGGCCTACCTGGTTAAATACATTTAAAAAATAGGACATTCTTTTTTAAACGATTTGAAAAAGTGTGTGTCAAACTGTATGAAAAATAAATCTATTGATCTATAAATCTAATGAGTAACTTAACATCAGTCTTTCTCACCGTGCTGTCCTGGTCGCAGTTGTTTAGTCTGTCCTCTTCTCTATTTATATACTTCACACTTGCCACGCCTTTCTTGTACTCATCTGTAAGAAGGAGCGGGCGTATGAGGGATTTGGGTTAAAAAAAAACATGCAAGAGTGCATTTATATTTTTTGCCATTGTTAACACTACCAGCAACATCAACTTATTTTTGCTTGTGACAATACATTTTTATTTGATATCTGCATGCTTCAGATTAGAGGATGACTGATTAGAGCATATATTCATGACAGTCCCCATCAATTATATTGATCAGGAATCGACTGTTCATCCAGATAAGAGGAGAGGAGGAGCTGCAGTAATCAGCAGAACAATCAGTGGCATCCAGGTCAATACTTGACTAAAATAATGACATGCTCAAATTAACTGTTCAAAGAAGATCCTCTTTTCAAAATGGTTGGAAAGCCCCCCCCCCTCTCTTATATACACACACACACACACACACACACACACACACACACACACACACACACACACACACACACACACACACACACACACACTAAGCAGAGAGATTAGAGGAAAGGGAAACAGATGCATGATGCACAGCCAATGACCTAATAAAGAGAGAATGACCTGACAACAGACATGCAGCCATAAACAAGCCTCATCAGAACATAATGTCATAACAGTAGTACAAGGTCTTCTTGTTCCTCATTTTACAGGTCAATAGGAACAAGATAAAATGATTGGTATTAATGGAAAATATGGGACCCATATTAGGAACCAAGGATTGGAACCAAGATTATTTTTCTGAACAGAACCACAAAAAAATGTGGTCCTTTCCACTGTTCCAAACGGCAAGATAAAGTTCTGAACCGGTTCGAACCCCCAAAAAGTGCAGGTTTATATTGTTCCTTTCTGTTCCTTTTTTAACCTGTGAAATCAAGTTAAAAAAAACAACATTTAGCTCATTAAGCTGCTGCTACTCAGTTTATCTTATATCCTGATGCCTAGTCACCTTACCCCTATACATATCTACCTCCATCACTCCAGTATCCCTGCACATTCTAAATATGGTATTGGAACCGACCCTGTTTATAATATGCATATTTACTTATTGTGTTCTTCATATTTCTTCTTTTTTTTCTTCTTTTTTTTCTAGCATTACATTGTTATTGATTATTGCATTGTTGGGTTTTGAGTTTGCAAGAAAGGCATTTCACTGTACTTCTGAATGTGACATTAAAACTTTAAACTAAATTACTTCACCAATCAGTGCGAATTGAGCAGGCAAGCTAGTTGTTTACATGCGTGATGGACAGTGTAGCCTTATGGCACAAGATGCGACTGAAATTTTGCGGGTGAGGAGAGAGCGAGAGAGGGTTGAGCATCTTGTTATGGCATGCATTATCTCTGAATTAGGTTCGTAGAATTATACCTAGGGGGCTTCTATGGAGGAACTTTGAATGTCCTTTGAGCTAGCTAGCTAAACACGTCTTACCTTTTTGTAGTTAATAAATCCAGCGTGAAACGTGATAACTAGGCCTATAGTATCCTTAAATAGCATTGAAAAGGTTAATCCATTCTTCTCTAGCTAATAAAGAATCTCTTTCCCTGTCTTCTGAATCACGTTTGTAACGTCAGTACAGTAGCCTATGGTAACGTCAGTGCAGTAGCCTATGGTAACGTCAGTGCAGTAGCCTATGGTAACGTCAGTACAGTAGCCTATTGTAACGTCAGTGTGGTAACGTCAGTACAGCCTATGATAACGTCAGTACAGTAGCCTATGCTTCAGAGGGTGGATGGGCAGGTAGCCTAAACATGCACACACATTGGCAAAGATTTTCAGCTGGCAGGCAGGGAGGCAAACACACAGAGTAAGGGCTTTGCATAAGCGCTTTGTTGCGTTTTTTTGTGGGACTAGAAAAAAATGCCTGGAATGTAAAATAACGTTACTAACCGGTTCCCAAGCTTTTAAAATAACCAGAACAGTATGGATCGGTTCTGTTCCTTGAAAATGTTAATTATTTTCCGGTTTTCTGTTCTGTTCCCAGAACCGGTTCCAAACCCTGTAAGGAACTCCTCCTGGTCTGAATAATTTACTGAAACTGCTGTTTCATTGTAACCAAAGTTAACCCTATTGGGACTGTGTGAATAGCGGTTTTTCATTTGACCCACTAATGGTTAGGTTATGATTGGGGGAGAGGAAGCTGATCCTAGATCTGTACCAAGGGGAAACTTCACCTCAGGATGGTAAAGCACGTTGGCACAGTGTGCTGTCTGTAAATCAGGGGTTTATTCAGTGAGGCGAAATGTTCCTAACATTGCAGACAGAATTGTAACAAATGAAACTAACATACAATTCCATATTCTACTGAGACACACACATTTTTGTTTTACAGCATGTTCCGATATGAATGGATGGTCTGAGTCTCCTGAACGCAACCCAGGTGAATGTGTTTCCAGCACTGACCAGAAAGAACATCCCCATTGCTGTAGGCTTTACTGCGGCCCTCCTCACCACTGGGCACGGCCAACACCTGCTTGGCCGAGGTGCAGCCCATCTCCTCACCCACACACATCACAGGCTGACCTAGAGGAAGGGAGGGAGGTAAAAGGAGACAAAGATATTAATAATTAATTTATTGGACTTACATAGCGCTTTTCTAGACACCCAAAGTGCTTTACCTACTGTAGCAAGGAGGAAGCTCACCTCATCCACCACTAATGTGTAGCACCAACTTGGGTGATGGACGGCAACCAATTTGCGCCAGGACGCTCATCAAACATCAGCTATCAGTTGGAGAGGTGATGAGTGATATATGCCCTTTAGAAACGAGGTGGTACGAACTATCTTAATTTATCCACCATCTTTGACAGCACCCTACGCAGGGCTATGTCCCCATCACTGCCCTGGGACATTGGGATTTGATCTTAAGACCAGAGGGAAGACTTTCCCCCTACTGGCCCTCTAACACCACTTCAGCAACATCTGGTCTCCCATCCAGGGACTGACCAGGACCGACCCTGCTTAGCTTTATAGGCAAACAATGAGGTGTAATGGGTTCGCACTCAAAAATATGTCTCAAAAAGATTACTTCATTATTAAATGTTTTTTTACTGTGTCAGGGATAGTGTACACAGACGTTTCGGCTTTACAGCCTTCTTCAGTGTGTAGGACAGAGGCAAGCCAGAAGTGGGATGCAGACCAGGGTGGTATGCTGCTGGAAGCGGAGGAGTGGGGGTGAAGAGTAGGGGAGGAGTGGTGGTGAAGGATATACATTCCAGATAGAAGTGGCCCATAACCACAGATCTGAACTTAACCTTCAGGAGGATGGGAAAATATCTGACCTTGTGTCAGTGACTAGTCAATTAACTTGCCTATTAGCAGGCCACCCAAATGAACATTCCACCATGATTAAGTAATCATGAATATCCAATAATATCCCACTGGCCAAGGCCACTAAGTCTACATGAAGGGGCCTTGCTTTTTAATTGTCCAATCACAACACACGGTTTAGCGATGCGCAGTCGTAAACTCCAATCACAACTGCTGCACCTCACACCATGGGCCATTCAAAGGCGTTCGCGATGCCAATGGTGCCAACGCGCGGGGTAATCTCCTGCGAGACGGATTGGGCGACCAGCAAATGGAGGGACGTGACAATTAGCAATATGCGTTCGTGACCCAATCAAGTTACCAGCGATGTCTTGTACGAATGGTAGACGAGAGAGTATATAAATAATGGCTGGTTGTGTGTGCTATTGAGGCATGTTTGTTGATGGTCAAGAGCAGGGATACATTTTTTATAACATGAGCCCTCAAATGGAGACGTATTGTTTGTACTGCAAACATGCAATAGGCTATATGGTCATGTATGCCATCATCAGGCTATTTCAATGCACCGAGGATGCGATCAATTGAGCTTTATTTATAGGCAGGCTATAGCAACTATTATTATTTTATTTCATAAGCAAGAGCTGGAAAAACGGGACCAGAATTGAATTTAAATGAAAAACTGAAGAAAGCTGAATATCAGCTTTTGAGTATAATAACAAAAGAAAATCCAATAAGAACACGGTTCCATTGCACAAAGATTCCCTATACAAAGAGCCAGCAAACCTTAACACAAACAAAACGACTGGACAAGACAAAATACAAATATACAATGTTATCGCAAGGACAAACATTAGTAAATTTACCATTTTTTACAGGATCTGTTCATGGTTCTCTGCCTGTATTGGTTCTTAGGCGTTCGACCAGCTTCAAAGGACAGGCACCGGCATCAGGGACATCTGCATCTCTAAATACACCATCAGACATAAGCAATCGAGGTGCTATCCGTCTGGCTCACTGTCTGGTCCGGTCTGGATAATCGAACTTCATGAGACAAAAATATAAACAAAATTACATTACAACATATTGTCGTTTTTATTGCAACAAATTCAGTTGCGTTTGTTATTGTATAACTGACAAACGATACAGTTATGGCTATTTGTAAGAAAGTTGCAAAAAAAAGGATTTGCAGTCGGACCCAATTCCAGGGCGCAACAACATGGACTTCCGGCCAGCTCACACATCGAGCTTCCCTCCAGCGCGTCAGATTTGACAGCAGAAGCTACGCAGCCAAGTTTATAGGAAGTTTCAAGTTTCGGCACAGCCAGTAAACACCTACAACTCAATCTGTAGTGTGAATTTGAGAGATTTCGGTCAATATGGTTTTGCTGACAATGATCGCTCGGGTAGCAGATGGACTGCCACTTGCTGCATCGATGCAAGAAGACGAGCAGGTTTGAATGAATAAAATGTGTTTCCTAGCTAACGTTAGCCCTCGATCACGACTCGGTGTCATTACATTGCACATAAGTCATTTGACGAAGGCGTCTTCTGTATGTGGGTGTTGTGTCAATCTGAACATTTACACACATCGCTTACGGTACAGTTTTTGGAAACTTAAGGACCTTGTCTTTCAAATCAGCTAGAAATAATATATTTTTTTATTTTTTATTTGATACACACCTTGAAATGGTTAGTGTTCCCACATGGCCATATCTCCATGGTACAGCGCAAGTTTACGGAAAACACTGAAGACAAGAGGCAACCACCTGTGTTAATTAAAGTTAGCTAGCTATCTAGAAAATCGAATTTTATTTGTCACATGCGCCGAATACAACGGGTGTAGAAATGCTTACTTACAAGCCCTTAACAAACAATGCAGTTTAAAGAAAAACGAGTGTTAAGTAAAAAATAAGTAAGTTAAAAATAACAAATAATTAAAGAGCAGCAGTAAAATAACAGTAGCGAGGCTATATACAGGGGGTACCGGTAAAGAGTCGATATGCGGGGGCACGGGTTATTTGAGGTAATATGTACATGTAGGTAGAGTTAAAGTGACTATGCATAGATAACAAACAGAGTAGCAGCAGCAGCGTAAAAGGGGAGCAATGCAAATAGTCTGGGTAGCCATTTGATTAGCTGTTCAGGAGTCTTACGGCTTGGGGGTAGAAGCTGTTAAGAAGCCGTTTGGACCTAGACTTGGTGCTTCGGTACCGCTTGCCGTGCGGTAGCAGAGAGAACAGTCTATGATTAGGGTGGCTGGAGTCTTTTTAGTGCCCTCCTCTGACACTGCCTAGTATAGAGCTCCTGGATGGCAGGAAGCTTGGCCCCAGTGATGTGCTGGGCCGTAAGCACTACCCTCTGTAGTGCCTTGCGGTCGGAGGACAAGCAGTTGCCATGCCAGGCAGTGATGCAACCAGTCAGAATGCTCTCGATGATGCAGCTGTAGAACTATTTAAGGATCTGAGGACCCATACCAAATCTTTTCAGTCTCCCGAGGGGGAATAGGCTTTGCATGCCCTCTTCATGACTGTCTTGGTGTGTTTGGACCATGACAGTTTCTTGGTGATGTGGACACCAAGGAACTTGAAGCTCTCAACCTGCTCCACTACAGCCCCGTTCGTTGATGAAAATGGGTGCGTGCTCGGTCCTCTTTTTGCTGTAGTCCACAATCATCTCCTTTGTCTTGTTCATGTTGAGGGAGAGGTTATTGTCCTGGCACCACACGGCGAGGTCTCTGACCTCCCTATAGGCTGTCTCATCTTTGTCGGTGATCAGGCCTACCACTGTTGGGTCGTTGGCAAACTTAATGATGGTGTTGGAGTCGTGCCTGGCCATGCAGTCATGCGTGAACAGGAAGTGCAGGAGGGGAGTGAGCCCGCACCCCTGAGGGGCCCCCGTGTTGTGGATCAGCGTGGCGGATGTGTTGTTACCTATCCTTACCACCTGGGGGCGGCCCGTCGGGAAGTCCATGATCCAGTTGCAGTATGGCGGTATGCACATTGGAGTGGGTCTAGGGTTTCTGGAATAATGGTGTTGATGTGAGCCATGTCCAGCCTTTCCAAGCACTTCATGGCTACAGATGTGAGTGCTATGGGTCGGTAGTCATTTAGGCAGGTTACCTTAGTCCCTGTGCCCAGGAACACTATGGTGGTGTGCTTGAAACATGTTGGTATTGACTCAGTCACTGACAGTTTGAAAATATAAGTGAAGACACTTGCCAGTTGGTCAGTGCATGCTCGGTGTACAAGTCATGGTAATCCGTCTGGCCCTGCGGCCTTGTGAATGTTGACCTGTTTAAAGGTCTTAAGCACATCGGCTACGGAGAGCGCGATCACACTGTCGTCTGGAACAGCTGATGGTCTCATGCATGCTTCAGTGTTGCTTGCCTCGAAGTGAGCATTGAAGTAATTTAGCTCGTCTGGTAGGTTTGTGTCACTTGGCAATGTGCTTCCCTTTGTAGTCTGTAATAGTTTGCAAGCCCTGCCACATCCGACGAGTGCTAGAGCCGGTGTAGTACGATTCAATCTTAGTCCTGTATTGACGCTTTGCCTGTTTTATGGTTGTTCGGAGGGCAGCTCCTTGAAAGTGACAGCTCTACCCTTTAGCTCAGTGCAGATGTTGCCTGTAATCCATGGCTTCTGGTTGGGGTACGTACAGTCACTGTGAGGACGACGTCATCAATGCACTTATTGATGAAGTCAGTGACTGATGTGGTGTACTCCTCACTGCCATCGGAAGAATTCAGGAACATATTCCAGTCTGTGCAAGCAAAACAGTCCTGTAGCTTAGCATCTGTGTCATCTGACCACTTCTTTATTGACCGAGTTACTGGTGCTTCCTGCTTTAGTTTTTGCTTGTAAGCAGGAATCAGGAGGATAGAATCATGGTCAGATTGTCCAAGTGGAGGGCGATGGAGTGCTTTGTACGCGTCTCTGTGTGTGGAGTAAAGGTGGTCTAGAGTTTTTTTCTTTCTTTCTCTTGTTGCCCACATAACATGCTGGTAGAAATGAGATAAAACGGATTTAAGTTTCCTGCATTAAAGTCCCCGGCCGCTAGGAGCGCTGCCTCTGGATGAGCCTTTTCCTGTTTGCTTATGGCCGTATACAGCTCATTGGTTGCTGTCTTAGTTCCAGCATTTGTTTGTGGTGGTAAATAGACTATGAAGTAGCTATGAAGAAAATAGATAAACTCTCTTGGTAAATAGTGTGGTCTACAGCTTGTCATGAGATACTCTACCTCAGCCAAGCAAAACCTTGAGACTTCCTTACTATTAGATTTTGTGCACCAGCTGTTGTTTACAAATATACACAGACTGCCACCCCTTGTATTACCGACGACGGCTGTTCTATCTTGCCGATGCAGCGTAAACCCCGCCAGCTGTATGTTATTAATGTCGTCGTTCAGACACGACTCGTGAAACATAAGATATTGGTAGGATATTTGTGATTGTAGTTAATCTATTTTGTTATCCAGTGATTATACGTTGGCTAATAGGACTGATGGTAGAGGCAGATTACCCACTCGCCGTCGGATCCTTACAAGGCACCCCGACCTACGTCCCCGATTTCTCCGTCGCTTTCTAATGTGAATCACAGGGATTTGGTTCTTCTCGGGTGTCTGAAGTAAATCCTTTGCCTCTGATATCCTGATATCTTGAAGCTCTTTTCGGTCATAAGAGACAGTGTCAGAAACATTATGTACAAAATAAGTTACAAATACACACAATAGCACAATTGGTTAGGAGACCGTAAAATGGCAGCCATCTCCGGCGCCATTATTTATTATGCTCAGAACACCTGTGTGTAAGTGTGACTCAGGAAGTGGAAGCTGTATGGATTAGAGGTTGACCGATTATGATTTTTCAACACCGATTTATTGGAGGACCAAAAAAGCCGATACCGATTAATCGGCCAATTTCTATATATATTTGTAATAATGACAATTTCAACGATACCGAATGAACAATGAACCCTTTTATTTTAACTTAATATAATACATAAATAAAATATATTTAGTCTCAAATGAATAATGAAACATGTTCAATTTGGGTTAAATAATGCGAAAAGAAAGTAAAAATGCAATATATGCCTTGTAAAAAAGCTAGCGTTTAAATTTCTTGCTCAGAACATGAGAACATGTGAAAGCTGGTGGTTCAATATTCCCAGTTAAGATGTTTTAGGTTGTAGTTATTAAAGGAATTATGACGCGTCGACTATTTCTCTGTATACCATTTGTATTTCATATACCTTTGACTATTGGATGGTCTTACACTATAGTATTGCCAGCCTAATCTCAAGAGTTGATAGGCTTGAAGTCATAAACAGCGCTGTGCTTCAAGCATTGCTAAGAGCTGCTTCCAAATGCAGTAAAGTGCTGTTTGAATGAATGCTTACGATCCTGCTGCTGCCTACCACCGCTCAGTCATACTGCTCTATCAAATTAATTATAATAAACACACAAAAATACGAGCCTTTGCTCATTAATATGGTCCAATCCGGAAACTATAATTTCGAAAACAAAACGTTTACTCTTTCAGTGAAATACGGAACCATTCCGTATTTTGTTGAACAGGTGGCAAGCCTAAGTCTAAATATTGCTGTTACATTGCACAACCTTCAATATTATGTACAATTCTGGCAAATTTATTACGGTCTTTGTTAGGAAGAAACAGTTTGCAACGATCCAGGCGACCCAAACTGTTGCATATACCCTGACTCTGCTTGCACTGAACGCAAGATAAATGACAATTTTCCTAGTTAATATTGCCTGCTAACTAAATATGCAGGTTTAAAAAAATATATACTTCTGTGTATTGATTTTAAGAAAGGCATTGATGTTTATGGTTAGGTAAATTTGTGCAAAGAATGTGCTTTTTTCGCGAATGCGCTTTTGTCAAATCATCACACTTTTGGAAAAGTTGAAGTAGGCTGTGATTCGATGATAAATTAACAGGCACCGCATTGATTATATGCAACGCAGGACAAGCTAGTTAACCTAGTAACATCATCAACCATGTGTAGTTAACTAGTGATTATGTGAAGATTGATTGTTTTATAAGAAAAGTTTAATGCTAGCTAGCAACTTCCCTTGGCTCCTTGCAGCCACAAGGTCCTTTTGACGCTGCACTCACGTAACAGGTGGTCAGCCTGCCACACAGTTTTCTCGTGGATTGTAATGTAATCGGCCATAATCGGCGTCCAAAAAGGACAATTACTGATTGTTATGAAAACTTGAAATCGGCCCTAATTAATCGGCCATGCCGATTAATCGGTCGACCTCTAGTATGGATCTGTGCAAAACTGAGACAGTAAGTGTATTTTTTAATTTATTTGAAGGATTCTTTCTCGCTGTTGAAAGATAAGGGCCATATGTTTCGAAAGCCATATTGCAAGCAATGATTATTGACGTTTCTAAGCGTTAAATCACAGAGTTGGGATTGTAGTTAACCTGAACCAGTCTTCGGTGAAGCTTATGGCTGAGAACTCTAGGAAGAAGGCAGAATGATACCTGGAGTTTGAGAGCTACACTATACAGTGCATTAGGATAGTATTAATACCCTTCACTTTTTCCACATTTTGTTAAGTTACAGCCTTATTCTGAAATGGATCAAGTAATTTCCCCCCCCCCCCCCCCCATCAATCTACACACAATACCTCATAAAGACAAAGTAAAAACAGGTTATTAGACTTTTTTATTTATTAAAAAGAAAAAGCAGAAATACCTTATTTACATAAGTATACCCTCAGAGCAAAAACCAAGCCATGAGGTCGAAGGAATTGTCTGTAGAGCTCCGAGACAGGACTGTGTCGAGACACAGATCTGGGCAAGGGTACCAAAAAATGTCTGCAGCATTGAAGGTTCCCAAGAACACAGTGGCCTCCATCGTTCTTAAATGGGAGAATTTTGGAACCATCAAGACTCTTCCTAGACCTGGCCACCCGGCCAAACTGAGCAATTGGGGGAGAAGGGCCTTGGTCAGGGAAGTGAACGCAATCTCTGGAGAGACCTGAAAATAGCTGTGCAGCGACGCTCCCCATCCAACCTGACGGAGCTTGAGATGATCTGCAGAAAAGAATGGGAGGAATTAATTTTTCAAATGTATTTCTAAAGCTCTTTTTACATTAGCAAATGTCACAAAGTGCTATACAGAAACCCCAAACAGCAAACGATGTAGAAGCACGGTGGCTAGGAAAACTCCCTAGAAAGGCACGAACCTACGAAGAAACTCCCAAAATACATGTGCCTAGCTTGTAGCGTCATACCCAAGACGACTCGAGGCTGTAATTGCTGCCAAAGATGCGTCAACAAAGTACTGAGTAAAGGGTCTGAATACTTATGTAAATGTGATTTGAGTTTTTTTTATTTTTAATAAATTAGCAAAAAGTTCTAAAAGCTGTTTTTGCTTTGTAATTATGGGGTATTGTGTGTAGATTGATGGGGGGGACAATTTAATCAATTTTAGAATAAGGCTGTATCGTAACAAAAAGTGAAGGGGTCTGAACTTTCCCGAATGCACTGTATATACAAAAGTGGACACCCTTCTAAATGAGTGGATTTGGTTATTTCAGCCACACCCGTTGCTGATAGTTGTTTGAGCGCACAGCCATGCAATCTCCATAGTCAAACATTGACAGTAAAATGACCTTACTGAAGAGCTCCATGACTTTCAACGTGGCACCGTCACAGGATGCCACCTTTCCAACGAGTCAGTTAGTCAAATTTCTCCCCAGCTAGAGCAGCCCTGGTCAACTGTACGGGCTGTTATTGTGAAGTGGAAATGTCTAGGAGCAACAACGGTTCAGCAGCAACGTGGTAGGCCACACAAACTCAGAGAGCGGGACCGCCGAGTGTTGAAGCGTGTAAAAATCGTCTGTCCTCGGTTACAACACTCACTACCGAGTTCCAACCTGCCTCTGGAAGCAACGTTCGTCTGGAACTTCAGAAAATGGGTTTCCATTGCCGAGCAGCCGCACACAAGCCTAAGATCACCCTACGCAATGCCAAGCGTCGGCTGGAGTGGTGTAAAGCTCGCCACCATTGGACTCTGGAGCAGGGGGAAATGCGTTCTCTGGAGTGATGAATCAGCATCACCATCTGGCAGTGCGACAGAATGAATCTGGTTTTGAGAGATGCCAGGAGAACACTATCTGCCCCAGTAGATAGTGCCAACTGTAAAGTTTGGTGGTGGAGGAATAATGGTCTGGGGCTGTTTTTCATGGTTCGGGCTAGGCCCCTTAGTTCCAGTGAAGGGAAATCTTAATGCTACAGCATAAAATTACATTCCAGACAATTCTGTGCTGCACAACTTTGTGGCAACAGTTTGAGGCCTTTTCCTCTTTCAGCATGACAATGCCCCCATGCACAAAGCGAGGTCCATACAGAAATGGTTTGTTGATCGATGTGGAAGAACTTGACTGGCATAGCCCTGACCTCAACTCCATCTTACACCTTTGGGATGAATTTGAACGGTGACTGCGAGATAGGCCTAATCGCCCAACATCAGTGCCCAACCTCACTAATGCTCTTGTGGCTGAATGGCAGCAATGTTCCAACATCTAGTGGAAACCCTTCTCAGGAGGACGGTTATAGCCGCATACTTTTGGTCATGTAGCATACTTCCTAACTAACTTAACTAGCTAGCTAGTTAGAAGGCTAAATCATGGTTGTAAAGTTAGCAAGGCTAAGTTGTATCATATTCTGCTGAATACTACTAGCCAACATTTTATTTTTCCCATTTGCGTTCTATCAGATATAGTGTAGCTGTTTGTTATAACTGCAAACTTGTTATTTTATACCCCTTTATCTCGCCTATGTTTAGTCAGGAAGAGACTTGCAACACTACCAGAGCCAGGCTAAGCAGCTCTGCCGCAAACTCAATGCCCAGAGCCCCAACAGATGTACCCTGGAGGCTGGGGTCATGTCTTTCCAGTAAGTATTGTTATAAGTGGATTTTCTTAATATATTATATTTTTTATATATCTTTTATGTTTGTCTTAAATAATATCATAGTCACTACTGCATCCAGAGTGATATTGTTGGGGAAGGTTACTACACTGAACAAATATATCAACGCAACATGTAAAGTGTTGGTTTCATGAGCTGAATAAAAAATCCCAGAAAAGTTCCATACGCACAAAAAGCTTATTTCTGTCAAATTTTGTGCACAAATTTGTTTGCATCCCAGTTGGTGAGCATTTCTCCTTCGCCAAGATAATCCATCCACCTGACAGGTGGCATATCAAGAAGCTGATTAAACAGCATGATCATTACACAGGTGCACCTTTTGCTGGGGACAATAAAAGGCCACTTGAAAATGTACAGTTTTGTCACACAACACAATGCCACAGATGTTTTGAGGGCGTGCGCAATTAGCATGCTGACTGCAGGAATGTATACCAGAGCTGTTACCACATAATTTAATGATAATTTCTCTACCATAAACTGCCTCCAATGTCGTTTTGGAGAATTTGGCAGTATGTCCAACCAGCCTCAGAACCGCAAACCACACGTAACCACGCCAACCCAGGACCTCCACATCAGGCTTCTTCACGTGCGGGAGCGTCTGAGGGGGGTTGCTGAGGAGTATTTCTGTCTGTAATAAAGCCCTTTTGTGGGGAAAAACTAATTTTGATTGGCTGAGTCTGGCTCCCCAGTGGGTGGGCCTGACTGCCAAGTTGGTGGGCCTATGCCCTCCAAGGCCCACCCATGGCTGCACCCCTGCCCAGTCATGTGAAATCCATAGATTAGGGCCTAAAGAATTTGTCAATTTAGTGATTTTCTTAATATGAACTGTAACTCAGTAAAATCTTTGAAATTGTTGTTTATATTTTTGTTCAGTATAATAAGCTAATGAAGATGAATTTCTCTTTCACACACACAGCCAATAGGATTGTAGTTGGAAGGACTAGACACACACACACTCAACAGGCTCTCCTTGGCTGAACATGCAAAATTGTACCAAAAAGTTACTTATTAATTGAGTAACTATTGACTAACTGATAATAACCAGGCTGATGAGGCCTTAAGAACACATCCTTGTTTAAATTTGAATAACCAGCATACTGAAAACACTAACACTAAGTAACATGATTCATCTTCTATGCACAATTGTCATTTATATTTTGCATACAGCCTACCCACCATTCTATATTTACCAGTCAAGTAGCAGTCTTGTGTGATAATCAAAGGTGGAACTCTCTAGGACCTCCCCCTAAATCTCTGTTTATAATACTGTCATTATTATCTTTGTGTATTTCCTGGTATTAAGGAAGTTAAAGTGATGTTCAGATTGTGTCCTCACCGTTCATTTAGTATGCACCGCGGTGTGTCTGCTGTGTCATTCAGGGCCCAGAGTTTTTTGTGAGTAAACTAGGCAAGACTGGTTATGTGGACAGTGGTAACTCTGGAGACTATTACCCTTTTACGATAACTCCCTAGCCTGTCACTGGACGGATGCTGTGGGTCTATGTGGAAATCTCAATCAAGCTTCACGATAACTCTGTTACTTTCCACTAACATACTAATGTCTGTCTCCCCAGCTATGTATTAGAACATGGTGTATGCTACTTGGCCTTGTGCGAAGCTGTGTTTCCCAAGAAGCTGGTCTTTGGGTACCTGGAAGACCTCCAGACAGAATTCCATGAGCAGTATGGAAAGAAAGTCCCCACAGTCTCCAGGCCGTACTCTTTCATTGAGTTTGGTGAGAGGTTTTCTTTTTTCACTCATTATCGTCCCATTAAGACATCCCAGGCAAACAAAAAGCATTTGGGAAATGTCCTTTCCTTCATAATGCCTTTCCTTCATAACTCCTTTCCTTAATCCACACTGATGTAAAAAACCAACAACTAAATAAGTCTGGCAAAAGCAAATTCCCTGCTATATTGCTTTCCCCCATTCCATGTTTTTTGATTCAGTGCAGAGACAAGTAGACAACTATAGGATGCCACATTAGAGTAGGGTGTCAGGTAGCCTAGAGGTAAGAGCGTTGGGCCAGTAACCTGAAGGTCGCTGGTTTGAATCCCTTAGCCAACAAGGTGAAAAATCTGTTGGTGCCCTGAAGGAAGGCACTTTACCCTAATTGCTCCTGTAAGTCGCTCTGGATAAGAGGGTCTGCTAAATGACTTAATGTAATTGAGATGCACCATAAACCAACACTTAGTGTGTAATTGCGTCTCATACTTCCTCTGTCCTCAGACACGTACATCCAGAAAACAAAAAGAACCTACATTGACAGCAGGGCACGGAGGAACCTGGGCAGCATCAACACAGAACTGCAGGATGTCCAGCGGATCATGGTGGCAAACATTGAAGAGGTCCTGCAACGTGGAGAGGCCCTATCGGGTAATTTATAATAATTATACCTCACACAGTACACAGCCCTGGCATCAAACCCACCATACAGACATAAAATACACACAATTCATTTAAAAGGGATAGTTTAGCAGATGTTTTCATACATACAGTTGAAGTCAGAAGTTTACATAAACTTAGGTTGGAGTCATTAAAACTCGTTTTTCAACCACTCCAGAAATTTCTTGTTAACAAACTATAGTTTTGGCAAACTTCGTGCACACAAGTAATTTTTCCAACAATTGTTTACAGACAGATTATTTCACTCATAATTCACTGTGTCACAATTCCAGTGGGTCAGAAGTTTACATACACTAAGTTGACTGTGCCTTTAAACTGCTTGGAAAATTCCAGAAAATGATGTCAGGGCTTTAGAAGTTTCTGATAGGCTAATTGACATAATTTGAGTCAATTGGAGGTGTACCTGTGGATGTATTTCAAGGCCTACCTTCAAACTCAGCGCCTCTTTGCTTGACATCATGGGAAATCAAAAGAAATCAGCTAAGACCTCAGAAGAAAAATTGTAGACCTCCACAAGTCTGGTTCATCCTTGGGAGCAATTTCCAAACTCCTGAAGGTACCACGTTCATCTGTACAAACAATAGTACGCAAGTATAAACACCATGGGACCACGCAGCCGTCATACCGCTCAGGAAGGAGACGCGTTCTGTCTCCTAGAGATTAACGTGCTTTGGTGTGAAAAGTGCAAATCAATCCCAGAACAACAGCAAAGGACCTTGTGAAGATGCTGGAGGAAACAGTTACAAAAGTATCTATATCCACAGTAAAACGAGTCATATATCGACATAACCTGAAAGGCCGCTCAGCAAGAAAGAAGGCACTGCTCAAAAACCTCCATTAAAAAAGCCAGACTATGCTTTGCAACTGCACATGGGTACAAAGATCGTACTTTTTGGAGAAATTTCCTCTGGTCTGATGAAACAAAAATAGAACCGTTTGGCCATAATGACCATTTATGTTTGGAGGAAAAAGGGGGAGGCTTGCAAGCCGAAGAACACCATCCCAACCGTGAAGCATGGGGGTGGCAGCATCATGTTGTGGGGGTGCATTGCTGCAGGAGGGACTGGTGCACTTCACAAAACAGATGGCATCAAGAGGAAGGGAAATTATGTGGATATATTGAAGCAACATCTCAAGACATCAGTCAGGAAGTTAAAGCTTGGTCGCAAATGGGTCTTCCAAATGGACAATGACCCCAAGCATACTTCCAAAGTTGTGGCAAAATGGCTTAAGGACAACAAAGTCAAGGTATTGGAGTGGCCATCACAAAGCCCTGACCTCAATCCCATAGAAAATTTGTGGGCAGAGCTGAAAAAGTGTGTGTGAGCAAGGAGGCCTACAAACCTGACTCAGTTACACCAGCTCTGCCAGGAGGAATGGGCCAAAATACCCCCAACTTATTGTGGAAAGCTTGTGGAAGGCTACCTGAAACATGTGACCCACGTTAAACAATTTAAAGGCAATGCTACCAAATACTAATTGAGTGTATGTAAACTTCTGACCCACTGGGAATGTGATGAAAGAAATAAAAGCTGCAATAAATTATTCTCTCTACTATTATTCTGACATTTCACGTTCTTAAAATAAAGTGGTGATCCTAACTGACCTAAAACAGGTAATTTTTACTTGGATTAAATGTCAGGAATTGTGAAAAACTGAGTTTAAATGTATTTGGCTAAGGTGTATGTAAACTTCCGACTTCAACTGTATAGTTGTCTAACATGGAGCTGGGTCCATATTCAGTGACATCAGTTGTTGAATCGCAATATCTATTAAATGGCAACCATCACTTTCATACATCAGTTATCACCAGCACAATACCAGTTTCAACATGTGAAAAAGGCACATTTCTAAGTTTTGTAGAATACTTAGAACTTTTTTTTTATCTGATGACATCAAAGTTAAAACAGTGATTTTCCAAACACTGAGATTCACAGTTACATATACTCTCCCTTAGAAAATTGTTGCACATTTTGAAAATCCCCTTTTTTAAATTTATTTTTAAACTTTTAGTCGTATTTTGATGTCAGGAATTGCCCATCTTTCCTATTAATTTATGATTGAAGCCTGCATACATTCACGGTTAGATATAATGCAGCTATTGGTTACATTACGGTCCTAAATATTAATCAGACATTTTTTCCCCTCCAGCTCTCGACACCAAAGCCAGCAATCTGTCCAGCCTTTCAAAGAAGTACCGCAGCGATGCCAAATACCTCAACACCCGATCCACCTATGCTAAGATAGCAGCCGGGGCAGTCTTCTTCATTACACTTATCGTCTATGTGCGTTTCTGGTGGATCTGATGCGTAAGGACTGTGAAAGAGGAGATAGTCTGGGTTCCCTTTAACCAAATATTAAAACTGTCAATTGTAATATATTAAGCTGTGCTGTTAACAGAAACCATTAAGTTCCTACATGGGTGCCTTAGGGGGAGGCTGGGACCTTGTACATGGGTGCCTTAGGGGGAGGGTGGGACCTTGTACATGGGTGCCTTAGGGGGAGGGTGGGACCTTGTACATGGGTGCCTTAGGGGGAGGGTGGGACCTTGTACATGGGTGCCTTAGGGGGAGGGTGGGACCTTGTACATGGGTGCCTTAGGGGGAGGGTGGGACCTTGTACATGGGTGCCTTAGGGGGAGGGTGGGACCTTGTACATGGGTGCCTTAGGGGGAGGGTGGGACCTTGTACATGGGTGCCTTAGGGGGAGGGTGGGACCTTGTACATGGGTGCCTTAGGGGGAGGGTGGGACCTTGTACATGGGTGCCTTAGGGGGAGGGTGGGACCTTGTACATGGGTGCCTTAGGGGGAGGGTGGGACCTTGTGCATGGGTGCCTTAGGGGGAGGGTGGGACCTTGTGCATGGGTGCCTTAGGGGGAGGGTGGGACCTTGTGCATGGGTGCCTTAGGGGGAGGGTGGGACCTTGTGCATGGGTGCCTTAGGGGGAGGGTGGGACCTTGTGCATGGGTGCCTTAGGGGGAGGGTGGGACCTTGTGCATGGGTGCCTTAGGGGGAGGGTGGGACCTTGTGCATGGGTGCCTTAGGGGGAGGGTGGGACCTTGTGCATGGGTGCCTTAGGGGGAGGGTGGGACCTTGTGCATGGGTGCCTTAGGGGGAGGGTGGGACCTTGTGCATGGGTGCCTTAGGGGGAGGGTGGGACCTGTTCTGTGTAATGGATGGACTCATGTCTGTTTCAGTTGTGTGTCATGTCACATACCTGTATGGACACATACTGACCTGTGGTTGCAAATGTGAGCGAGGTGTAGCTTTCTGTGCATTCATAGTGTTTGTATAATCCCATTCGCTGGATTATAAAAGGGATTGAAAATGCGTTATCAATGTTTACATTACGAGGTGGGGGTTCTTTACCATGTCTTTGAAGGAAAATTCTATATGCAAATGGTCTTAAGTGTGAAACAACTTGTTACCGTGAGTTTATTGTTTACAAAACATACATAATTGTAAGTAATTATTTGTTGAAAGGTATATTTACTATCTTCTCAATGTTTATCAGATTAAAAAAATAAAAATTTGGAACACTACATGTTGAAATTAGAAATAATCCTCCAAAAACATTGTGGCACGGTTAAACGCACACACATGCTCATACTTGAAATGCACACATAAGCATGCAAGCCTCTTCAATGACCCAGTCGGTCAATAGGTCTGCGCCACAAGATTCTCCCTCTGGAAAACAAAAGGCACCAATGAGACGATCAGAATCCCCATTTGTACAACACTATTTACCATCATAGACTACTTCATCCAAACGTATGCCTGGAACTTTTGAGCTTTCAAACATATTCTCAAGATAAGTGTGACAAAGTGCAGTTTATGTTTGATAGTGGTCTCACATCATTGTAGGTCAAACATGCAGTTTGTTTTTGAAGAGTCAGTCCAGGTTACAAAGTCTATCATATTTCTGATTAAATAAATAATGTAGGATTTGGGGACAGTGCAGCTGGTTTGAGCAATGACAAGATGTTAGAAAATAAAAAAAGTAGTCAAGACAAAATCAAAACCCAACACTTACCTAGTGACAAGGAGAGCTGGGTCTGTGACAGTCTCTGGTCCCACACTAAGGTACAGTCAATGCCACAAAGCACTCAATACTGTAGATAATCACAGAAGCACAATCTAACATTTCAGAGGGTTGAAAAACACATTGCCACAGCACACATACACACAGCTCTACATCGTTCATGTACATTCCTGTTCAGGTTCTGAGCCATTTGTAAGCTAACCGTTATGGTGGGCAGCCACCTCCTGGAAATCAGAGATGGAGATATAGACAATTTTCCTGTCCTGCAAAGTACTTTTGGGTGTCAGGGAAAATGTATGGAGTAAAAATAACATTTTCTTTAGGAATGTAGTGAAGTGAAAGTAGTCAAAAATATGAATATTAAAGTAAAGTACAGAAAACTACTTATGTAGTACTTTAAAGTATTTTTACTTAAGTACTTTACACCACTGCTTAACCCCCCCACAACAACTGTTTCACGGGTGCCCAGTGTGGCGGCCCCCTGCTCCAACCTGTGTAAGTATGTGTGTCTTCCAGAAGGATTGGGATAAAGCAGAAGTCAAATTTCCATTGGACCTTGTGTACAATTGATGAATAACGTGATCTAAATCTACTTTTGGTATTGAGAGATGGAATGGGTTCATTCACCAGCTGAATGAAGAGGCTGTGACTTTCTCTGAGAGCCAAGTTCTGTTTGGTAGGGATTAGCCCAGTGCCGTACTTAAGAAGAGATGCAAATGTTAGACACCATCATCACTCTGTAGTAAACCTGTGTTACCACACGTTAATTTTAGATGACAGTTTGGGTGCAGGGGACCTGAGTTCGAATTCAGTAGGTCACAGTGATACATTTTCTCAAGTAGTTGACCTGTGCTGTGGGCTCTGAAGCCATCCTTCTCATCCAGATCACAGATCTTTTGAGCAAGCTCTCTGCTGTTACGGCTCAGCTTATTGTACATGTGGAGACTGCAGGTTAACAACTAGTCCCGAATGTGACTATGCTTTCCATTGCCTGTATAGCATAATCACGCATTTTTATATGGAAAAATAATGAAACATCCCTTGTCTGTCATGAATGTTGAATACAATTTTATTTGAACTTACTGTCGATTATCCATGGGGTTGGTTCTTATTCGGGTCGAAATTTGAGACAAAATATCCACAGGAAGTATTATTATTATTAAAAAACAAACCGACTTTAAAACGCTGGTGCCTGTTGCACAAAACTAGGATAAGGGATTAAGCCAGGATATCTTGATCCTGGCTCAATTGATCCGTAATCCGGTTGCACTAAAGATGGATAGGGGGCAGGAGGATATGTTATGGTATAAATTACCATGGAGATTTATTCTGTGGAGCTAGCCTGCTCCAGACCAGGCTAAATTCCAGGATCTATTTAATCTCATCCCTAATGTCAGTCAGCAGTCACCACAAATGGAAACCAATAGTTATTTCACTGCTCACTATACATTGTTATCACATATAACTAGACCCACTGTTATTATTTAAACGTTTGTGATCATTAATTTCAATGATTTTGGATAAAAAATGATTTTTAGATGATGTTGCTATCATTAGATAATTTACAGTTTCCCATAGACTATAAGGCTTTATATATAAAATGATAGAATATTAGGGCCACAGAGGGGAAAAAAACACAAGTCATAATATTGTAACCAGTTGTTTTAAAGGAGGACAGTTGTTAAAATGACAGATGTGGGGCATTTCGTGAAATTGTACTTCAGTATGGTTTCATAAACAAAGACATGCTGATGTGCCAGAATATTAAGTATCACATTGTCATAAGTATCAAAACTGTAAAAACAATATGTAGCTTTTCTGCAGAAAGAACCAGCCTCATAAATGTATGACTTTATCCTTTTTCTTCAGTGTGGCCCTAGTACTCTGTCATATAAACAAATACACATTCCATATGAATATAAAAACACAATGTGTAACATTATGTTCCTTTATTGAATAAGGACAAAACAAAGCAGGTAAACCATCAGCTCCTTTCGAAACTGAAGTCACAGTGACTCTACAAGATGGAAAGCACAGAATCCAAGCATATTATACAAAATGATACATACACATTCAAAGGTCTGTATATAACACACCCTGCATGTCTGCACACTAAAATAAATGCAGGACAAATCCATACACATCAACTGAACAGACAAATGAATGGATGCAGTAGCCTCCCTGCAGCCTTGTATTACACACAGTATACCGCACAAACATCATAAGAGGCCAAATTCGCCAAAAAAACCCAAATTCCTCTGCCACCGCAGGACATATTTAACCAAAATTGAAAGCACACATACTAACTAAAATAATTCAACACATATTGGTCCCTCAGCAGCCGACCACTGTCGTCATCAGGGAAGATTGCCGGATTGTCCCAGTCCATGGCTGGTGGCACTCTGGGGGCCCTCTCCTTCCTCAGGCAGGCCACATTGTGGAGGACAGCACAAGCCACAGTAATATCACATGCCCTAACAGGGCTGACCCTTAATTTGTGAAGGCAGTGAAAGCGTGCCTTCAGGAGGCCAAAGGTCATTTAAACTCTGGCCCTGGTCCTGGCATGGGCATGGCTGTAGGCCTGCTGTGCTTCCTGGGGGTCTGTGAAAGGTGTCAGGAGAAAAGGCTGGCAGCCATACCCCCTGTCTCCCAGCAACACACCAGAGAATTCACCTGTCAACACAAAATCTCATCATTACTACCTCATAAACACAGTGATATTCTTGACACAGCCATGATGGTTATAAATAGGGGTTGTGTGGCTTACCTTGTGATAGGCACTGATAGATTTCAGAGGCCCGAAAGATTCTGGAGTCATGGACTGAGCCAGGCCATTTTGCCACAACATTGCTGATCACACAGTCAGCATTGCAGACCATCTGAAATCATAAGATGAGGAATATTACACCAATCAATGCACATCACTGGCAATGCAGAGTGTTCGTCAATGGACAATATCAAAAAGTTATGTTCACCTGAACATTAATGCTGTGAAAGGATTTCCTATTCACAAAATCGGCCTCATGGGCACCTGAGGGGGCTTTTATCCTTATGTGTGTGCAGTCCACTGCACCAATGACATTGGGGAAACCTGTCACACAAAGTAATGAGTATCCTACTATGTGTTAACAGTTGTCCTGTAATTTGTAGATCCTCTTACCTGCAATCCTATAGAACTCCTCTTTGATGTCACAGAGTCTTCTGTGGCCAGGGAAGGAGATGAAGACATCTGCTAATGCTTTGATAGCCAGACACACACTCCTTATTGTGCGGCAAATTGTGGCCTTGTTCAGCTGTTCTGCATCCCCCACTGAGTACAGGAAGGCTCCACTAGCAAAAAAGCGCAAGGCCACACAAACCATTTGCTCCACACTCAGTGCATGGCTCCGTGCAGTGCGGTGCTTAATCCTGGGACCCAGTAGTCTGCATAGATACCTGATGCCATCTGCAGAAAACCTGTATCTTTCATATAGATGGTCATCAGGGAAGGCCAGTGGGTCCAACCGGTCCCTGAAGACCCTTTCTCGCCTGAAGGCTCTCCTCAGCACAAGTGCTTCTTCATCCACCACATCTCGCACGAATGGGCATGCCATTGTCAGAGCAGAAAGGAACACACAATTTTGGGCCTTCATATAGGCTAGTGGCCACACCTGGTGCTGGGGGGGTGGGCAAAAGAGGGCGATGCCTTATAACGATGACTTGGTTGTACTGATTGCTGGGAAAATAAAAAAAACCTTAGAAAGATGCCACCGTCCTGTGTGCTCACAATAAGAGCTCATATGTCATGGCTCACCTGACTTTACGAGAATATACCTAATTTTTATTTTGAGCTGTGTCATCTTCTTGGAGCTGGGGGAGGAAAGAAAAATAATGATTAATACATTTGTGTTACAGTTAGCATACAGTGTACATTGAAGGCATATCTCACCTCCCTCTCAAGTTTTTTTATTTCAAGGTCCAGTTTCCTAATTGTCCTCTTTTTTATTTCGGACTCCAGTGCAAGATTTTCCATCTTTTTCTTCTTGTACTGAATGTCTATGTCTGCCAGTTCTATTTGGCGCCGGAGGTGGTTGCCATACAACTTTCTGATAGCTTGTGAGCTCTGTGAACACAATACAATTAGCGCAGCTGGAATTTGGCAGGATGTGGTGTCCTTTTATTAATACGCACTATGTTGCCAGGCTGGTTTTCCCACTGTATAGCATCTGGGTCCTGTAAAAGAAATTAGATTTTTTGATTTTGATGAGGACTCCTCACCATTGTAGAGTAAATAGTACTTTCACAGTCTTAACATGATACCTCATGCCTTCTGGAATCCAGAGAGATGGTCTCCTCCTCATCATCGTCTCCATCATGTGCTGTTGCTGCTGCACTGGGGCCTTCACCCTATCACATTTAATCGGATTCATATTGAAGCTAGTAGACAAGACATGCCAGGCCTACAGTATGCCTTTGATGGAGTACTCACTGGATCAGCATCGTCTGGTGCTTGTGCTGGTGGCTCTAACAGGAACACAGTGCTGCCAGACACTGCAAGGCAATAGGTAAACCAAAGTCAGACAGTCCAAATTGATTCAATATGAATGTGGTTGTATCCCATGTAGAGATGGAAGGACATACCTTGAATGAAGCGGGTGGCATCTTGGGAGGAACCTATGCTCGTCTCTTTCCCCCCAGGGATCCCCTCTAAGACGGGCCTGCCTTTATTTAGCTCCAAGGCCATGTCCTCTGCTGGGGTAAGGTCAGCCTTTGGTGACCCACCACCCGTGCCTTGTCTGTGGGTATTCTTTTTCACTGCTAAAACAGTACAGACAATGTGTGAGCAGGCACCTTCTGGGTACAATATATGCTTGTGCTTTGTTAAATATTAGTCAGGGACCATACCATTCTGCAGAATGTTCTTGTATTTGATTTTGACCTGCTGCCATGTCCGTTTTGGCCCGTTCATGTTTAATCTACACACACACACACACACACACACATTTAATGGAGTCACACTGCAAAAAATTACTTGGTATTTTTGTCTTGTTTTCAGTAAAAATATCAAAAAATTTATCATAGCTTTATACAGTGTGATGGAGTTACTTTACACAATTTCACTCATATCTGCAGTGCATTTCAATTAAAAATTTAACCGTTTCATAATTACAGTACAACTGCATTTTTGGAGATGTGAATTAAATATTTGAATTGTAATTGTGATGTTTCAGCGGAGCGGTGAGTGTGTAATTGTGCACTACTTACGCATTCAGGCGGTCTGCAATACTTTGCCACGCTTTTTCTCTTTGCTTTATCACTGTGGCGGTGTTGCCTTTCTTCTTAATTATATCTTTTACCTCCTCGTATGCCTCCATGAGGATTTGTGCTTCCGACGGGGAAAAGTACGCGGCTCTAGTTGCCATGGTAAATCAGTTAATCTGTGATCTGTGGCGGGGTCTATTTGAGTGAGCCGTGAGCGCGCACCTATCCAGGATTGGTTTCACCTGGCTTAATGAATCCGTGTCTGCTCATCCTGGCTTGGTCTTTGTGCAACCAATTAAGCCTGGACGCACATGTTTTGGCTTCATTGAGCTCAGCTGAGTCATTTATCCCGGATGTCTTAATTCTACTTTTGTGCAACAGGCCCCTGGTCTCTGTCTGGCAATCAAGATTTGTTTGCTCATCACTTAAGGCAGTGTTTCCCAACTCCTTGAGTACCATCAACAGCACACGTTTGTTGTTGCAAAACGTATCTAATTCAACTCATTGAAGGCTTGATGATTAGTTTACAAGTTCAGTCTGTGTGCTTGTCCTAGGTGACAACAATATTGTGCGCTGTTGGTGGTACTCAAGGAATGGAGTTTGGAAAAACTGACCTAAGGCACATGCACAAGACAGAAATACATGCACACGATGCATGCATACTAATCTAAGTCGTGCATGTGTTTACATGGTTTTGCGCATGTGCCAGCTGATAGAAATCTCAATGGCAGTACCGGCGCTCTAAAAAGTCAGGTAAACAATACTTTCCAGTAGATATTATATCTCAAATTTCGACCAGCAGAAGGACCAACTGCACAGACAACGGGTAGAGTAAGTTCAAATGTAATTTTATTCAACATTCTGGCTTGTAAGGAAAGTTTTTGCAGTGCTTAGTTTCAGGGTGTGTAAACAGAAAGCTGGAATCACAGTCTGATTTATCAGCCTGGTAAACAAGCACCTAGGTTGCTTAAAGATCAGACTGTTACCATGGCTATTGTGATCGTTGAATCTTCTCGGAGTAACAGTTGGGATAATGGGACAATTCGGCAGTACAGTGCATTTCTCATTCCTTGTACGTTTTGAGGCCATATCTCATACCGGCTCCATGGTGTCCTAATATACACTGGAAGGCTGTCCAAAACTAGTGCAGCTGTAAACAAGTGGGTCAGATCTGCTGGCTAACCTACAGGCTTCATTTGAGTTGGATGATAGCACAGATAGGATTATCTTTAATGATAGCCTCAATGTCGACAGAGATCCAGCCATATATTAGCTATTAGCAACATAAAAATATATATTTTTAAAAGGTTGCGCTGTTGATAGAGAACCCCATAATGCTAAGTCTGATAACCCCCAGAACTCTGTCCCTGTAAAATAAGGCTAGCACTGAGGCTGTTAAGTAGGGACAGAGTTCTGGGGGTTATCAGACTTAGCATTATGGGGTTCTCTATCAACAGCGCAACCTTTTAAAAATATATATTTTTATGTTGCTAATAGCTAATATATGGCTGGATCTCTGTCGACATTGAGGCTATCATTAAAGATAATCCTATCTGTGCTATCATCCAACTCAAATTTCAGGGAACATTTCAGGGATATTTTATTTCAGCTCATGAAACATGGGACCAACACTTTACATGATGTGTTTATATTTTTTGTTCAGTATATATGTAAAATCCACTGGTGAAAAAATTTGTAGAGAGCAGGGATTAGACTTCAGGATGACATAGGCCTAGTGTGAGAGACTCTGCTACACTGCAGACAGACAGTCAATGTTAACATGCCGATCCAGCAGGTGTAAATCAATTTAAAGTTTTATTGAGGCCCAAGTTCCAAAACAAAATGAAGAAAAAGTTGACTGAAACCATAGACATCACATCATTGTATCTGTCCCATTATGGTGTCTGTGAGAGTATGGGCAGTGCCATTGGCAGAGGCCATCTCCATTTTGAAGTAGTCAATTTTCTTCTGACTACTTGAGGGGCAGGTAGTTTGAGCCAAGTGTACATAAAGAACTTCAGAAAGTGCCCCCAGGAATAAATCTCTCTACATTTGCATCTCTGTTGACAGAGCAGACTGGTCTCAGACTAGACGTAACATAGTAAATGTAAATCCGGGACACTCAAATTAGTGTGATATGTTACGTTTGGTATGTTTACATAAGACAGAAGAAGGTTACTTAAGGCAAAATCGCAAACGTCTAGCAACCCAAAGGTTGCATGTTCGAATCTCATCACGGACAACTTTAGAATTTTATCTATTTAGCAACTATGCAACTATTTACTACTTTTTAGTTACTTTGCAATTACTTAGCATGGTAGAAATCTCTTGTCCTAACCCTGTCTTCTAACCTTAAGAAATTTGTGGAGTTGTTGAAAAACGTGTTTTAATGACTCCAACCTAAGTGTATGTAAACTTCCGACTTCAACTGTAAGTTAGCATTTCACTGTTAGTATACACCTTTTGTTTACAAAGCATGTGACAAATAACATTTGATTTGATTAACACAAAAAAAAAGTGTTTCGGGTAAACGTCAGTATAAACTGTTCCGCAATGTAGCAAACGTTCAAGCGAATTGAACACACCTCTGGCCTACAGTTGATCAGACTAATACAGGTTATCTGATTGCTAATGTTTAGGTAGGCTGCTACAACATTTGTGTGTAGAGTTTTTGCTTGTGGCTGTCTGGAGTTATTTTCCTATTTGCTAAAATAATATTGGAGGGAAGTGGATGCGCCATGCCCGACCTGTGATTTCCGTGAATCTGATTGGTAAAGACGCAAGCACACACGCACACACTGCAGCACTTTTATCAGATGGACATAGTGCGCGAGTTGACGAATGACGAAGGCAAGTCAGTCTAAAAACAGTAGGCCTACTTTGCCCATTTTTTTCAACATTCTTGCGTTAAAATGTCTTATTAAACCAAATTAAACAAATGTGCTGGGGCAAATGCCTGCTTACCACACATCACCCACTGCGCACACACTGGTTAAATCAACTTTGTTTTCACGTCATTTCAATGAAAATATGTTGGACCAACGTGGAATAGACGTTGAATTGACGTCTGTCTGTGCCCAGTGGGCATTGTCATTCATTTTGATCTCATGCTTAATAATTCATCAAAAGGATTCTGTGTTCACTTACAAAGTATCTTAGTGTACACAGTGTGCAGTATAATGCCTTTTGGGAATAGGTGTGTGAGTGTGTAACCGTTCAACTGTGTGTTCATTGGGTCCTCAGTGCTAAACCACTGGAGTGAGAGGGAATGTGTGTGTACGTCCAGGATTCCTATGAAGTGGCTGTGTGTGTGTATGCATGTGTGTGTGAGGGTGCATGTGTGTGTGTGTGTGTGTGTGTGTGTGTGTGTGTGTGTACGTGTGTGTGTGTGTGTGTGTATGTGTGAAGGGCGGCTTTCTGGCTACCCAGTGCTTTGACATCCCCACACCCTCCTCCCCATCCCGGTACACACACACACACACACTCACACTCACACTCACACACACACACAGAGGGATTGTGTGGCCACTCCCCACTAGCAGCAGCTTGAGAGTGTCTACACAAAGAGGCTAGTGTGTTGTTGCGTTGTCACGTCTCTGCTCTGCTCTTTCAGCTTTAGCCCTTCTCCCTGCACCCACGTTGCCTACTCATTTACCTAACGTAGCAGCCGTAAAATACATGCCTGAAAGTAGATCCCCTTCATACTGGTCTTCACGAATATATCAGTGGTAACATTCTCTTACTTTAAAGGTGTAATATTGTCACGATCGTTGTTGTAAGAATCGCACCAAAATGCAGCGTGGTTTGGGTTCGTCATCTTTTATTAAGTGAACCGGCAAAAAACAATAAAGAACAAAATGAACGTGAAGCTATGCAGTGCTCAAGGCAACTATACACAAACAAGATCCCACAAAAACCCAGTGGGAAAAGGCTGCCTAAATATGATCCCCAATCAGAGACAACGATAGAGAGCTGCCTCTGATTGGGAACCATACCAGGCTAACATAGAAATAAAAATAAGAAATAATAAAACTAGAGTACCCACCCTAGTCACACCCCGACCTAACCCAATTTGAGAATAAAAGGCTCTCTAAGGTCAGGGCGTGACAAATATACAGAAATAGCTCTGCCATTTCCTGGTCGCTAAAAACAAGCAATAGAGAATAGAGCAATAGAGTGTAGAACATCAATGTACTAAATCTAAACTAATATCTTAGTTTAGATTTATTGTATTTTCAGTTGTTTGAAGCTGGTGTACAAAGCCGAAACCAAAAGACGCAAAAACTTAACTTAAGAACAGGAAGCATAGAAATAGCGCACACAGAACATATCTACAGCGTCTTAGACTTGCTTTCAGTGCGAATGACAGATCTATAACACACATGTCTATGGTAATTTGGTCGGGTTGCCCAAAAAGTTACATATAGCAGCTTTAAGGTAATAAGCAGAATCAACCGCAATCCCAAAACAGGTTAGTGAAGGTGCCGATGGGAAAATGCAAAACTGGATGAACAGGAAAAAGTCCTTCCAATCAGATACACGTTTATTTGAAGTTACTGTTGCACGGGAGCCTGAATAAAATTATAAATGCCTTTGCATCGTGTTGATGTGGCAAGTGACAATTAGCTTTTAGAAAGTCCTATATCTTGAAAGCTTTATTGCTGAAATGCAAAACATTTTGGGACTGTATCAACAGTGGACTAATAGTTTTTGAGTGTATTCCTTTAAGAGCTGTGCCTGCCTGTGAGTGAGCCTATGGCTAGCCCAGTCAGTATGCGTAACTGTCGACAACTTTCCAGTAATTAGACCTAGATCTTGCAACATTACTGAATTTGCTTCTCCCATCTGGCTCACCAGTCACTGAGCGCTAACACATAGGAAGGAGTGGCATCCTGCCTCCAAGGTGACCGGGCTGATTTTACCTCCAGGAGCGCGTTGCCTTCTCAGCCGTCCTGCTATGGTTTGTCTTGTTTTATTGATTGGGGAGGGTTATGAGTTGCTCAGGAAAGGTAGGTTGGGTAAATTGGACATGTTAGTGAAAGCACATTGTGGTCTTTTCTTGGTCTTGAGACAAAGTGGGCTTTGACTATTATGTGTGCATGAGGTTCAGTAAAGGCATGGTCAGTAATATTAAGCTATATATTTCAGACAGGCTAGTCCGGTCATCTTGGTTGTCCTATCTGTATTTCGGCATTGTCAATGTATTTGTATTAGTAGTAGTAGCTTGTGTGGGTAAAATCAGTGGTGAAGTCAAGCCAGAAAAAAAAGCCATATTACAAAAGTATTAAGCCCCCTTGACTTTTTCCAGATTTTGTTACATTACGGCCTTATTCTAAAATGGATTAAATAAAAATAAATCCTCAGCAATCTACACACAATACCCTATAATGACAAAGTGAAAACAGGTTTTTAGAAATTTTAGAAAACAGGTTTTTAGAAACCTCAGCACAATAACTGTTCTTCGGGAGCTACCTGAAATGGGTTTCCTTGGCCGTGCAACCGCACGCACACAAGATCAGCATATGCAATGCCAAACATCGGCTGGAGTTGTGTAAAGCTCACCGCCATTGGACTCTGGAGCAGTGGAAACGTGTTCTCTGGAGTGATGAATCACGCTTCACCATCTGGCAATCTGATGGACGAATCTGTATTTGGCGGATGCCAGGAGAACACAACCTGCCCCAAAGCATAGTGCCAACTGTAAAGTTTGGTGGCGGTGGAATAACGGTCTAGGCTGTTTTTCATGGTTCGGGCTAGGCCCCCTAGTTTGAGTGAAGGGAGGGAAATCTTAACGCTATAGCATACAATGGCATTCTAGATGATTCTGTGCTTCCAACTTTGTGGCAACAGTTTGGGGAAGGCCCTTTCCGGCTTATGCATGACAATGCCCCAAGCGAGGTCCATACAGAAATGGTTTATTGAGATTGGTGTGGAAGAAACTTGACTGGCCTGCACAGAGCCCTGACCTCAACCCCATCGAACACCTTTGGGATGTATTGGAACACCGACTGCAAGCCATGCCTAATCGCCCAACATCAGTGCCCAACCTCTCTAATGCTCTTGTGGCTGAATGGAAGCAAGTCCCCGCAGCAGTGTTAGTAGTGGAAAGCCTTCCTAGAACAGTGGAGGCTGTTATAGCAGCAAAGGGGGGGACCAACTCCATATTAATACCCATGATTTTGGAATGAGCTGTTCGACAAGCAGGTGCCCACATACTTTTGGTCAGGTATTGTATTTGATCGTATACGAATGTGTGTGTATATGTGTTATGATAATTGCGATGTTTGCTCTAGGCCGAGACAATAAGAAGACACAGTGGCAGAATAAATTCAACCTTGTTTCATCACAAAACCGGATAACAACCTCTGTCCAGTGCAGTTCACAAAGTATATTGCATGTACAGTAACAGACAGTTACATGACCTACAGCATGGTCAAGAAAGTTTGTTTCTGACATTTTCAGACCACTAAACAACTATTGATTTAGAACCATGGAGAGTTACTGCAAGTCGCAAAGAAAACAGGAGATGCCTCCACTATTCCAGCACCATTTCACCTTAAACATTTCAACATCATCAAATCACCTATGCTTAGTCTAATACAGTGGCAACTAAATGATAACAACACAATTTGAGTCCGATCATCGTAAGCTGAATATGATGTGGCTGTCCATGGTTCTGATGTGTGTGAGCGTTCTTGTGAGTAGAAAAAAACATGGAACCCTACTTGTAGAGAAACGCCAATACCATCCTCCTCTCTTTTATGTTGACAAATTGGTCTATGACTCTGTCAATCAATTCAAGATGTTTCTGTCAATGACATATTTCTCTGTGATAGGAGTGAAGCCAAATCCAAACTGGCTTCCCTTGACACTTTTTTTGGTGCGCCAGGACCGTTCACAGTTGAGCTCACTCAGTTTAGCTCGACGCTGATTGGCTATTATTTAAAAGAAAAAATGATCAAGGGAGGCCAAATGCTCGTTGGCTTCCCTTGCATTCAATGCTACAGGCGGCAACAATGTCATACTCTTTACGACCAGACAGCATCATATAGATGGCATACAGAGACAGAGAGGCGCTGTTTCGCTCGCTCGGATGCTTTCTCCGGTGAGATACATTCAGCCTCATGCGACGTGAAGGAAAATTATGACAACACAGAGACACAAAATATAAATTATTATTATTAAAAATATATATATTGGTCAATGTTTTAGGGAAGCCTGGCTTCCCTTGGCATCTATGAATACACACCACTGATTAGTAGGGTGGTATACACACTTAGAAAGGATAATGTAGGATAATATAGAAGTCTATGATTAAGTTCTGCCTCTCACTAGTTACTAGTTGTGTGATGTCTATTGTTCTGAATTACTGTTTGTTCAGAAGAGATTGATTGTTATGATATATACATTGCCATTTGTGCTGGTATTTCAAGTTAACATGTTGTCTGTCCTGGTCCGAGATCTGATTGTACTTTTGCCTAATCCTTTTTTATTGTCAAGCCAAATGTTTTACATGACAATTCCATAAGGAGTTGGCAAGAGAGCAGAAACACCAGATTGAAACCAGGCTAGTCTCTGTTCTATTTCTGATATCAAACTTTTTAGGCATTCATCATGTGGCAGCTCCCGAGTGGTGCAGCAGTCTAAAGTACTGCATCTCAGTGCTAGAGGTGTCACTACAGACACTGGTTCGATTCCAGGCTGTATCACAACCGGTTGTGAATGGGAGTCCCATAGGGCGGCGCACAATTGTCCCAGCGTTGTCTGGGTTAGGCCGGTGTAGGCCATCATTGTAAATAAGAATTTGTTCTTAACTGACTTGCCTAGTTAAATAAATAAATGTGTATTGCTTTCTTGTGTTCCAGGGGTGTGGGTTAGATCTCTGCATATCTCTGCAAGGTATGTGTTAATAACTGTGTAAGGCCTGAATACAATTGATTGTTAGTCATCCCACATCGTGGTGGGGCCATAATTGCGAACATTAGAAAAACGTGGAGTTTATTTGGATAGTCCCAAGTAGATGCTCTATAGAATGTCATGATATCAACAAACTATCTGTTAGAAAAAGGGTTAGGGTAAGAGTTACGGTTAGGGTAAGAGCACTCCAGTCTGATTCTCACCTCATTTAACACCTGATTTACTTAAGGCAAATCTCAATAGGTGGTCCAGGTAAGTCATGTAATAGCACATGTGTGCTTTACTCCTTTCCTCTTTTGTTCTCTATTGTTCCTCAAGTAAGGGGGAGGCTGATGACATCACCAATTCCCATCAGACCAACTCCTTGAACGCCCTACTCCTTTAAGTTTGTAGTTGTGTCTAAAAAGAACACTGTTTTGCTGAAAATATACAGTACCAGTCAAAAGTTTGGACACACCTACTCAATCCAAGGTTTTTCTTTTCTTTTTACTATTTTCTACATTGTAGAATAATAGTGAAGACATAAAAACTATGAAATAACACATATGGAATCATGTAGTAAAATATATTTTAGATTCTTCAAAGTTGCCACCCTTTGCCTTGATGACAGCTTTGCACACTCTTGGCATTCTCTCAACCAGTTTCATGAGGTAGTCACCTACCTCAATTAACAGGGAGTCACCTCAATTAACAGGGAGTCGAGGGAGACTCTGCCAACAACACAAGTGTTTACTTGGGTCACATGATACTCTTTTATTCTGAGGTCTTGCCTGACAAGCTGTGAAAATAGCAAGTGAACAGTGAATTCAATTATTTTTGGAAGTCGCTAAACCATTGCAATCACATTGCTTGACATATTATGATACCACCATTCCTCCTTCTGGTAGGTCCCGGCATCTGTTCATGACCAGGGAATCAGCCTGGCACCCAACTGTGCACTTTGTCTAACAGAAAAACAGGGTCATCATCCCTTAACATAATGTAGCTCGAGAAATATCAATCTTGTTTGGGAGATAATTCTATTCTTCAGAGATGTAGACTGACTGGCTCCAGATTGGAGTCAGACCTCTGACGCCATTACACTATGTAACCAACTGTGAAATGTTCGCTATGGCCCTGAGTTGGTTTGGGTTTGTTGCTGCTAGGTAGTACACTGTTATAGTCAGACATAAGTTAGCTAGTACCACCATAGCTGCATCCAATATTTATTTGTGCCCTGGACATGGGTTGCACCTCGGGGGCTAATGTGACTGTTTCGTCCCAAATAAATAAATAAATAATACTGTTTTATTGTCACATACACAAGATAGCTGCAGTGAAATGTGTTGTTTTACAGGGTCAGCCATAGTAGTACAGCGTCCCTGAAGTAAATTATGGTTAAGTGCCATGCTGAAGAGCACATTGACATTTTTCACCTTGTCGGCTTGGGTATTCAAATCGGCGACCTTTGGGTCACTGGCCCCACGCTCTAACCCAGGGGTGTCAAACATATGGCTAGGTGGTCCAATCCTGTAAAAAAAAACATTAAATCATAATAGTAATACAAAACATTGTGGAGGGAAATGAACTCAATATACTTTAAAATGACTAAAACCAAATCGGAACTGTGTAGAAATAATAATGGACATTATTCATACAGTTTCTTGACTGTCCAGCTCACTAATAATCCGTAGACAGTCAGGGAGCGTAGAAAATGTTTTAAAAAATTGACCATTTTTTGCACATTTTTATAGCAAGGGAAATACTACAAAAATTCAGTCCGGGCCCTCTGGACCTCGTTGAAGACCGAATACGGCCCCTGGGGCAAATGGAGTTGGAAACCCCTGCTCCAATCACTAGGCTACCTTATAACTTATATTGTCATGGAAATACGATGGCATCGCTAAAGTAGGCAAATAATTAGTAGGAAACAACTTTGCCATATTATGACGTTGTCAAATTGACTTTAGAGAGATGGCAATGTTGCCATTACTGTTACTAGTGAAGTTTGTCAAAAATAGCTAGCAATGGTAATGTTAGCTAGCTAAAATACGGTGGTCCCCTCAATCTTAGTTAGCTGGCTAAAGTTATACTGCCTCTACAGTCAATCTGGCGACATCACAATCATGACTAAATGTTTTCCTACTTATTATTTGCCTTCATTTTAAATCCGAGTTGTATTGAGGTAGGCTAATGTTAGCCAGCTATGCTAGCGATGATAATGATTATCAAAATATACATAGCCAGATACATAAGCAGCAGTCTATGGTCTAGCTACCGATATACTCACCACCATTGGGGACCAACGAACTCCAACCACCTATACCGCATGGTAGGGTGTTTCAGCAGGGCATGCAAACAAACCATAGTGTGAAGGATGGTTTTGTTCTCTTTTTAACAAAAATATATGCCTTATAGAAATAGGACATGTTAATCACAAAACATAGTGTGACTGCAGAAAAGCTGTTGTTAATCTAGGGTGTCGACTGTGCTAACCAGAAGGTTGAGACAAGATGGAAAAATGCTGAATAACAAGAAAACAGGAACTGAGCAGTGTAGCCACCGACAACTCAGCTCAAACTTCACAACAAACACTTCCGGATATCTGGATCCTGTGTGCTGTGAGGCTGGGACCAGCCTGGGCACCACCGATAGGCTAGCAAGTTTAAACCACGCTAAGCCTCTAACTCTAAAGTTGGAACTACCTTTGTCACAGTATAAAATAAGATGTCTGTACTATTTCAGTAAGTTCTCTGCTTTACCCTGCGTGGTGATACAGTGAACCCGTATATACGAAAATTGCATTTACCATTTATCGCTTGTGTTAAATAAAAATAATTAAAGTATGTTTGGTGACTCAATCACATTTTATCCTGATACCAGATTCGATACCAGACCTTTTACAATAGTTGGCGGTACATCCTGCTGGAAGCATGCATTGTCGAACCGGAGAGGGCTTTTCAGTCTCAAACGGCCTTGATCCTTTGAACACGTTGGGGCGATGAAACAATGGAGCCCCATTCAATGAAGGGAAGTGAAGTGGGCAGAAGTCCGATATCCACGTGGAGCTTGGCAAAAGGGGGCATGAATTGTTGACATAATTGTAATCCAAACCTCACCTTAATTTACTTGCCGTGACGCACTCAGGTTCCAAACTCTGTCAGACAATACTGACTTCATGACCAAAATGATCCTATTTACACTTTGTAGTCAATTTTGACACTAGAATAAAAGTTTCTGACTCATATCGATGACACGGGCTGTTTCCAAAGGGATTAATTGGGTTTTAGAGGCAGTCGTTCTTTAAACCTCTAAATTAAAGGTTTACTTTTGTTCCCTTTTACTTGGTCTGTCTAAAGTGTAGAGTGCCAATAATGCATTATCATCGCATCCTTGACTAGACTACTTATTAACTTCGCCTTAGACAAAATTCATAAGACTAGTTTTCGCATATATAACTAAATCCCAAAGTATTTGCTTATCCGTTTCACATACGTCCATGTGCTTTTACGGAGAAAATATAAAGGAGATCTGTACAATATCCAAGTAAATGCCATTAGAAATAAAGCTCAAACAATGCAGCTAGTGTATTGTCCAGGTTCATTGTTTGACGTGACTAAGTTGGCTAGCTAGCTAGTAAGTGACAAGAACGTTATTGATTCTATTTAGAACGAACGACCAGTCCTTTTGCATAGCCGGTATGGAAAAATAATTAATGACTTGGTCGCGCCTGTAGCAACGTGACCAAAATAACAAATAACCAGATTTTTATCGGAACTATATATTCTGGTGGAAGAGTGAAATTGTATGAATTGACTTATCAAAATAACATTTGAATGAAAATATGTAATTCATTGTCACGTTCGTCGTATGAATCGGACCAAGGCGCAGCGTTGTATGCGTAAATTCTATATTTATTAAAAGAATGAACACTGAACAAAACGAACCGTGAAGCTAATATGAATAGTGCAGACAGGCAACTAAACATAGAACAAGAACCCACAAACACCAAAGGGGAAATACTAAATACTACCTAAATATGATCCCCAATCAGAGACAACGATAAACAGCTGCCTCTGATTGGGAACCATATCAGGCCACCATAAACATACAAATACCTAGACCTACAAAACCCTAGATATACAAAACCCCAAGACATTACATTACCCCTAGACAATACAGAAACTAGCGTATCCACCCTAGTCACACCCTGACCTAACCAAAATATAAAGAAAACAGAGATATCTCAGGTCAGGGCGTGACATTCATTGCTATTTTAATATGTGTTGGCAACAGATTTATAAAAGCAACAAGGCATGCGAGGCAGTGTTATATCTTGAATACAGTCCCAGGTAAATGGGACTGTACTAAAAAGTTCTGCCTACAATAATTTCTTGATTCAACGGTTAGAGTGAATTCGAAAAATAAATATTTGCATTTCTGTCTTCTGTAACCTCTTTCAACATCTAGCCCAACACATGATACCTTTCTGAAATACTCAAAATGTTTCCTAATCACACAAAATTGAATTGTCATTGGGGTACAATTAGGACTGTAATAATGGTGTCCCAGTGCAGTGGATCCCAAATGTAAACTGGATGTCTTTCCTCCATTGGAAAAGCCTATAAGACTTTACCACTGTAGCTACTCCATGCTGTCCTACTTTAGCTTAGCCTCGTCTGAACCATCCTGATCTCGCGAGCTTACATTCTGTTTCGCTACATGGATACAGTTTGGCCACGGCTAGATTCAAACTGTTTAAGCCCCTCCCTTCCGTTCACCGTGTGGCCGGACCAATCAGTGTCCTCTGATAATCTGTGGAGGTGGTTTAGTTGATGACAACATCGAAGTCGAAAATCATAACAACAATGAGGAGCAAATGTAATGAGATAACAATGAGGCCAGAGATAGCCAGACTTGTAACTTGGGCTAAGGAACAGAAGTTGGGTTTTCTGAAAAACACAAATAATGCGTACTCTGCAAGCCATACAGCAGATGAAGGTGCGCTAAGAGTGTGGTGAATGGATAGACGTGGTTATGGACAGCAAGGAAGAAGGAGCCCCATGCGACTGGGGACAAGAATTGTGACTTGCTTTCCTCTCCGGAGCAGAGCGCCCTTGAAAGGAATGGTACCTGGAGTGGCATTAAGTCTGTGACATCCACTGTTTGGTGCGACGCAGACCAGGTGGAGAACGTGGTGAAACTGAGAAGATACTGGCTGTACTACTGAGTTTTGATGCAGAGTCTTTACCAGATAAAGTCAAGTTACGATGTGTCAGTTATCCCATGAGAGCTTTTGTCCCGAATCCATTACAGTGTTTTACGTGTGAAGCTTATGGTCATGTGGAAGCAGTGTGTAGGAGGGAGATTTTTAGATGGGAGAAGTGTGCAGGAGGACATGAGACAAAGGAATGTGTAGTATCGTTGGGAAACGTGTGTGTGTGTGGGTGTGTGTGTGTGTGTCCCCGATGAGAGAAAGGCAGGTTGAGATTGCCAGGATCAGAGTAGTACAGAAGGTGCCCTATGTTGAGGCAGTGAAGAGAGTAGTAGAGGAAGATGGGTCCAGGGTGAGGGATCCTAAGAGGACAACAAGAGGATCTTTGTGAGTAGGCCGAGACCAATAGAGAGTGATAGTATGGTGTGTTTTTTTGCCGTTCATGGCCATGGTTGTCAATTGTACCACAGGAATGTAGCGTAAATCACAGCGGATAGATGTTGTGGTGGCAGCTTCAAAGAAGTTCTTGGGTGTATGAGATTTTACTGCAGAAGAGTTACATGATGTTTTGAACGATAGTGTCCCGTTCTCCCAGGCTGCTGGCCTGGAGTAGGATCAGATGGGGCCAAAGTAGTGGAATAGTGGTGAGGTTTTAATGGGTGTAGGGTTAGTTGGTATAGTGGTGAGGTTTTAATGGGTGTAGGGTTAGTTGGTATAGTGGTGAGGTTTTAATGGGTGTAGGGTTAGTTGGTATAGTGGGGAGGTTTTAATGGGTGTAGGGTTAGTTAGTATAGTGGTGAGGTTTTAATGGGTGCAGGGTTAGTTAGTATAGTGGTGAGGTTTTAATGGGTGCAGGGTTAGTTGGTAGGGCAATTCATACTACAAAATAGTAGGCTGATACACAACCAATACAGTAGGTGGTGGCATGCACGTATAACATTTGTTTGCGGACCGCAATATAACCAAAGAGCAAGAGCAGGTTGGTGTTGATGTTGCTATAGGAGCAGTTATATAGACCGTTTCTAAAATGGTGTCGGAAGAAATGGCAGCAGTTTTATGGGCGTCCAACCAATTGTGCTACTATGTGTTTTTTTTTGCGTTATTTGTAACTTATTTTGTACATAATGTTTCTGCAACCGTATCTTACGGCAAAAAAGAGCTTCTGGATATCAGGACAGCGATCACTCACCTCGGATTAGACAAAGATTTTTTCCACAACAAAGACGACGCACAAGAGATTCTCCAAACACCCCACAGGACTGACATCCCCGTTATTTGCAAGAGGAAGCAACGCAGGTACAGAGGACAAAGAGCCGGATGCCTGGTCAGGACCTGGAGAAGGCGACTGGAAAAGCTGCCGTTACCATCAATACTACTCGCCAACGTGCCATTATTGGACAATAAATTAGACGAGGTACGATCACGAATATCCTACCAACGGGACATCGAAAACTGTAATATCCTATGTTTCACAGAATCGTGGCTGAATGACGACATGGATATTCAGCTAGCGGGATATACGCTGCACCGGCAAGATAGAACAGCACACTCCGGTAATACGAGGGGGGGCGGTCTGTGCATATTTGTAAACAACAGCCGGTGCACGAAATCTAAGGAAGTCTCTAGATTTTGCTCGCCTGAAGTAGAGTATATTGTGATAAATTGCAGGCCACTACTTGCCTAGAGAGTTTTCAGCTAAACTTTTTGTGGCTGTTTATTTACCACCACAGACAGATGCTGGCACTAAGACCGCACTCAGTCAGCTGTATAAGGAAATAAGCAAACAGGTAAACACTCACCCAGAGGCGGCGCTCCTAGTGGCCGGAGACTTTAATGCAGGGAAACTTAAATCAGTTCTACCAAATTTCTATCAACATGTTAAATGTGCAACCAGAGGGAAAAAAAATTGTAGATCACCAGTACTCCACACACAGAGACGCGTACAAAGCTCTCCCTCGCCCTCCATTTGGTAAATCCGACCACAAATCTATCCTCCTGATTCCTGCTTACAAGCAAAATTAAAGCAGGAAGCACCAGTGACTCGGTCTATAAAAAAGTGGTCAGATGCTAAACTACAGGACTGTTTTGCTATCACAGACTGGAACATGTTCCGGGATTCTTCTGATGGCATTAAGGAGTACACCACATCAGTCACTGGCTTTATCAATAAGTGCATCGAGGACGTCGTCCCCACAGTGACTGTACGTACATTCCCCAACCAGAAGCCATGGATTACAGGCAACATTCGCACTGAGCTAAAGGGTAGAGCTGCCGCTTTCAAGGTGCGGGACTCTAACCCGGAAGCTTACAAGAAATCCTGCTATGCCCTGCGACGAACCATCAAACAGGCAAAGCGTCAATACAGGGCTAAGATTGAATCATACTACACCGGCTCCGACGCTCGTCTTATGTGGCAGGGCTTGCAAACTATTACAGATTACAAAGGGAAGCACAGCTGCTAGCTGCCCAGTGATACGAGCCTACCAGACGAGCTAAATGACTTCTATGCTCGCTTCGAGGCAAGCAACACTGAGGCATGCATGAGAGCATCAGCTGTTTCGGACGACAGTGTGATCACGCTCTCCGTAGCCGATGTGCAGTAGCGGTTCACCTTATGTGAAGAGGAGCTGGCTGCATGCCTCTGTGTCACAAATTGTGGACAGATTCGTCATGTTTGGTGACATCACTGACATTGCAACCGGCTTTAGAAATACATCCAGGGGCCAACCTCTACAGAGGAAGCGTTTCCCATGCCATATGCCAGGTTGCAGAAATGACTACACATACAAAGTAAAGCAAAGGGAGAACCTTGAGAAAAAAACATAATGACTTGGTAGTACCGTGTCAGATGCATCCAGGGGTGTAATCATTACGCTGATTCTGTTGCAAAACGTTTCATCTGTTTTCAAAAAGGTTTTGCAAATGAGAGATATATGGTGTCTGTCATGAATACACCCAAGTCTAGTGAGGGGGACTTAAAAAAATAACATACTGAAGCAAGACTGTAGCTCTGTTGTTCTTGTCCTGGCCAATATGCCTACAGCACCCTTCTACTGACCTTGTAAGTCATTGCCACTCTTTCCTCATGGTTGGCACAGAGTCTTACCTGGACCAGGTTTTGGAATGGGAAGGGAAAGAATATACCCCTTGACTTACACCTGGGCAGGGGAATATAAATTGACAGACTGTTAGTTTTATAATGTTTATAGGATAAATTCAAGATCAAACCATAATACACGGTAAACATAATTTAGCCACATGCAACAATCCAGTACAGTAACAACTGTGCTTATTATCTATGGCGACTGTGTAAAATCTTCAACATCTCATGATGTTGAGATGCCCTTTTTTCCCCAAATCTTAAACTAACCCTCAAATCCTTTCAAATAATTATGTCAAATAAAGCAACGTATATAATGTGCCAAATAAACACTAGGCCTAAAGCATAAGCAACAAATGTGAGCTGGTAGACAAAGGTGAACATTTTACTTCCATGCTTTGATGTGGTCACATCCATGTGAGCTATAAATTCTAGCGGGTCACTTCATTCGAAACGTTATATTTTTGTGCGGATAAAACCATGATTTGGTCAAATATCCTTATTCCTGCATAAGTGTTTGTCCTGTTCCTGTTTCTCCCCATGTTAAAGTGTTTGCCCTGCCCCTGTTTCTCCCCATGTTAAAGTGTTTGCCCTGTTCCTGTTTCTCCCCATGTTAAAGTGTTGGCCCTGCCCCTGTTTCTCCCCATGTTAAAGTGTTTGCCCTGCCCCTGTTTCTCCCCATGTTAAAGTGTTTGCCCTGTTCCTGTTTCTCCCCATGTTAAAGTGTTTGCCCTGTTCCTGTTTCTCCCCATGTTAAAGTGTTTGCACTGTTCCTGTTGCTCCCCATGTTAAAGTGTTTGCCCTGTTCCCGTTTCTCCCCATGTTAAAGTGTTTGCCCTGTTCCCGTTTCTCCCCATGTTAAAGTGTTTGCCCTGTTCCTGTTTCTCCCCATGTTAAAGTGTTTGCCCTGTTCCTGTTTCTCCCCATGTTAAAGTGTTTGCCCTGTTCCTGTTTCTCCCTGTGTTAGTAGCCTAGATGGAGAGAAGGGGAGGAAGAGAAAAATGCAATCGCACGAAGAAACAGTGGGTTATTACGGTTTTGGTTTCTAGTTTCCCCTTCCTCAGTAATTAGCCCCAATTGAATTCACCTATGTGATCATTTTTCACATCAAAATGTAAGCAAATTAATTTCTATTGAACAAAATGAATCTACAATTATGGAGCCCTTTATGGAGCCCTATTTTGACAGTAAAAGTATAGCAACAATAGCCTAATTGTCATGAAAGGCCATCACAACATTGAATTTTAAAAAGAAACAAGTGACATGATCCCACACTAAATAGGCCTGTGGGAGTTTCTTAAATGCTCTTGAATTGACAATAATGGTATATCCAGAGACCAAAAAGCTGAACAGATAAACACTTCTTTTTTTGCAGGAGGCTAGAATTGCATTGAATCAAATTATTCCTTTCCAATTAGTTACCGACTGTAAGGACAGGTTGCCGGTAGTATGTAATATTAGCCTAGTGCACATAAAGATTAAGGCAAATTCATCCCTATTGAACCAAAAAATCTAAACATTCTGGAGCCCTATTTTAACAGTAAAATACAACAAAAATAACCTAATTGTGCGACAAAATCATGGGCTGGTGCCACCAACTGAAAAAGGGGAACATTTTAGTGTGGAGACCTGAGCCAGGCTCGCGACACTGTGAGCTAATCGTCCAATGGAAAATTGGTGCTTGTTTTAGTGACTTTGATTAGGAGATGGTGCCGTTTGACTGCTGTTAACTTCTTATGGCTGCAGGGGCAGTATTGAGTAGCTTGGATGAAAGGTGCACAGAGGTGCCCAGAGTAAACGGCCTGCTCCTCAGTCATAGTTGCTAATATTTGCATATTGTTATTAGTATTGGATAGAAAACACTCTGAAGTTTCTAAAACTGTTTGAATTATGTCTGTGAGTATAACAGAACTCATATGGCAGGCAAAAACCTGAGAAGTTCCACTTCCTGTTTGGATTTTTTCTGAGGGTGGCAGATTTTCAACCAAGCTCTCATTGAAATTACAGCGAGATATTGATGAGTTTTCACTTCCTACAGCTACCACTAGATGTCAACAGTCAATAGAACTTTGTCTGATGAGTCTAATGTGAAGGGGGGCCGAAGGAGACAGGAATTAGTCACCACTGCCACGAGCTGACCATGCTTTGACCACGCGCGTTCACGTGATAGGCAGCTCCGTTCCATCGCTCAACTGAAGTCAATCTAATTCTCCGGTTGGAACGTTATTCAAGATGTATGTTAACACCATTCTAAAGATTGATTCAGTACATCGTTTGACATGTTTCTACTGACTGTTATGGAACTTTTGGACATTTCGTCACGTTATAGTGGACGCGCTTTGTGACTTTGGAATTGTTTACCAAACGCGCTAACCAAAGTAGCTAATTGGACATAAATAACGGACATTATCGAACAAATCAGGCATTTATTGTGGACCTGGGATTCCTAGGACTGCATTCTGATGAAGTTCATCAAAGGTAAGGAAACATTTATCATGTATTTTCTGGTTTCTGTTGACTCCAACATGGCGGCTAATTTGGCTATTGTTCTGAGCGCCGTCTCAGATTATTGCATGGTCTGCTTTTTCCGTAAAGTTTTTTGAAATCTGACACAGCGGTTGCATTAAGGAGAGGTATATCTATAATTCCATGTGTATAACTTGTATTATCATCTACATTTATGATGAGTATTTCTGTTGAAACGATGTGGCTATGCAAAATCACTTGATGTTTTTGGAACTAGTGAATGTAACGCGCCAATGTAAACTCCGATTTTTTGATATAAATATGAACCTTATCAAACAAAACATGCATGTATTGTGTAACATGAAGTCCTATGAGTGTCATCTGATGAAGATCATCAAAGGTTAGTGATTAATTTTATCTCTATTTCTGCTTTTTGTGACTGCTATATTTCGCTGGAAAAATATCTGTGCTTATTGTGGTTTGGTGGTGACCTAACATAATCGTCTGTAGTGCTTTCGCTGAAAAGCATATTTGAAATCGGACACTTTGGTGGGATTAACAACAAGATTACCTTTAAAATGATATAAGACACATGTATGTTTGAGGAATTTTAATTATGAGATTTCTGTTGTTTGAATTTGGCGCCCTGCACTTTCACTGGCTGTTGTCATATCGATCCCGTTAGCGGGATTGCAGCCATAAGAAGTTTTAAGGACGCTCTCATTGAAAACATTTCGCCTTTTTATATATATATTTTTTTAACCTTTATTTAACAAATACGTCAACAAATTTAATTGGCTGTTAAACTAAAAAGCTAACTTTTTCTAATTTTTGCAAGTGTGACCCTTAACTGATTCAGAGGGGCTGGGTTAAATGCGGAAGACACATTCAGTTGTACAACTGACTATAGAGATGAATTTGCTTACATTTTGATGTGAAAAAATATCACATAGGTGAATCTCCTGAGGAAGGGGAAACTAGACACCAAAACCGCAACAACCCAGGTACTATGGTGACGCTTCTTCACTGAGATGCAGTGCATTCGACCGGTGCTCCGCAAGACTCCGTGTGGATGATGTAGAGCGGAACGAAATACATCACGATGTCGCCAAGGCTCCCGAGTGGAGCACCGGGGTCTAAGGCACTGCATCTCAGTGCAAAAAGCGTCACTATAGTACCTGGTTCAAATCCAGGCTGTATCACATCTGGCCGTGATTGGAAGTCCCATAGGGCGGTGCACAATTGGCCCAGCGTCTTCTGGATTTGACCAGAGTAGGCGGTCATTGTAAATAAGAATTTGTTCTTAACTGACTTGCCTAGTTAAATAAAGGTTAAAAATAAATAAAAAAACAGGCACAATACTTTTGAAGGTACGTAGGGCACAGGATGTCATCACATAACTATAAGCTCCACTCCACATTAACTTCTGAATTCCTACTCATTGCAAAATAAAAATGGTCAACAATAAAAATGTATGTCTGGACTTTCAAGAATGCCTGAATTGCTTCGCCTTACTTTTCTAGTTGGCTGGATGCAAGTTTCACCATCCAATTATTTCAGATCTACAAGAGTGCAAGTTTCACCATGGTACGGGCTGTGGCACATGAAAATTATTAGAATATAGATAGATGGAAGGGTATACAGGCTGTCGCCAATTTATGAATGCGCAATTTGCCTAAATTGGGTAATGGAAACACTTCAACCACAAAATATTTATTCAACACTGTAGTTTTTTTGCAAAAAAGCGTTATTTTTCGGTGTGACTTCGTTACATCCATCTGTTTTTATAGACACAAGAAAGTTATGCTGCGTTCAAAAGAACTGGGAACTCGGAAAAATACAAGGTCAAATCATGATGTCAGTGATCTTCAGGTCAGAAAGTTGGAGCTCTAGAAATAGGCCTGAGTTCCCGAGTTGGAGCTCGTTTTTCTCCAAGTTCCCATTTGTTTTGAACACACTGAAGTCGGAAGTCAGAGATTTAACTGTCTTGTATCGATTTAAAAACAGTCGATGAAAACTGCATAAAATGGAAATGCACCCCAGCAGGCAATTGTCGCATCTGTTTTCTATGCAAACTTTCTAAATGTCGACAGACCTGGGTTCGATCCCAGGATGTATCACAACCGGCCGTGATCGGGGGTTCCATAGGGCGGTGCACAATTGGCTTTACTTGGCTCATCGCGCTTTAGTGACTCCTTGTGGCGGGCTGGGCCCCTGCAGGCTGACCTCGGTCATCAGTGGAATGGTGTTTCCTCTGACACATTGCTGCAGCTGGGTTCTGGGTTAAGCTGGCGGGTGTTAAGCAGCGCGGTTTGGCGGGTCATGTTTCGGAGGACACATGACTCAACCTTCACCTCCCGAGCCCATTGGGGAGTTGCAGCAGTGAGACAAGATCGAAATTGGGGAGAAAAAGTTCCTCATGGAGGGGGTGGCACCATACAGAGACAAAATGATAATGACTATGTTGCTAGAGATTAATGTGACAGAAGAATAGAAACAAAGTAGATTCATTGTTGTAATGTGCCTTTGTGCGCGCCAGTCTGTTGGTAGCTCTGCCAGCCTATGAAACCAGTAGGTCGATCTGTTCTAATTATTAGTTTTGGTCAAACAGGGCGAAAATGATCTTCTCCAAGCTGCAAACCGTTCTGCAGCTTTGAGAAGCACATGTGCATCAAGTACGGAAGATGCAAGTTAGACATCCGGCAAAAACAACGTATGGCAAAACGCATGTGTATCTGCTGGACTTATGGCGTAACCCAGCCTATCTCACTGTCTATCTTTCTCTCCCACAGCCTAAACCAGGCCTTTCCCGCCTGGCCTCATCCCCTGACTCTATGGAGGCATCCCACCTCGTTTCCATGTCATCGCTCCGTGTCTCCCCATCCCAGTCACGGCTCAAGTACATGTCCCTGGGCGTGCTGGTGCTGCAGACCACCACACTGGTGCTCACCATGAGGTACTCGCGCACACTGCAGGGCGAGGGGCCCCGCTACCTAGCCTCCTCAGCCGTGGTGTCGGCCGAACTGCTTAAGATCCTCATCTGCCTGCTGCTCGTCTTCTATGACCACAGTAAGTCTAGTGATCCATATGGCTGGCTGGTTGGCTGTCTATCTGTCCGTCTGGCTAGCTGTCCATCTGGCTGTCCATCTGGCTGGTTGGCTGTCTGTCCGTCTGGCTAGCTGTCCATCTGGCTGTCCGTCTGGCTGGTTGGCTGTCTGTCTGTGTAACACAGTCATGTGACAGCAGACAGCAGAGATAATACTCCTACAGTATCTTTGTCTTTCTAATGACAGCAGAGATAATACTCCTACAGTATCTTTGTCTTTCTATCTCTGTCTTAGGCTTCGTTGTGTGACCATTCAATTTCTGTCTGTCTTTCTGTCAGGCTTCAGTTTTTGGGTGTTGAATCGGGTGCTGAAGGAAGAGATTCTCAACAAGCCCATGGAGACGTTGAAGCTGGCCATCCCATCAAGCATCTACACACTCCAGAATAACCTTCTCTATGTCGCCCTGTCCAACCTGGACGCTGCTACCTACCAGGTGAGAGATGTGACACCCGTGTGTGTGTGTGTGTGTGTGTGTGTGTGTGTGTTTGCATGTGCGTGTGTGCTGCAACATGTATAATGGGAACAAATGGAGGGACTCAGTATAAGGGGAACACTCAGGGCTTTCATATTCCATTTCATGTCCAATTTTGACTGGCATGAATTTAAATTGATATTGTCCCCAACCAGGTGACGTACCAGCTGAAGATCCTGACCACGGCCCTGTTCTCAGTATCCATGCTGGGGAAGAGACTGGGGCTCTACCAGTGGCTGTCCCTGCTCATCCTCATGACTGGTATCGTTCTCGTTCAGGTAACAAGGCTAAACACACCCGACAAGTCAATAACTCATCATTCCTGTTTGCAAGTGTTTTTGTCCGATTAGTCGTTGATCTTCGAGTGTCCACATTAGGGAGGCAGAAGTCTAAATTGTTCTAAAGTTCACAGGTTTTTCAGGATAATTTGAATAAATCAGTGTTAACATGATGTCCAGGAAAAGTTTATTTAATTTTTGCACAGGTTTCCCATACTGAGCGATGTAGTGTGTGTTTGTCTCCACAGTGGCCTACAAAGTCTCTGGATGTGTCATCTCTGTCTGCAGGCTCCCAGTTAGTCGGTGTGATAGCCGTACTGATAGCCTGCTTCTCCAGTGGCTTCGCTGGAGTCTACTTTGAGAAGATCCTCAAAGAGACCAAACAGAGTGTGTGGGTCCGCAACATCCAGCTAGGTCAGCATCACTGGAACCTGTTTGTTTGTTTGTTTGTGTATGCATGTTTGGTTCATTGATTCATTTAATTCTACATAAACGGCACTCTCTTGGTATGTGTGAATATCTTTCCACTTTCTCTATAGCAATTACACCATTTATATAATTTATGGTCTCTCCATGTAATCCAGAGCTTCTAAAAAAAGTTAAATCATCAACTTTAAATTAAATCGAATGTATTCTCACAACAGTATAGCAACTTTAGGTTGGAGGCACAGTCCCATAGCCCTTGTAATTCCAATCCTTAGGCAATGTCCTGGTGCCAAAATGGTGGTCTTAGCTCATGAAACAATAAACTATACAAGCATGTAATTATAAACTGTGACAAGCAATGGAATACTTGACAAATATTTTAGAGTCCTCCCTTAAAACCTCACCCATTTCTCTCTTTCTCTCTTTCTTTCTCTCTCGTTCTCTCTCTCACACATATTGATGCACACACACACACATACTCACACACTCAAAACCACCATACAGTATACGTTGCTTCTACAATTTATTATGTGTATCCTGCTGCTCAGTCACTTTTACCCCTGATTACATAACTATCACCAATATCCATGCACATTGATATTGGTCCTGGTATTGACCTTGTAAATAATTAAAATAAAATGGTATTTGTCACATGTACCAAATACAACAAGTGTAGACTTTTCTGTGCAAAGCTTACTTACGAGCCCTTTCCCAACAGTGCAGAGTTTTGCAACAGTGCAAAAGTAAAAAAAACATTTTCTAAATATGAAAAGGAAAAAGTAAGAAAAGAGAAAAAGAAGAAGAAGGAAATAGTAACAGAATAAAATAACAACAACGAGGCTATATACAAGGAGTACCGGTACCGAGTCAATGGGCAGGGTTACGAGGTAGTTGAGGTAATATGTACATGTAGGTAGGGGTAAACGTGACTACGAAATCAGGATAGATAACAAACAGAGTAGCAGCAGCGTATGTGAATAATGTGAAAGTGTGTATGTGCGGCGTCAATATGCATGTAGTGTGTGTGTATGTGTGTGTTGGAGTGTGTGGGTAGAGTCTAGTGAGTGTGTGGTAGAGTCTAGTGAGTCTAGTGAGTGTGTGGGTAGAGTCTAGTGAGTGTGTGGTAGAGTCTAGTGAGTGTGTGGGTAGAGTCTAGTGAGTGTGTGGTAGAGTCTAGTGTGTGTGTGAGTAGAGTCTAGTGAGTGTGTGGAAGAGTCTAGTGAGTGTGTGGGTAGAGTCTAGTGAGTGTGTGGGTAGAGTCTAGTGAGTGTGTGGTAGAGTCTAGTGAGTGTGTGGGTAGAGTCTAGTGAGTCTAGTGAGTGTGTGGTAGAGTCTAGTGAGTGTGTGAGTAGAGTCTAGTGAGTGTGTGAGTAGAGTCTAGTGAGTGTGTGAGTAGAGTCTAGTGAGTGTGTGGAAGAGTCTAGTGAGTGTGTGGGTAGAGTCTAGTGAGTGTGTGGGTAGAGTCTAGTGAGTGTGTGGTAGAGTCTAGTGAGTGTGTGGTAGAGTCTAGTGAGTGTGTGGGTAGAGTCTAGTGAGTGTGTGGGTAGAGTCTAGTGAGTGTGTGGGTAGAGTCTAGTGAGTGTGTGGGTAGAGTCTAGTGAGTGTGTGGGTAGAGTCTAGTGAGTGTGTGGGTAGAGTCTAGTGAGTGTGTGGGTAGAGTCTAGTGAGTGTGTGGTAGAGTCTAGTGAGTGTGTGGGTAGAGTCTAGTGAGTGTGTGGGTAGAGTCTAGTGAGTGTGTGGGTAGAGTCTAGTGAGTGTGTGGGTAGAGTCTAGTGAGTGTGTGGGTAGAGTCTAGTGAGTGTGTGGGTAGAGTCTAGTGAGTGTGTGGGTAGAGTCTAGTGAGTGTGTGGGTAGAGTCTAGTGAGTGTGTGGGTAGAGTCTAGTGAGTGTGTGGGTAGAGTCTAGTGAGTGTGTGGGTAGAGTCTAGTGAGTGTGTGGGTAGAGTCTAGTGAGTGTGTGGGTAGAGTCTAGTGAGTGTGTGGGTAGAGTCTAGTGAGTGTGTGGGTAGAGTCTAGTGAGTGTGTGAGTAGAGTCTAGTGAGTGCAAGAGGGTCCAGGTAGCCATTTGATTAATTGTTCAGCAGCCTTATGGCTTGGGGGCACAAGCTGTTCATGAGCCTTTTGGTCCCAGACTTGGTCCTCCGGTAGGAGAGAACAGTCTATGACTTGGGTGGCTGGAATTTATAGTGTGTGTTGTATTTCTCCTGTGTATTTTATCTGACTTAGAATTGATTCTGTGCTCTTTTTAGGACACTTTTCTATTTATTTCCATTTTGTTATATTGAATACTGCATTGTTGAGGAAGAGCTTGCAAGTAATAATTTCACTGTACTGTTTACACCTGCTGTATCCTGTGCATGTGACAAATACATGTTGATTTGACCTCTCTCTCTACCTCCCTCTCCTAGGTTTGTTTAGCCTAGTGTTTAGTCTAATGGGAGTGTTTGTGTACGACGGAGAGAGAGTGAGGGAGTTCGGAGTGTTCCAAGGCTACAACCCACTCACCTGGACTGTTGTGGCCCTGCAGGTAATGTACATATGCTTAAGTTATAGTTATAACTCAGGCCATACAAATGGATGTGTTTAATGGATTTATCATTACGTTTTTTGTAAAGTGAGGCAAACGAGCAGAAAAAAAGTGGGCCCCCTTGTAAAAATACAATAACAATAAAATAAACCTGAAGGCACCTGAAGGTACTGCATTGCCGAAACGTTGGTTATTAGGTTTATCCAAAATTATATATAGAGAGTTGGCCTAATGTGGTTTCTGTCTGCACGTTCCGAGAGCACCACTGTCTCCTCCATTTATTTATTTATTTTTTATTTCACCTTTATTTAACCAGGTAGGCCAGTTCTCATTTACAACTGCGACCTGGCCAAGATAAAGCAAAGCAGTGCGACACAAACAACAACACAGAGTTACACATGGAATAAACAAGCGTACAGTCAATAACACAATAGAAAAAAAGAAAGTCTATATAAAGTGTGTGCAAATGGCATGAGGAGGTAAGGCAATAAATAGACCATAGTAGCGAAGTAATTACAATTTAGCAGATTAACACTGGAGTGATAGATGAGCAGATGATGATGTGCGAGTAGTGATACTGGTGTGCAAAAGAGCAGAAAAGTAAATAAAAACAATATGGGGATGAGGTAGGTAGATTGGGTGGGCTATTTACAGATGGACTATGTACAGCTGCAGCGATCGGTTAGCTGCTCAGATAGCTGATGTTTAAAGTTAGTGAGGGAAATGTAAGTCTCCAGCTTCAGCGATTTTTTTTTCAATTCGTTCCAGTCACTGGCAGCAGAGAACTGGAAGGAAAGGCGGCCAAAGGAGGTGCTGGCTTTGGGGATGATACAGTGAGATATACCTGCTGGAGCGCGTGCTACGGGTAGGTGTTGTTATCATGACCAGTGAGCTGAGATAAGGCAGCGCTTTACCTAGCATATACTTATAGATGACCTGGAGCCAGTGGGTCTGGCGACGAATATGTAGCGAGGGCCAGCCGACTAGAGCATACAGGTCGCAGTGGTGGGTAGTATATGGGGCTTTGGTGACAAAACGGATGGCGCTGTGATAGACTGCATCTAGTTTGCTGAGTAGAGTATTGGAAGCTATTTTGTAGATGACATCGCCGAAGTCGAGGATCGGTAGGATAGTCAGTTTTACTAGGGTAAGTTTGGCAGCGTGAGTGAAGGAGGCTTTGTTGCGAAATAGAAAGCCGACTCTAGATTTGATTTTGGATTGAGATGTTTGATATGAGTCTGGAAGGAGAGTTTACAGTCTAGCCAGAAATCTAGGTATTTGTAGTTGTCCACATATTCTAGGTCAGAACCGTCCAGAGTAGTGATGCTGGTCGGGCGGGCGGGTGCGGGCAGCGAGCGGTTGAAAAGCATGCATTTGGTTTTACCAGCGTTTAAGAGCAGTTGGAGGCCACGGAAGGAGTGTTGTATGGCATTGAAGCATATTTGGAGGTTAGTTAACACAGTGTCCAAAGAAGGGCCAGATGTATACAGAATGGTGTCGTCTGCGTAGAGGTGGATCAGGGAATCACCCGCAGCAAGAGTAACATCGTTGATATATACAGAGAAAATAGTCAGTCCAAGAATTGAACCCTGTGTTACCCCCATAGAGACTGCCAGAGGTCCGGACAACAGGCCCTCTGATTTGTCACACTGAACTCTGTCTGCGAAGTACTTGGTGAACCAGGCGAGGCAGTCATTTGAGAAACCAAGGCTGTTGAGTCTGCCAATAAGAATACAGTGATTGACAGAGTCGAAAGCCTTGGCCAGGTCGATGAAGACGGCTGCACAGTACTGTCTTTTATCGATGGCGGTTATGATATCGTGTAGTACCTTGAGCGTGGCTGAGGTGCACCCATGACCAGCTCGGATACCGGATTGCACAGCGGAGAAGGTACGGTAGGATTCGAAATGGTCATTGATCTGTTTGTTAAATTGGCTTTCGAAGACTTTAGAAAGGCAGGGCAGGATGGATATAGGTCTATAACAGTTTGGGTCTAGAGTGTCACTCCCTTTGAAGAGGGGGATGACCGCTTTCCAATCTTTAGGGATCTCGGACGATATGAAAGAGAGGTTGAACAGATTGGTAATAGGGGTTGCAACAATGGCGGCGGATAGTTTTAGAAAGAGAGGGTCCAGATTGTCTAGCCCAGAAGATTTGTACGGGTCCAGATTTTGCAGCTCTTTTAGAACATCTGCTATCTGGATTTGGGTGAAGGAAAAGCTGGGGAGGCTCGGGCAAGTAGCTGTGGGTGGCGCGGAGCTGTTGGCCGGGGTAGGGGTAGCCAGGAGGAAAGCATGGCCAGCAGTAGAGAAATGCTTATTGAAATTTTCGATTATCATGGATTTATCGGTGGTGATCGTGTTACCTATCCTCAGTGCAGTGAGCAGCTGGGATGAGGTGCTCTTGTTCTCCATGGACTTTACAGTGTTCCATGGACTTTACAGTTGACTTTACAGTTGTGTTCCATGGACTTTAGAGCTACAGGATGTACATTTTTGTTTGCTAAGTGACAATTGACCCTTAAAATTATGAAGATGTTGTAGAATAATAGTGAAGACATCAATACTATGAAATAACACATATGGAATCATGAAGTAACCAAAGTTAAACAAATCAAAATATATTTTAGATTCTTCAAAGTAGCCACCCTTTGCCTTGATGACAGCTTTGCAAACTCTTGGCATTCTCTCAACCAGCTTCACGAGGTAGTCACCTGGAATGCATTTCAAATAACAGGTGTGCCTTGTTAAAAATTAATTTGTGGAATGTCTTTCCTTCTTAATGTGTTTGAGCGAATCAGTTGTGTTGTGACAAGGTAGGGGTGGTATACAGAAGATAGCCCTATGTGGTAAAAGACCAAGTCCATATTATGGCAAGAACATCTCAAATAAGCAAAGAGAAATGACAGTCCATCATTACTTCAAGACATGAAGGTCAGTCAATATGGAAAATTTCAAAAACTTTTTACGTTTCTTCAAGTGCAGTCGCAAAAACCATCAAGCTCTATGATGATACTGGCTCTCATGAGGACCACCACAGGAAAGGAAGACACAGAGTTACCTCTGCTGCAGAGGATAAGTTCATTAGCGCTAACTGCACCTCAGATTGCAACCCAAATAAATGCTTCACAGAGTTCAAGTAACAGACACATCTCAACATCAACTGTTCAGAGGAGACTGCGTGAATCAGGCCTTTATGATCGAATTGCTGCAAAGAAACCACTACTAGAGGACACCAATAAGAAGAAGAGACTTGCTTGTACCAAGAAACACAACAATGGACATTAGACCGGTGGATATTTGTCCTTTTGTCTGGAGTCCAAATTGGAGATTTTTGGTTCCAACCGCAGTGTCCTTGTGAGATGCAGAGTAGGTGAATGGATGATCTCCACATGTGTGGTTCCCACCGTGAAGCATGGAGGAGGAGTTGTGATGGCATGGGAGTGCTTTGCTGGTGACACTGTCTGTGATTTATTTAAAATTCAAGGCACACTTAACCAGCATGGCACAGCATTCTGCAGCGATACCCCATCCCATCTGGGTTGGGCTTAGTGGGACTATCATTTGTTTTTCAACAGGACAATGACCCAAAACACACCTCCAGGCTGTGTAAGGGCTATTTGACCAAGAAGGAGAGTGATGGTGCTGTATCAGATGACATGGCCTCCACAATCACCCGACCTCAACCCAATTGAGATGGTTTGGGATGAGTTGGACCGCAGAGTGAAGGAAAATCAGCCAACAAGTGCTCAGCATATGTGGTAACTCCTTCAAGAGTGTTGGAAAAGCCTTCCAGGTGAAGCTGGTTGAGAGAATGCCAAGAGTGTGCAAAGCTGCCATCAAGGCAAAGGGTGGCTACTTCAAAGAATCTCAAATATATTTTGATTTGTTTAACACTTTCTTGGTTACTACATGATTCCATGTGTTATTTCATAGTTTTGATGTCTTCACTATTATTCTACAATGTAGAAAATAGTAAAAATAAAGAAAAACCCTTGAATGAATAGGTGTGTCCAAACTTTACACTGGTACTGTATATAAAGTGTAATATTTGGATTTAAATCAAATTTGAACACATTTATTTTCATTTTGTTCTTTTTTTTCTCCCCAATTTTTGATCTTGTCTCGCTGCAACTCCCTAACGGGCTCGAGAGAGGCAAAGGTGGAGTCATTCATCCTCCGAAACATGACCCGCTGTCACGATCGTGTGGCGGATTGACGGACCAAAATGCAGCAGTTGGAAAATAAGCCATCTTCTTTATTAACACCACGAAGATGAACACGACACAAAACTCTATACAAACTAACAAAACAACAAAACGACCGTGAAGCTACAAACGTTGTGCACATACATACAGGCTACAAACGTTCTACATAGACAATTACCCACAACCAATGAGAGCCTATGGCTACCCTAAATAAGGCTCCCAATCAGAGACAACCGAAATCAGCTGTCTCTAATTGGGAACTCATTCAGGTAACCATAGACTCTCCTAGACAACTAAACATACATAGACAACACTAGAAACATGTACTCCACACAAACCCATATACTATACACAACCCCTTTACCATAAACAACACCCAAAACCAACAAAACATAAACATTCCCCATGTCACACCCTGACCTAACTAAAATAATAAAGAAAACAAAGAATACTAAGGCCAGGGCGTGACATAACCCCCCCCTTGAGGCGCGAACTCCGGGCGCACCATACACAGTCTAGGGGAGGGTCTGGGTGGGCTTCCATCCACGGTGGCGGCTCCGGCTCTGGTCGCGGTCCCCACGTCACCACAGTACCTAAACACCTCCTAGGCTTCCTCCAAACGACCCCCCTCCACCTTAACCCCATTGCATTCAGGGGCAGTTCCGGACTAAGGGGCAGTACCAGGGTAAGAGGCAGTACCAGGGTCAGGGGCAGTACTAGGGTCAGGGACAGTACCAGGGTCAGGGGCAGTACCAGGGTAAGGGGCAGCACCAGGGTAAGGGGCAGCACCAGGGTAAGGGGCAGCACCAGGGTAAGGGGCAGCTCCGTACTGAAGAATGGCAGCTCCGGACTGAGGGACTGCAGCTCCGGACTGAAGGACTGCAGCTCCGGACTGAGGGATGGCCCATGGCTGGCTGACGGATCTGGCTGCTCATGGCTAGCTGACGGATCTGGCTGCTCATGGCTAGCTGACGGATCTGGCTGCTCATGGCTAGCTGACGGATCTGGCTGCTCATGGCTAGCTGACGGATCTGGCTGCTCATGGCTAGCTGACGGATCTGGCTGCTCATGGCTAGCTGACGGATCTGGCTGCTCATGGCTGGCTGACGGATCTGGCTGCTCATGGCTAGCTGACGGATCTGGCTGCTCATGGCTAGCTGACGGATCTGGCTGCTCCTGTCTGGTTGGCGGCTCTGGCAGATCCTGTCTGGTTGGCGGCTCTGGCAGATCCTGTCTGGTTGGCGGCTCTGGCAGATCCTGTCTGACGGACGGCTCTAGCGGCTCCTGTCTGGCTGGCGGCTCTAGCGGCTCCTGTCTGGCGGACGGCTCAGTGGGCTCATGGCAGACGGGCGGCTTTGCAGGCTCATGGCAGACAGGCGGCTTTGCAGGCTCATTGCAGACGGATGGCTCAGATGGCGCTGGGGAGACGGATGGCTCAGATGGCGCTGGGGAGACGGATGGCTCAGATGGCGCTGGGGAGACGAGCAGTTCAGTCATCGCTGTGCAGACGGCAGACTCCTGCCGGCTGAGGCGCACTGTAGGCCTGGTGCGTGGTGCCGGGACTGGTGGCACCGGGCTGGGGACACGCATCTCAGGGTTAGTGCGGGGAGAAGGAACAGGGCATACTGGACCCTGGGAGCGCACATTAGGCCTAGTGCGTGGTGCCGGAACTGGTGGTACCGGGCTGGGGACACGCATCTCAGGGCTAGTGCGGGGAGCAGGAACAGGGCATACTGGACCCTGGGGACGCACATTAGGCCTAGTGCGTGGGGCCGGAACTGGTGGTACCGGACTGGGGACACGCATCTCAGGGCTAATGCGGGGAGCAGCAACAGGGCACACTGGACTCTCAAGGCGTACTATAGGCCTTGTGCGTGGTACCGGTACTGGTGGTACCGGGCTGAGGACCCGCACATCAGGGCGAGTACGGGGAGAAGGAACAGTGCGTACAGGACTCTGGAAACACACAGAGGGCTTGGTGCGTGGTGTAGGCACTGGTGGTAATGTGCTGGAGACACGCACCACAGGGCTAGTACGTGGAGGAACAACAGGGCTCTGGAGACACCCAGGAAGCTTGATGCGTGGTGTAGGCACTGGTGGTAATGGGCTGGAAACACGCACCTCAAAGCTAGTGCGGGGAGCAGGAACAGTGCGTAAAGGGCTCTGGAGACGCACCTTAGACCTAGTGCTTGGTGCCGGAACTAGTGGTACAGGGCTGGGGACATGCATCTCAGGATGAGTGCAAAAAGTAGGAACAGGACACACCGGGTTGTGAAGGTGTACTGGAGACCTGGTGTGTATAGCCGGCATCAAATCTTCCGGAACTTTAACACGAGTTTCAGGCTGAGTACGAGGAACTGACACAGGTGGCATCGGACAGCTAATACGCTCCTCAGGAAGAATGCATTGCATACTCTGCCAAACCAACAGCTCTCTCTCTTCACTCTCCTCCAATTTCGTCAACAACTCTTCGAATGTCTCATAATCTCCCCTTCGTTCACTCTCCTCCAATCTGTCCAATAACTCCTCGACACACTCAGACTCACCCCTCAACTTCGCCGACTGCTCCAAGTGCCCCCCTCCAAAAATTTTTTTGTGCTGTCTCTTGGGCTTCCTCCCGTGTCGCCGTGCTGCCTCTATCTCTGCCTTGGGGCAGTGATATTCCCCTGGCTGTGACCAGGGTCCTCTCCCGTCTAGAATTTCCTCCCATCTCCAGAAATCCTGTGTAGGTAGGTCCTGTTGCCGCCTTCCATGCCGCTTGGTCCTATGGTGGGTAATTCTGTCACGATCGTTTATTGGTTTGATTAGTTCGTAAGTGTGTTTGTTTCGTTTTGCCTTCTTCATCAAATAAAGGAGATGGCTTATTTTCCTACTGCTGCGTTTTGGTCCGTCAATCCGCCACACGATCGTGACACCCGCTTAACCACGCTTAACCCGGAAGCCAGCCGCACCAATGTGTCGGGGGAATCATCGTTCAACTGGCGACCGGGGTCAGCCCGCAGGCACCTAGCCCACCACAAGGAGTCGCTAGAGCGCCATGAGCCAAGTAAAGCCCCACCGGCCAAACCCTCCCCTATCCCGGACCAATTGTGCGCTGTCCTATGGGACTCCCAGCCACGGCCAGTTGTGACACAGCCCGAGAATGAACATGGGTCTGTAGTAACCCCTCTAGCACTGCGATGCAGTACCTTAGACCGCTGCGCCGCTCAGGAGGACAAAATTGAATATATTTCAGTCTATATCTGACATGGTACAAGTGTATTCTTTTTTTTATAGCCCATAACAACAGCTGCGGGAAGTAGGGGTGCTGAGGGTGCTGCAGCATCCCCTGAAAAATCTGAATTAAAACAAAATATTACTAAATAAATAAATATGTGACTTTTTTTCTCACAAAAGCACTGATCCTTTACTAGTCCTGTATTAGCTGACAGATATCCACCTCATTTTCGAATGCTTTTAAGACACAGAAGCCAAATTCAGAAAATATGGATACAACTTCCTCCATGCTCATGCATTATCATAATTCATAAACTCGCCATTTGAAATCCCTGAATTTAATAGCATGTTTCTGTTAGCTTAAACATCATGAACTACACCCCCCCCCCCCCCACTGTTATTATTAATAATAATAATAATAATACGCATAACAATAACACAATATTTTAGTTCTCAGTGTTTAGTATGATTTTAGTGGCAAAGCAGAATAAAAAAATCCAGATATGAGGTAAACTCCCAGCAGAGCACAAAGTCCAATGGGTTTATCCTCTGGCGTGTTAATGTTAATGTGTTGATGTTCTCCGTATCCACAGCCAGAATGATTTTGCAGTGCATGGTTATCGAACAGGTTTCCTGTTTTATTCATCAGAGGTGTAGGGAGGGGGAAGTCTGGGAATCCCCAAAAATGTAATTATACAGATGATTACCAAAATATGCACACAACAGTGTTGTTACCTTGGTTTTTGTGGTGAATGTGAATGATTTTTTTTTATTTTTTATATTGGTTTTCAAACACATACCTTGTCCATAATGTAGAGGCCTATGGGATATTCATTGAAGAGGTAAGGAAGGAGGATGGTAAATGTGATCTGCATAACATACCAATACAAATTGACGTACCTTTGTATGCCTTCTTGTCTGTATACCTGCAGACAAAGACACACACACAAAAGTGAGCAGTTCAGTCAGCTGCACCCAATATCAAATCAAACTTTATTTGCCACATGCGCCGAATACAACAAGTGTAGACTTTACCGTGAAATGCTTACTTACAATCCCTTAACCAACAGTGGAGTTCAAGAAGAAGAAAACCAAGTAGGCTAAAATAAAAAGTAATAATAAAAAGAATAACAATAACGAGGCTATATACAGGGGGCACCGGTACTGAGTCAGTGTGCGGGGGTACAGGCTAGTTGAGGTAATCTGTACATGTAGGTGGGGGCGAAGTGACTATGCATAGGTAACAAACAAACAGCGAGTAGCAGCAGTGTACAAGAGGGGGGGGGGGGTAAATGCAAATTGCCCAGTGGCGATTTTTATGAATTGTTCAGCAGTCTAATGGCTTGGGGGTAGAAGCTGTTGGGTACAGGGACTATGGTGGTCTTCTTGAAACATATAGAAATTACAGACTCGGTCAGGGAGAGGTTGAAAATGTCCGTGAAGACACTTGACAGTTGGTCCGCACATGCTTTGAGTACACGTCCTGGTAATCCGTCTGGCCCCACGGCTTTGTGAATGTTGACCTGTTTAAAGGTTTTGTTCACATCGGCTACCGAGAGCATTATCACACAATCATCCAGAACAGCTGGTGCTCTCGTGCATACTTCAGTGTTGCTTGCCTCGAAGCGAGCATAAAAGGCATTTGGCTCGTCTGGTAGGCTCGTGTCACTGGGCAGCTCGCGTCTGGGTTTCCCTTTGTAGTCCGTAATAGTTTTCAAGCCCTGCCACATCCGACGAGCGTCAGAGCCGGTGTAGTAGAATTCAATATTAATCCGGTATTTACGCTTTGCTTGTTTGATGGTTCATCGGAGGGCATAGCGGGATTTCTCATAAGCGTCCGGATTAGTCACCCACTCCTTGAAAGCTGCAGCTCTAGCCTTTAGCTTAATGCAGTTTTTGCCTATAATCCATGGCTTCTGGTTGGAATATGTACGTACAATCACTGATGAAGCCGATGACTGAAGTGGTGTATTCCTCAACGCAATTGGATGAATCCTGGAACATATTCCATTCTGTGCTAGCAGAATGCTGCAATCCCGTTAAAACTTCTTATGGTTGCATCCTGCAGGGCGCCAAATTCAAACAACAGAAATCTCATAATTAAAATTCCTCAAACATGCATGTATCTTATACAATTTTAAAGTAATCTTGTTGTTAATCCCACCAAATTGTCCGATTTCAAATAGGCTTTACAGCGAAAGCACCACAAACGATTATGTTAGGTCACCGCAAAATCACAGAAAAACACAGCCATTTTTCCAGCCAAAGACAAGAGTCACAAAAAGCAGAAATAGAGATAAAATGAATCACTAACCTTTGATGATCTTCATCAGATGACACTCATAGGACTTCATGTTACACAATACATATATGTGTTGTTTGATAAAGTTCATATTTATAACAAAAAAACTCAGTTTACATTGGCGCCATGTTCAGAAATGCCTCCAAAATATCCGGAGAAATTGCAGAGAGCCACGTCAAATAACATAAATACTCATCATAAACTTTGATTAAAGATACATGTTTTACATAGAATTAAAGATACACTTGTTCTTAATGCAACCGCTGTGTCAGATTTCAAAAAGCTTTACGGCAAAAGCACAATATTCAATAATCTGAGAACAGCGTTCAGCCACAAAAGGAAGCCATACAGTTACCCGCCAAATTGTGCAGTCAACAAAACTCATAAATAGTATTATAAATCTTCACTTACCTTTGCTGATCTTCGTCGGAATGCACTCCCAGGACTCCCACTTCCACAATAAATGTTTGTTTTGTTCGGTAATGTCCATAATTTATGTCCAAATAGCTATTTGTGTTAGCGTGTTTGGTAAACAAATCCAAAGTCAGGAAGCGCGTTCACTAAAAGCAGACGAAATGTCAAAAGGTTCCATAAACAGTCAGTAGAAACATGTCAAACGATGTATTGAATCAATCTTTAGAATGTTTTTAACATACATCTTCAATAACGTTCCAACCAGAGAATTCCATTGACTTCAGATGTGTGATGGAACAGAGCTCCCTCTCATGTGAACGTGCATAGTCAGAGCATGGTCAGGTCATGATAGACCTGACTCATTCCTGTCTCCTTCGGCCCCACTTCACAGTAGAGGCATCAGACAAGGTTCTACAGACTGTTGACATCTAGTGGAAGCCGTAGGAAGTGCAAACTGATCCATATCCCACTGTGTATTCAATAGGGGCTGGGTTGAAAATCGACCAACCTCAGATTTCCCACTTCCTGTTTGGATTTCTTCTCAGGTTTTTTGCCTGCCATATGAGTTCTGTTATACTCACAGACATCATTCAAACAGTTTTAGAGACTTCAGAGTGTTTTCTATCCAATACTAATAATAATATGCATATATTAGCAACTGGGACTGAGGAGCAGGCAGTTTACTATGGGCACCTCTGGGCACCTTTCATCCAAGCTACTCAATACTGCCCCTGTAGCCATAAGAAGTTAATAAGAAGTCCCTGGCCACTAGGAGCACCGCTTCTGGATGAGCATTTTTTTCTTTGCTTATGGCCTTATAGAGTTGGTTGAGAGCGTTCTTAGTGCCAGCTTTGCTTTGTGGTGGTAAATAGACGGCTACGAATAATACAGATGAGAACTCTCTTGGTAGATAGTGTGGTCGATAGCTTATCGTAAGGTACTCTACCTCAGGCGAGCAATACCTCGTGACTTCTTTAATATTAGACATCGCGCACCAGCTGTTATTGACAAAGAGACACACACCCCCACCCCTCGTCTTACCAGAGGTAGCGTCTCTGTTCTGCCAGTGAATGGAAAATCCCGCTAGCTCTATATTGTCTGTTTCTTCGTTCAGCCACGTCTCGGTGAAACATAAGATGTTACTGTTTTTAATGTCCCATTGGTAGGATAATCTTAATAGTAGGTCATCAATTTTATTTTGTAACGATTGCACGTTAACAAGGAGAATGGAAGGCATTGGGAGTTTCGCCTCCGGCTTCTCAGAAGGATCCCCGATCTTCGTCCCCTTTTCCGGCGTCTTTTCTTCACGCAAAAGGCGTGGATCTGTGTCTGTTCCAGTGAAAGCAGGATATCTTTCTCGTCGGACTCGTTAAAGGAAAAAGTTTCTTCCAGTCCGCGGTGAGTAATCGCTTTTCTGATGTCCAGAAGTTATTTTCAGTCATAAGAGACGGTAGCAGCAACATTATGTACAAAATACGTTGTTTTTTTTAAAGTTACACAAAATGCAAAAATAATTAAATAATTGCACAATTGGTTGGGAGAATGTAAAACATAAGCCATGTTCTTCGGTGCCATCTTTTCAATACAGCTAGCCTTCAACATATTGTTATAGCCTACATATTATTACCTCTTTGTTTATTGATATATCCATTGAATTGTGTCCATTTTCTGTTTTAGAAAGATTTGCACAAATATGAAAAGATAGATGGTATCATCATAAAACAATATCAATGTAAATCATACAAGGGACAAACCTTACCTTTTCAGTTAAGTGCCTGCACCTGCTATCCTTTCAAATTCAAATCCAAATGTTTCAGTTGGGCTGTTAGGTTCCTGCAAGAACCCCACCAACTAAGGAGGTTCCTTGTTGAACCCCACCTCCTATGGGGTTCTTGGAATAACCTTTTGGCGGCCATTTTCAGTGCCGAGAACCCTAAGGTTCTTCGAAGAACTTTGAGGATCTTAGAAGAACCCTTGTTTTTAGAGTGTAGTGTATGCTAATTTTAAGAGTGTAGTGTAGGCTACCTTTGATTTCTTTATTTTAGAAACTTTTTTTCCTTTGACTGGATGTATTCAGTGCAGTATTAACCCTAACATTGACCTTATGAATAATGGTGTAATATGCATACGCTTCTAACTTACTGTCACGCCCTGACCTTAGAGAGCCTTTTTATTTCTCTATTTGGTTAGATCAGGGTGTGATTTGGGTGGGCATTCTAGTTTTCTATTTCTGTGTTGGCCGGGTATGGTTCCCAATCAGAGGCAGCTGTCTATCGTTGTCTCTGATTGGGAATCATACTTAGGCAGCCTGTTTTCCACCCTAGTTTGTGGGATCTTGTTGCTGTTTAGCGCTACAGAGCTTTATGTTCTTTTCGTGTTTTGTTGTTTTTGGTGTCATTTGAAAATAAAGAAAAATGTACTCCTACCACGCTGCACCTTGGTCTCCTTCCAATGACGGACGTAACACTTAGGCTATATATATGTTGTCTTTATTGTTCTGTTGCGCAATTGCGCTCCTGGCCTCTCCGCTGCCATGGCTATTCCTCTTAAATCTTGTGGAGTTCCAGGAAAAGACAGACTACAAAATCTTGTTGGACACATATTTCGACTTATTTTCTTTAGTCTACTAATATCCTATTGGAGGGGAGATGCACGTTTGCTCTTGCTTGCTGAATGTAAAATAGGCTACAGCATTTACGGGCGGGAAGGTGGAAAGGAGAAGCCTATATTTTCTTATAGTAGGCCTAGGCCTAGATTAACACCTGGTTACATCATGACAAAATAGGCCTACACCATATGAGTGGCCTGCTAATGTACCTTTCTGAACCTTCTAAACTGTCGAGTATAGACCCACAGTGATCCAAATGGCTGTATAAGCAGCCTTAGGCTGTAGGCCTATGCAGTTATTTTGGCCTGAAACAAAACAGGGCATGTGAGCTGTTATTCAAATTAGCCTACATCACGGCAGTCTACAGACTATGGACAATACTTGCATATTCACTTAATAACAATAATTGATTCCTCATTGCACTGTGTTGTTGTAGCCCAGGTATAATACTTGTATTGTCTAAAAACGTAGGCTAAGGACCAATCATTAGTGGAGCTTTGCATGCCCAGGGACCACAGAGCGCAGCCTGTGGGAACTGACTACCGATCTGCCCTTCATAATCTGTTAATTTATCTTTCTTGCACGTTGATAGGTTAATATTTAGCCTATAGTCTTAACATTTAGCTAGTGAATGGCCTAATATCTAGCTAATATTTAGCTTCTTACTTTGGCTACAAGTCACTAGCCTCTCTTATCCAAGCAGTTCACATGCGCAACAGGCTATAGGCTGCAAGCCTCTCCGAAATAAGCAATTCCTTGTGAAATTCCCAGGGAATGCTATAGGCTACAAAAGCTATTTTTATACTAGGCCTAATAGCCTATTCGGGAAAGAATCAGGCTTGCTCTTGCTAATTGCTGAATGTAAAACAGGCCTACAGCATAGAACATGCATGTTAGGGAAAGTGAGGAGGGAAAGTGAGGAGGGAAAGTGCATTGTGTGATCACTTTTGGCCGGTTATTATAACATTGTTGCACTGATGCATTGCAAATAGTTGCACAGGACATGTAGAGATGAGCACAGTGAAAAAGAAGACCCAAAAGAATTGACAACCTTTAGAAAAATGGAAATCAATTGCAAACCACTTGAGCAATGAGGCAATGACATACTGTTAAATATGAGCAGACTAAATGGCAATTGATGTTGAATCGCTACATTTAAATAAGAGTTACTATATTATTTTTCATTAGGCCTACATGTACATTGAAGTAGCCTATTATCTGTAGTGGTCACTATGACAATGAACACACCATGAAAACACTGAATGGTCACTGAACCAGTAGCCTATCTGTGCATTAGAGACTTCTTAAACAATGTTCCCTCCAAACTCTGCTGGTGCGCGCACATAAGAAATATCAGCCTGTGCAGAGAAGCATGAGATTGAACATTACTCAACTTTATAGCTTTCCCCTTTAGTTAACACTATCAACGTTTCAATCTACTGTGGGAATTGCCAATGTTAGCCACTTTCACTGAAACATACTGAAACAAAACAAACTATCTGTGCACGAGATTTTCTTGTAGGCAGAACGCACTGGAGTAGGATTCTATTGCATTGAAACTAACTTCTCAGCCCATACTCTACAGACGAGTGCAGCAAAACCAATCAGAGCCAAATAGACCATTGCCATTTATGGATCTGTGCCATTTTCTTTGAACTGGACTGTGTTTACCACATGAGTGGTTGCGAGTAGATGCGCATGTTTTGAGATCAAAGCAAGAACTGCATGTAGCCATGTGTGCACATTTGTTCATATTCTTTGCTAGTGAGTTATTGGCCCAGTTATAGCTAATTTCTAGTCAGCAATGGGGGAGTGGCTGCTTCCTACAGGAGCACAAAATGTGTGCATTTCTAGCCATCTTTGAAAAGTGAGTCAGGTAAAGAAAAAAATTATGTCTTAAAGGGGCAGTGTTGTATTTTGAAACAGGCTTGAATAATTTAAGTAGCCAATAGGCAAAGTGTAGCATAATTTGTCTGATTCTCTGTAATAATGGTATGGGAATAATAATTAATTACATTTTGTAAAGTAATTTCTTGCATCAAACAACACATTTTTAGTCACCTTGTCTGAAGGACAAGTTGGTAAACAAGTTCATGTCAAGGCCTGCATATTTTTTCCAAAAGTCTCATGGAATGTAGGCCGACATTGAACACCACATATTGGCTGCTACTGTATGCTTATAAATAGAACATCTATTTCCATGTTAAAATGTTATGGGATGCATTTTCTCCATTGTTTTTGATGGTAGGTCACTCTGATAGGCCTACATTATGATAAAATTGCCACAGTAGCCTACTTGGCCACTGTTATAACTGTAAGTTAAAGCGGCTACAGCCTCAGTGTTCACAGTAAACAGTGCACCAGAATTTTCACAACGTTCAAGTTTGCGCTCAGCAGACCCTACATTTGCTCAGTGCCGAAATAAATGAGAGGGAACATTACTCATGAATGATCATGTGTCACCACCTTATTACTAGGCAGCCTGCAGTTGGATGCTTTGATCAGTCGATTGACAGGTGTGGGACTGTAGAACGATAAATGGTAAACTTTCCTCCAGTGTGGATGCTCACCAAAATGGTATAGTTATGTAGCCTATAGTTTATCATTATAGTTATTGTTAGACTTATTGGCTTGGTGGATGGCCCGGGCCTGAGTTAACCTCTACCACAACACAACTAATGTTATTATCACAACGGAACTAGTCTACTAGTAGGTCTAACTCACGTTATTATCACAACAGAACTAGTCTACTAGTAGGTCTAACTAACGTTATTATCACAACAGAACTAGTCTACTAGTAGGTCTAACTAACGTTATTATCACAACAGAACTAGTCTACTAGTAGGTCTAACTCACGTTATTATCACAACAGAACTAGTCTTCTAGTAGGTCTAACTAACGTTATTATCACAACAGAACTAGTCTACTAGTAGGTCTAACTCACGTTATTATCACAACAGAACTAGTCTACAACTAGGTCTAACTCACGTTATTATCACAACAGAACTAGTCTTCTAGTAGGTCTAACTCACGTTATTATCACAACAGAACTAGTCTTCTAGTAGGTCTAACTAACGTTATTATCACAACAGAACTAGTCTACTAGTAGGTCTAACTCACATTATTATCACAACAGAACTAGTCTACTAGTAGGTCTAACTCACGTTATTATCACAACAGAACTAGTCTTCTAGTAGGTCTAACTCACGTTATTATCACAACAGAACTAGTCTACTAGTAGGTCTAACTAACGTTATTATCACAACAGAACTAGTAGTAGTTCTAGCTAACGTTAGCGAACTTGAATAAAATAAATATAAAATTACACTTACACTTGTATACTTGACTTGTATACTCTATAAATTGACTCCTTCAAATAATTTACTCTGGCAAGTTTGCCACCCTCACTCTGCACTTCCATTGCTTGGCTGTGCCCATAGCAACGTTCAAAAATTAGGTGTACCCCCCTGTGTGTGAGGTGTATACTTTTGTTTCAAAGTAGATTTGTTTAAGGCTACCAAGAAACACTGATTTAGCCCACTGCAGTAAAGGGTTAAATCCATGTCCTCTCTGTGTTGCTTGTGTTTCCAGGCTCTGGGTGGGTTGGTCATAGCAGCAGTCATTAAGTATGCAGACAACATCCTGAAGGGGTTTGCCACCTCACTCTCCATCATCCTGTCAACACTCATATCCTACTTCTGGTTGGAGGACTTCGACCCCACCAGGTACATATACGCACACACACACACACACACACTTTGATAAATCATCTGGCCAGGTCCATCTTGGATCAAAGGTTCTTACTCTCAACAGATTTCCTGATAAAATACAGATGGGAATACGAAAAGAGAGCTGAATTAATATGAGAACGACCTGAATATAAATGTTCTGTCTATAACTCTAACAACCTCCGATCTCTCTCTCTCTCTCTGTGTCTCTCTTTCTCTGTCTCTTTCTCTCTCCCCCCAGTGTGTTCTTCCTAGGAGCAGTGCTGGTCATTGCTGCCACCTTCCTGTATGGCTATGAGGCCACCAGCCACAGCAGAGTCTAGATTGGAGGTATCAACAAAAATGTTTGGATGAATCCAAGAATTCACTGACAATGTTAGTTTGAGATAAATATTCAATTTTTATATATTTTATCATGTTTTTATGTATTTGGGGAATAAGGGAGTAGGGTAAAGGCAGTTTGTAGTATGAATGTATTTTAGAGGTACTGACGGTCAATAAGACCAAGGGCATTCTAATGAATTGAATGCCTCACACGTTACAAAGCCCCTCATTTGTCTTTGAGTGACAGCTCCACCTAGTGGGAGTGTTGGGCCATAGCACATTTACTGCAGAGGGGAGGGGTTGAGACGAATGACTAGATCCTGGATGTATTTGTATTGGGGACAAGGAGGAAAAGGATTAAAGGAAGGAATGCTTTGAATTTGCTGCTCATTTCCGGACATTCAGATCCAAAGAATTGCACATACAGTTGCTGATGTTTGTATGCAAAAATTGCCTTTCATGCAACAACAGAAATTAATAATTAAAGTGATCAAATGTGAAATATGGGTCTAAACAGATGTTTAGTATTGAAAAGCCAGTAGTATGTTTGTTTGTTTGTTTGTTTGTTTGTATGTATGTATGTATGTATGTATGTATGTATGTATGTGTGTATGTGTGTTGTTTCATCTAGGCATGAAATCACAAAGCAGGATTTATTGATGAGCAAAGAGGTAATAAATTGTGTGATGTTTCACAACAACTGGGTCATATTGGGCACCAAACGGAACAAAACAGGCTAAAGACAGGGTGGGACTGCCCAAATTTTTGTGTTGCAAAGCACCCTGCTATGTTGTGCCCTAATGAAAGCGACCCTGGTTCCTATGGTGTCGAGTTTAGACAAACCAAAACAGTCTCTATAACAACAGATCACTGAATATGTTTGGTGCCTAGTCAGAGGTGCATAAGCTGTGTTCATATATAATCTATTTTCATTTCTTTGTGTATCTAACATGGAAATAGCTTCCATCTTACCCAAGAATGAAAATTGTGAATGTGGCTAGAAAAATATTCAGTTTAATCAATGAACGGCAGCCATTTTGGGAAAATGACGAAGCCATCATTGTGAAAAATACCTCCATCCTGTGTTTCCTAATCATTTATCCACCTACAGTACCAGTCAAAAGTTTGGACACACCTACTCGTTCAAGGGTTTTTCTTTATTTTACTATTTTCTACATTGTAGAATAATAGTGAAGACATCAAATCTATGAAATAACACATATGGAATCATGTAGTTACCAAAAAAGTGTTAAACAAATCAAAATATATTTTATATTTGAGATTCTTCAAGTAGCCACCCTTTGCCATGATGACAGCTTTGCACACTCTTGGCATTCTCTCAATCAGCTTCATGAGGTAGTCACCTGGAATGCATTTCAATTAACAGGTGCGCCATGTTAAAAGTTAATTTGTGGAATTTCTTTCCTTCTTAATGCGTTTGAACCAATCGGTTGTGTTGTGACAAGGTAGGGTTGGTATACAGAAGATAGCCCTATTTGGCAAAATACCAAGTCCATATTATGGCAAGAACAACTCAAATAAGCAAAGAGAAATGACAGTCCATCATTACTTCAAGACATGAAGGTCAGTCAATATGGAAAATATCAAGAACTTTGAAAGTTTATTCAAGTGCAGACGCAAAAACCATCAAGCGCTATGATGAAACTGGCTCTCATGAGGACCGCCACAGGAAAGGAAGACCCAGAGTAACAGACACATCTCAACATCAAATGTTCAGAGGAGACTGCGTAAATCAGGCCTTCATGGTCGAATTGCTGCAAAGAAGCCACTACTAAAGGACACCAATAAGAAGAAGAGACTTGCTTGGGCCAAAAAACATGAGCAGTGGACATTAGACCGGTGAAAATCTGTCTTTTGGTCTGATGAGTCCAAATTTGAGATTTTTGGTTCCAACTGCCGTGTCTTTGTGAGACGCAGAGTAGGTGAACGGATGATCTCCGCATGTGTGGTTCCCACCATGAAGCATGGAGGAGGAGGTGTGGGCGTGCTTTGCTGGTGATACTCTCTGTGATTTATTTAGAATTCAAGGCATACTTAACCAGCATGGCTACCACAGAATTCTGCAGTGATACGCCATCCCATCTGGTTTGTGCTTAGTGGGACTATCATTTGTTTTTCAACAGGACAAGGACCCAAAACACACCTCCAGGCTGTGTAAGGGCTATTTGACCAATATGGAGAGTAATGGAGTGCTGTATCAGATGACCTGGCTTCCACAATGACCCGACCTCAACCCAATTGAGATGGTTTGGGATGAGTTGGACCGCAGAGTGAAGGAAAATCAGCCAACAAGTGCTCAGCATATGTGGTAACTCCTTCAAGAGTGTTGGAAAAGCCTTCCAGGTGAAGCTGGTTGAGAGAATGCCAAGAGTGTGCAAAGCTGCCATCAAGGCAAAGGGTGGCTACTTCAAAGAATCTCAAATATATTTTGATTTGTTTAACACTTTCTTGGTTACTACATGATTCTATGTGTTATTTCATAGTTTTGATGTCTTCATTATTAATTATTATTATTATTATTATTATTATAGAAAATAGTATAAAATAAAGAAAAACCCTTGCATGATTAGGTGTGTCCAAACTTCTGACTGGTACTTTTTATCTCACTCAACAGTCCCTATGTGTTTGCATAGTCTTGGAGTGGAGAGAAATTCCGGGATTGTGACATGTAGAGAGGAGAGAGGATGATGGAGTGATGAGAGGGAGAGAAATGGACAGACAGATGGGAAGGTGTGGACTGAACCTGGTGAGCAGCATAGATGGAGCGTGAATCATGTGACATTGTGTAATATGACAGGGACCCCTATGAATAAACCCAATACCAGACCAGTCTACTGCCTTAATAGTGTACTGTGGGACTATGGCCCAATCCCAAATAAACCCCTATCCCCTCACCCAAGACACTTTGAGTATATCGGAAAGGATTGTAAAGATAAGCAACATCGGTAGGGGCAAGGGTTGGTCTTAGACTTGGACATTCGTGTTTGTACGTGTAGATACTCAACTGACACCAGAAAACCCACACCTTTAACCCATCCATGTTCTATGTTTCTATGTGAATGGATAAACATGGCGTATTTCAATAAGACTACAATCAGCCCATTTCTTTGTAGAACTTTATGCCAAGTCGGTGTTCTTAATACAATCTGATTGATGTGAGTTGATCTTAAACTAACAGAAGATTTATATAATATGATTTGACTCATAATTAAATCTAATGATGTGTTCTTAAATGTTGTATGAGCGTTAAAGGCTGTTATATCCATAATTGGCACTGAGGAGATTTTCCAGCTTGCAGGATTTCATGGCCAATGTAAGAAGTTCCATTCAATATCCTTAATGTGATGAGCTTATATAAAATGGTATTCTTATTCCAGTCAAAGACCGTTTTCTTTCTCATGCAATAAGATCTACAGTAGGATGCAGTTCTGTGTTCAGTGCACCTCAATGAAACTTCGATAGCTCTGTCCCTTTCTGTAAAATGGATACAACTCTAATTCAGGACTGTGGCCGTTCAAAAACAGTCCTACTTAATCAAACGCTGATGCAGTGTTGAGCCTGCACCTGAAACCAGTCTAGCTCTGTACATTTCCGCTGTGCCAATTCCAATGCAGTCCAGTCCAGAGAAAATACCTACACTTTTTCACAATTTCTTATCATCCATTGAACCCTGACAGTAGAGGTGTGAGTGAAGAGCTGACATCTTGGCAAGATAACTCATAATTTCCCTGCTTTGTGATGGTCCACACTTCCTCATTACCATGAACCAATCACATCTCTCTTTCTCAGTCTTTTGGACCTTATTTGGGTGGTATGACCACTAGGGGCGCCCCTCTGCGGGGCCTCCACATCAGCACTTGGGCGTCGTTGGCATTGGGTCGTCCCAGGGCGTTGGAGAGGATTGGCTCCTGATAGTTGAGGATGTGGGGCTGCTCCTGGTGAGAACGGCCCACTAGGGAGGCCCGGGAGCCCAGGGGCATGTCAGGGTCCACGGCGATGTCCACCTGCATCCGCCACCGCACCGTCTGCAGCACAATGCGCTCCTGGGAAGTGAAAAAATTATATTCGTAAAAGTTAACTTGCATCACAGGAGGTTGGTGGCGCCTTAATTGGGGAGAACAGGCTTGTGGTAATGACTGGAGCGGCATCAGTGGAATGGTTTCAAATACATCAAACATGGTTTCCAGGTGTTTGATGCCATTCCATTTGCTCCGTTCTGGCTATTATTATGAGCCGTTCTCCTATCAGCAGCCTCCACTGAGTCTTGTATAGCAACTGTCATGTAATACGCTGCAGCCCAAAGAGCTTTACAGTTAGCACATAGAGAAGTGTTTCGCAATATGTAGCCTACATTAACTACCCCCGGCCCAAGGCTGCACTGGGCTAGGACAGAAATGAACAGCCCTGAGGGTACTCCAGGAACACCATAGAAAACACTAATTTAAAGCCTTAGTTCAGTCCATAATGTGTTTGTCAGATGTTTTCAGACCTCAAAGGTGGTCATATGTTGGGATGAGTCCACATTGCACACCATTTGTTGGGTTCATCAAACTAATTAGATGGTGCTAATTCTTCCCATGCATTTGGGATTGAGGAACGTATTGTTGGATCCATACAACTGATTGTGTGGGATGTGGATTTATCTCGAAATTAGACCACTTTAGAGGTTGGAAAACGACGGACAAACTTTGACTTTGAAGTGAACTATACCTTTTAAGATAATGAAACAAAAACTAAACAGAGCAGTTCATAAAGTCCAAGAAAGTCCATGTTCTGAAGCCTACAGTACCTTGGTGACAGAGTTGATGGCAACCAGCCAGGTGATGAAGCTCTGGTCTCGGGTGATGTGTGACAGCATGGCTGTGTTGCTGTTGCTGATGGGCACGGCCCAGGTCACACTGGGGTAGAAGTTGTCGTTCATGCTGACCGTGAGGCGCGACGGCTTGGACGTGGGGCCCGTGAGGGTGACTGTCTCGGTGGTGTTGCCGTACCAGGGGTAGCTGACCCCGTCCGAGTCGCTGATGGCCTTGACCCGGCCCTCGCGGAGCTCCGGTAACTCCCAGCTGGACCTGGGGTAGTGGACAAAGAGATTATATTATTATATCATATCTGGCTACAAAACAGTACAACAGTTTATGATAACGATACATTACAATAGCCTCGCTTAATGGACTATGTTAATAGTAGCCTAGAAAATGTACAGTTGCTAGAATTTCACTCATCCAACGGACACATATAGACAGAACAGCTCACATCATGTGACCGACTGGGTACCAAACCTGGATCGTCTGGCCAAGTGACTCAAGACATTAGCCCACTGAACTAAAGCCTATTGTGTGTGTGTGTGTGAGAGAGAGAGAGTGAGAAAGAGTCAGAGTCAGTCAGATTGAATGATTACTGATGGTGACAGCTCAGAACTTACATGCCAATGTCACCATAAGTATTGTAGAACTCCATTTGAGTACAAGCCTGGATCCAACCCACCACCCAGGTTTCATTGCGGGGCACTGGAGGCATTACGATCCCGGCGGAGGCCTTGAAATATGGTGTCTTATACCGCAGCACTATAGGCGAGTTCTCCTCTATCACCGTTGGGCACTGGTCAATGGAGGCCGATACCTCGTAGACTACAATGTTCTCCCTTCTAATGCGCGGCTTGCAGGAGATGCTCTGGATACAGCCCATGGTGCTGGCAAGTAGCAGAGTAAGCAGAACAAGAGACGGAGGGAGAAGACGATACCTGACCAGTATGTACATCAGTCCCTCTCGAATTCCAGCGAGCTTGTAAATCAAGATTAATATTTTAATTGCCCATCACTGATGCAGTCAAATGGCTTAAGAAAACGAAATAGGTTAATCATTTTGAATATAAACACAGAGCCAACATTCGAAATCAAATCAATACTGCAGTTGTTTTCAAGCATTTTTTCGCGCCGGGAAAATGGAACGTTAAGGACAAGGTAGGCGCAGAACGAAGAGTGGGGGGAAGGTACACTGAACAGCTCCCCCACCACCTTCCCCCGATATGACTGTTGAGTGCCGCACTGCCCTTGGTGCTTATCCCCAGAAACTGCAATTCGGCATCCCTCGGGCTGCTGCTTCCTCGCTTCGAGTCCGTCGCCCCCTTCCTTTTCGAGTCCACGCGTCCGGCTGCAGGTCGGTGCCCTTTGATCCTGCTCTTTCGGCTCGGCGTTGTCATGTCAGTGGCGACGGGACAGCAGGTGAGTCAATGGGGGTGTTGGGGTGCCTTTGTTTGGATGGCTTGCATAGCCCTGCTTTTGGTACGGCGCCCTCGCAGAAGATTGTCTTGGTCGGCACAACAAGAAGACTTTGGCTCATATCTTTCCTAAACCCGATGATAGTAGGCTAGTTATAGCCTAATAGTCTATATGAATCAACGAAACAGCGCGTGGCAGGCTATGGTGCCCTGTCGAGCCATGAACGCTAGGCTATTTCAATGTTTTCTTCTTGCCGTTCTTGAGATCAAGGATGAGGGAAACTCGCATCATGAATGGTGCATTATGAATGGTGAGAGAAAGCAGCCAGAGCTGCACAAACGTGCCCGGGACGTCGTGTGATACCCAGCCGCTCAGTTATCCCTTAAATGTTTTGGTGACACGAATCATCCATTTCTATCTCCGTCGACCGATTAACCATTATCCGTCCAACTCCCTCGCTTGGTAGAGCATCATTTAGTCGAGGTCGTTCGCTGTTCAGTTTGGCTAGGTGCTGATGCTGGGAGGATAGACAGCGACAACCAGTGAGGGAGAGGCGTACACCAGACCCCTGCGTTGAAAAAAACAAGTATATGGGCGTGGTTAACACCCCATGGACACTCCTGTGCTGCCATTGGTTGGCAATGTCAACAGTGGGAAGTGGTGTTGGCTATTGCGGACTTCCCACTGACGTTCCAACCAGGGGCCTGTTGCACAAAAGTAGAATTAAGACATCCGGGATAAATGACTCAGCTGAGCTCAATGAAGCCAAAACATGTGCGTCCAGGCTTAATTGGTTGCACAAAGACCAAGCCAGGATGAGCAGACACGGATTCATTAAGCCAGGTGAAACCAATCCTGGATAGGTGCGCGCTCACGGCTCACTCAAATAGACCCCGCCACAGATCACAGATTAACTGATTTACCATGGCAACTAGAGCCGCGTACTTTTCACCGTCGGAAGCACAAATCCTCATGGAGGCATACGAGGAGGTAAAAGATATAATTAAGAAGAAAGGCAACACCGCCACAGTGATAAAGCAAAGAGAAAAAGCGTGGCAAAGTATTGCAGACCGCCTGAATGCGTAAGTAGTGCACAATTACACACTCACCGCTCCGCTGAAACATCACAATTACAATTCAAATATTTAATTCACATCTCCAAAAATGCAGTTGTACTGTAATTATGAAACGGTTAAATTTTTAATTGAAATGCACTGCAGATATGAGTGAAATTGTGTAAAGTAACTCCATCACACTGTATAAAGCTATGATACATTTTTTGATATTTTTACTGAAAACAAGACAAAAATACCAAGTAATTTTTTGCAGTGTGACTCCATTAAATGTGTGTGTGTGTGTGTGTAGATTAAACATGAACGGGCCAAAACGGACATGGCAGCAGGTCAAAATCAAATACAAGAACATTCTGCAGAATGGTATGGTCCCTGACTAATATTTAACAAAGCACAAGCATATATTGTACCCAGAAGGTGCCTGCTCACACATTGTCTGTACTGTTTTAGCAGTGAAAAAGAATACCCACAGACAAGGCACGGGTGGTGGGTCACCAAAGGCTGACCTTACCCCAGCAGAGGACATGGCCTTGGAGCTAAATAAAGGCAGGCCCGTCTTAGAGGGGATCCCTGGGGGGAAAGAGACGAGCATAGGTTCCTCCCAAGATGCCACCCGCTTCATTCAAGGTATGTCCTTCCATCTCTACATGGGATACAACCACATTCATATTGAATCAATTTGGACTGTCTGACTTTGGTTTACCTATTGCCTTGCAGTGTCTGGCAGCACTGTGTTCCTGTTAGAGCCACCAGCACAAGCACCAGACGATGCTGATCCAGTGAGTACTCCATCAAAGGCATACTGTAGGCCTGGCATGTCTTGTCTACTAGCTTCAATATGAATCCGATTAAATGTGATAGGGTGAAGGCCCCAGTGCAGCAGCAACAGCACATGATGGAGACGATGATGAGGAGGAGACCATCTCTCTGGATTCCAGAAGGCATGAGGTATCATGTTAAGACTGTGAAAGTACTATTTACTCTACAATGGTGAGGAGTCCTCATCAAAATCAAAAAATCTAATTTCTTTTACAGGACCCAGATGCTATACAGTGGGAAAACCAGCCTGGCAACATAGTGCGTATTAATAAAAGGACACCACATCCTGCCAAATTCCAGCTGCGCTAATTGTATTGTGTTCACAGAGCTCACAAGCTATCAGAAAGTTGTATGGCAACCACCTCCGGCGCCAAATAGAACTGGCAGACATAGACATTCAGTACAAGAAGAAAAAGATGGAAAATCTTGCACTGGAGTCCGAAATAAAAAAGAGGACAATTAGGAAACTGGACCTTGAAATAAAAAAAACTTGAGAGGGAGGTGAGATATGCCTTCAATGTACACTGTATGCTAACTGTAACACAAATGTATTAATCATTATTTTTCTTTCCTCCCCCAGCTCCAAGAAGATGACACAGCTCAAAATAAAAATTAGGTATATTCTCGTAAAGTCAAGTGAGCCATGACATATGAGCTCTTATTGTGAGCACACAGGACGGTGGCATCTTTCTAAGGTTTTTTTTATTTTCCCAGCAATCAGTACAACCAAGTCATCGTTATAAGGCATCGCCCTCTTTTGCCCACCCCCCCAGCACCAGGTGTGGCCACTAGCCTATATGAAGGCCCAAAATTGTGTGTTCCTTTCTGCTCTGACAATGGCATGCCCATTCGTGCGAGATGTGATGGATGAAGAAGCACTTGTGCTGAGGAGAGCCTTCAGGCGAGAAAGGGTCTTCAGGGACCGGTTGGACCCACTGGCCTTCCCTGATGACCATCTATATGAAAGATACAGGTTTTCTGCAGATGGCATCAGGTATCTATGCAGACTACTGGGTCCCAGGATTAAGCACCGCACTGCACGGAGCCATGCACTGAGTGTGGAGCAAATGGTTTGTGTGGCCTTGCGCTTTTTTGCTAGTGGAGCCTTCCTGTACTCAGTGGGGGATGCAGAACAGCTGAACAAGGCCACAATTTGCCGCACAATAAGGAGTGTGTGTCTGGCTATCAAAGCATTAGCAGATGTCTTCATCTCCTTCCCTGGCCACAGAAGACTCTGTGACATCAAAGAGGAGTTCTATAGGATTGCAGGTAAGAGGATCTACAAATTACAGGACAACTGTTAACACATAGTAGGATACTCATTACTTTGTGTGACAGGTTTCCCCAATGTCATTGGTGCAGTGGACTGCACACACATAAGGATAAAAGCCCCCTCAGGTGCCCATGAGGCCGATTTTGTGAATAGGAAATCCTTTCACAGCATTAATGTTCAGGTGAACATAACTTTTTGATATTGTCCATTGACGAACACTCTGCATTGCCAGTGATGTGCATTGATTGGTGTAATATTCCTCATCTTATGATTTCAGATGGTCTGCAATGCTGACTGTGTGATCAGCAATGTTGTGGCAAAATGGCCTGGCTCAGTCCATGACTCCAGAATCTTTCGGGCCTCTGAAATCTATCAGTGCCTATCACAAGGTAAGCCACACAACCCCTATTTATAACCATCATGGCTGTGTCAAGAATATCACTGTGTTTATGAGGTAGTAATGATGAGATTTTGTGTTGACAGGTGAATTCTCTGGTGTGTTGCTGGGAGACAGGGGGTATGGCTGCCAGCCTTTTCTCCTGACACCTTTCACAGACCCCCAGGAAGCACAGCAGGCCTACAACCATGCCCATGCCAGGACCAGGGCCAGAGTTGAAATGACCTTTGGCCTCCTGAAGGCACGCTTTCACTGCCTTCACAAATTAAGGGTCAGCCCTGTTAGGGCATGTGATATTACTGTGGCTTGTGCTGTCCTCCACAATGTGGCCTGCCTGAGGAAGGAGAGGGCCCCCAGAGTGCCACCAGCCATGGACTGGGACAATCCGGCAATCTTCCCTGATGACGACAGTGGTCGGCTGCTGAGGGACCAATATGTGTTGAATTATTTTAGTTAGTATGTGTGCTTTCAATTTTGGTTAAATATGTCCTGCGGTGGCAGAGTAATTTGAGTTTTTTTGGGTTCGTTTTTTGACGAATTTGGCCTCTTATGATGTTTGTGCGGTATACTGTGTGTAATACAAGGCTGCAGGGAGGCTACTGCATCCATTCATTTGTCTGTTCAGTTGATGTGTATGGATTTGTCCTGCATTTATTTTAGTGTGCAGACATGCAGGGTGTGTTATATACAGACCTTTGAATGTGTATGTATCATTTTGTATAATATGCTTGGATTCTGTGCTTTCCATCTTGTAGAGTCACTGTGACTTCAGTTTCGAAAGGAGCTGATGGTTTACCTGCTTTGTTTTGTCCTTATTCAATAAAGGAACATAATGTTACACATTGTGTTTTTATATTCATATGGAATGTGTATTTGTTTATATGACAGAGTACTAGGGCCACACTGAAGAAAAAGGATAAAGTCATAAATTTATGAGGCTGGTTCTTTCTGCAGAAAAGCTACATATTGTTTTTACAGTTTTGATACTTATGACAATGTGATACTTAATATTCTGGCACATCAGCATGTCTTTGTTTATGAAACCATACTGAAGTACAATTTCACGAAATGCCCCACATCTGTCATTTTAACAACTGTCCTCCTTTAAAACAACTGGTTACAATATTATGACTTGTGTTTTTTTCCCCTCTGTGGCCCTAATATTCTATCATTTTATATATAGCCTTATAGTCTATGGGAAACTGTAAATTATCTAATGATAGCAACATCATCTAAAAATCATTTTTTATCCAAAATCATTGAAATTAATGATCACAAACGTTTAAATAATAACAGTGGGTCTAGTTATATGTGATAACAATGTATAGTGAGCAGTGAAATAACTATTGGTTTCCATTTGTGGTGACTGCTGACTGACATTAGGGATGAGATTAAATAGATCCTGGAATTTAGCCTGGTCTGGAGCAGGCTAGCTCCACAGAATAAATCTCCATGGTAATTTATACCATAACATATCCTCCTGCCCCCTATCCATCTTTAGTGCAACCGGATTACGGATCAATTGAGCCAGGATCACCAAGATATCCTGGCTTAATCCCTTATCCTAGTTTTGTGCAACAGGCCCCAGGTCTGCCGACTCCTGATCGGTTGTTGTTTTCGGTTTATGAGTTTCCGTTTATTGAGTAGCTTATCTGCGAAGTTGCGGAGCGTTGTGTACAGGGCTGCGACCGTCTCATTGATCGACATGAAGAAGGCGCAGGTTGTGTTTGTGCTAGGTGGGCCTGGCTCGGGCAAAGGAACCCAGTGCGTCAGAATCGTTGAGGTATGAGACGGTGAGAAAGAACCATGAAAAGGACCATGATCATTTGACAGGGCATTGAAGTGTGTTAGGAAAGAAACCACTAATACATTTGAGGGGGTTGTGGCAACTTCCGTCGAGTGGAGACCAGCTAAATGTATCAATGTATGTTAGCATAGCCACATATAGAAGAAGGAGCAGTTACCAGTATAACTATGCCAGGACCACACTAGCTAAATAACTATGAATAATAATTATATATTTTTCCCATCATTACACTTTCGACTAGCAAACTAGCTATGAATAAAAGGTTATACCTGAAAGAGTGGTATAGTAGCTGCTATTAATCCGTTCGCAGGGACTATAACTTCGATAAACAACCAGCAATAATCACAATCTATTGTTTGGGGTTTTTGTGTCAATTAGAACATGTTCATTTCTAGCTTATCTTTCTTAAAAATCAAAAGTTATTTAGCTGGCTAACTCATTCTGTTCTGTTTTGTAGTTTACCCCTCAGGAATTCAACGTGGGCTATAGTTCACCAACGAGAGACAGAGGCTAGCTAGCTTGTTATGTAAAACAGCAATGACTTCTATTCTAATCAGTAGCTAGTGTTTTCATGTCTTACATCCGTTGAGAAACGGATGGAATGTGTTTATGGGGGTCGGCTTCTAACTACATACAGAGTAGCCTATGCACTGCTATTGACGTCATGCAGATGTGTAGTGTACATCTTATCATGTTCAGCTGTCGTGCAATTCACTTTGTCAAGTTTTTTTTAAGCACCTGCTCTACCTCTCCAACCAACGGGGCCCTTGAACAGGGAGGCATGAGAAATCAAGGCAGATGTCTGTCTGGGTGGTGTTTTGCGTCAATAGATAAACTCAAGCAAAGATTTAGTGTCTACTACTGATATTCAGCAGGCCTCCTTTGGCTTTCTTCTGTGACAAGTTGTTTCATGTATTTGCCAAATACTTTGTGTGTTTTGACATATCAGGGATTGGCATTAAGGGTTGTCCTTATTTTCAGGCATGTGATCATAATCTTTTGGCAACCTAAAAGTTTTCCTGACGTGTCTTTAAGACCTTAATGTCAATCCCTGCCCTATATTCATAATTTAGGGCTGTGGCCAAATGAGTTTGAGCAAGCATCCTGTTCCAGCATGAAATAACACCAACTCACACATAGTGTCCATTCATTCAGCACAATAATAGTTAAAGCGCACTAGTGATGCTGTCTCGTCTCTCCCTAAACCCCTCCCCTGCTTTCAGTGTCAATGGAGCACAGCAACTCACTGTTGAACAATAACCATCTAGGCATAACACCACGTGACTCCTTTATGTTTATTCTCTGCTGAGGACATTGTTACTATTGCACTCCTTTTAAAGGATCTACATTACTCCCGGACAATTTCATTCTCATAACCCAATTGATTCCTTAACAAATTAGGCTAGCTAAATTGTTAGGAAAGATGTAATAGGGAGATTTAAGGTGACTAAAGTTCCTATTTAGATTAGAGTGATCAACAGAATTTGAATATATTTGTCCTTTCTGTAATACACATGATTTCCAGTGTTTGTGACACTGAAGGTGTGTGTTGATGGTCACTTGACTTGATGCTGAATGTTATGGATTATTCTCATATCTGTTGATAGTGGTTGACGCCAAATGGAATGTATAAGGACAGAGAACACACGGATTATTCACTGTTGTATTGTGTTGATGACATTCTGTGAACACTGTGTGATTCTGTAGCAGCTGACAGCACTGCCTTTAGTTTTGACTTCCTACAAGCCTCTGGGGCTGGTGTTTACAGAACATTTGGTGAACATTTGGTGCTGTCTGATTAGTATATAAGGGCCTGTCTCCAAGAGGCTGGTGTTTACAGAACATTTGGTGAACATTTGGTGCTGTCTGATTAGTATATAAGGGCCTGTCTCCATGAGGCTGGTGTTTACAGAACATTTGGTGAACATTTGGTGCTGTCTGATTAGTATATAAGGGCCTGTCTCCAAGAGGCTGGTGTTTACAGAACATTTGGTGAACATTTGGTGCTGTCTGATTAGTATATAAGGGCCTGTCTCCATGAGGCTGGTGTTTACAGAACATTTGGTGAACATTTGGTGCTGTCTGATTAGTATATAAGGGCCTGTCTCCAAGAGGCTGGTGTTTACAGAACATTTGGTGAACATTTGGTGCTGTCTGATTAGTATATAAGGGCCTGTCTCCATGAGGCTGGTGTTTACAGAACATTTGGTGAACATTTGGTGCTGTCTGATTAGTATATAAGGGCCTGTCTCCAAGAGGCTGGTGTTTACAGAACATTTGGTGAACATTTGGTGCTGTCTGATTAGTATATAAGGGCCTGTCTCCATGAGGCTGGTGTTTACAGAACATTTGGTGAACATTTGGTGCTGTCTGATTAGTATATAAGGGCCTGTCTCCAAGAGGCTGGTGTTTACAGAACATTTGGTGAACATTTGGTGCTGTCTCATTAGCATATACACTACCGATCAAAAGTTTTACAACACCTAACGTTACTCATTCAAGGGTTTTTCTCATTAAAGGGTGGCTATTTGAAGAATCTCAAATATAAAATATGTTTTGATTTGTTTAACACTTTTTGGTTACTACATGATTCCATGTGTTATTTCATAGTTTAGATGTCTTCACTATTATTCTACAATGAAGAAATTTGTAAAAATAAAGAAAAACCCTTGAATGAGTAGGTGTTCCCTGTTCTAAAACGTTTGACTGGTAGTGTAAATGCCTGTCTCCAAGAGGCGGGTGTTTACAGAACATTTGGTGCTGTCTGATTTGGATGTAAGGGCCTGTCTCCAAGAGGCGGGTGTTTACAGAACATTTGGTGCTGTCTGATTTAGATGTAAGGGCCTGTCTCCAAGAGGCGGGTGTTTACAGAACATTTGGTGCTGTCTGATTTGGATGTAAGGGCCTGTCTCCAAGAGGCGGGTGTTTACAGAACATTTGGTGCTGTCTGATTTGGATGTAAGGGCCTGTCTCCAAGAGGCGGGTGTTTACAGAACATTTGGTGCTGTCTGATTTGGATGTAAGGGCCTGTCTCCAAGAGGCGGGTGTTTACAGAACATTTGGTGCTGTCTGATTTGGATGTAAGGGCCTGTCTCCAAGAGGCGGGTGTTTACAGAACATTTGGTGCTGTCTGATTTGGATGTAAGGGCCTGTTTCCAAGAGGCGGGTGTTTACAGAACATTTGGTGCTGTCTGATTTGGATGTAAGGGCCTGTCTCCAAGAGGCGGGTGTTTACAGAACATTTGGTGCTGTCTGATTTGGATGTAAGGGCCTGTCTCCAAGAGGCGGGTGTTTACAGAACATTTGGTGCTGTCTGATCTGGATGTAAGGGCCTGCTCAGAAGAGGCCATTTAGACATTTTCTCTGCTTCTGTGTTGGTTGGACGGTGTCTCCCTGTTGCAACTTGTACTAAACCGGATAGATTTTTGATTGACTTTACCAACGAGTGCTCTCCTTTGTGTTCACCTGGACATTCCTATTATAATACAAGTATACACATGTTTTTGTCCGATTGTTCTCCATAAGCAGTTGAATCAGTAATTATTATTATTAGAGGAGTGCACTGTGTTGTTTTGGTTAAGGCTGGCATTAACCCTTTGTGTTTTTCCCAGAACTACGGTTACACTCATCTGTCTGCCGGAGACCTGCTGAGGGCTGAACGGAGCCGAGAGGGCTCCGAGTTCGGACAGCTCATCGATAACCACATTAAGGATGGCAAGATAGTCCCCTTCGAGATCACCATTAAATTACTCAAGAAGGTATGCACCAACTCCAGGTACCTATGACTACAGGGTTTGTGTTAACTGTTGACGTTCAGTAAGCTGGCAGTTAGCATTACTATTAGCTTAGATAATATGGAGTAGCACTATACAGTAATGTTGGTCTGAGTACTGAAATAGTCTCTGTCATTGCTCCATAGGCTGAATTAATCCTTGCTTCACCCTTAAAGGGATAGTTCACCCAGTGGGGTCTACAGGTGGTGTGTAATAAATACTTTTTAGACATAAAAATGTCTGACTTCGATTTGGAGAAGAATATCCCTTTAACTTTCAATTTCCTTTGTCCTCAGGCCATGGAGGAGACCAGGAAGTTAGACGAGAAGAAGATCCACTTCCTCATCGACGGCTTCCCCCGAAACGAGGAAAACCTCCAGGGGTGGACCACCATCATGGATGGGGAGGCTGACGTCAAATTTGTGCTTTTCTTCGATTGTAGCAATGAGGTAATAATACAGCTTTGGGGGCAAGAGGAAGGGAAGGGGATGAACAGGAAGGGGCAACATATCAGATATGACACATTTGGAGTACGACTTTTATTTCTGAAAGTTGCCTCCGAGTGTGAATGTCTTTATTGCTTGGCTGACAGTGTAATCTTTATCCTGAGAGCTCTGTTTGTGTTTGTCTACAGGTCTGTATCAACAGATGTGTAGAAAGAGGGAAGAGCAGTGGGCGCACCGATGACAACAGAGCGAGCCTGGAGAAAAGGTAGCGTCCAAACAAATCAAATCAAATTGTATTTGTCACATACACATGGTTAGCAAATGTTAATGGGAGTGTAGCGAAATGCTTGTGCTTCTAGTTCCGACCATGCAGTAATATCTAACAAGTAATCTAACAATTTCACAACAACTACCTTATACACACAAGTGTAAAGGAATGAATAAGAATATATACATAAAAATATATGAATGAGTGATGGCCGAATGGCATAGGCAAGATGCAGTAGATGGTGTAGAGTACAGTATATACATATGAGATGAGTAATGTAGGGTATGGGAACATTATATAAAGTGGCATTGTTTAACGTGGCTAGTGATACATTTATTACATCAAGATGGCAAGATGCAGTAGATGGTATAGAGTACAGTATATACATATGAAATGAGTAATGTAGGGTATGTAAACATTATATAAAGTGGCATTGTGTAAAGTGGCTAGTGATACATTTATTACATACATTTTTCCAT